>NC_090922.1:548548131-548851161 GCF_040938575.1 Ambystoma mexicanum
ATCCAAACCACCGAAAAGGGGCTTGGTAAATATGTTGTAACGTGTGGGGGAGACACAGGAGCCCTGGGGAACGCCACAGGTGATAGGTATGCAGTCTGCTGCGGCCGTGGCAGAGAAGACCCTCATGGTCCTACCGTTAAGGAAGGATGTGATCCATGTGATGGCCTCTGTTGAGAAGTGAGCTGCAGTATGGAGATGTGAGCATAAGACAGAATGATCGACCAGGTCGAAAGCTGCAGATAGGTCAAGGAGAAGGAGTAAGGCAGCTTGCCCGTTGTCTCTGAGCGAATCAATCTGGGCTTTTAGGTCAATGAGAGCGGTTTCCGTCCCATGTTGGGGCCGGAACCCAGACTGTCTGGATCCTAAGAGGTTGTGTTCTTCCAGGTGCTTCTGTATTTGAACATAGGCCACCTTGTCCAGAATTTTTAGGAGAAAGGGAACGGTTGTTATGGGTCGGTAGTTGGTGGGTATGGCAGGGTCGAGAGTAGGTTTTTTCAGTAATGGTACTCAGGATTGTTTTAAGTTAGTGGGGATAGATCCAGTGGCGAAGGAGGCATTGATCAATTTTGTGATGAAAGGGGAGAGGTCCCGGGCAGCATCTTTGATGAGCTGAGCAGGGCACAGGTCTCCCTGGCAGTTGGACGGTTTCAAAGATAGGATGATTTTTTCCACTTCCAGAATATTGACTTTGGCGAACTGGAAACGGGCTAAGTCGGTATGCATGGGTTTGTTGTGAGTTTTAGAGTTGAGAGTGTTATTCAGGGAGGCTCTTTTGCTAGAAATTTTGCTTTGAAGAGTCACAATCTTATTAGCTAGGGCATTTTGAATGTCTGAGCACCAGTTTTTAACTTTGGTACAGGTGTCACAGGGTGCTATGGGGGTTTCTATTTCTTTAAGGATTGTAAAGAGTTCTTTCATGTTTGATTTGGCTTGGGATATACAGGAGTAAAATGAGGTTCATTTGGCCAGGTAGATTTCTTTTTTGTACAATGCTGCTAATTTGGAGAGTTTGAGTTTGTTTGAGTCTGAAGGTTTTTTTTTCCAAGTGGCCTCACAACTTCTTTTTTGCTGCCTTAAGTTTTTGAGGAATGGTGTATTTTAGGTTTACTTGATCGGAGTTTGAGTGGGGCGATGTGGTTCATCGTGGAGGCCATAACCTTGTTGTATTCTTCGACCATGGACTCAGGGTTCAGGTCATCTGGCAATGTGTTGAGAGTGGGAAGTAGATTAGGGATAAGTCTTTCTGCTGTGATGTTTTTCTTGTTTCTAGTGAGAGTGGGTGGGGCCTTAATAATGGGCAGAGGTGGTGGTCTATCGGTGAAGAGCATGAATGAGATCAGATGGTGGTCGGTCCAGGCTAAAGGTGAGATGTTTGTAATATTCGCTAGGCAGTTATGGTCGGCCACCCAGTCAAGGGTTCTGCCTTTCGAGTGTGTTGGTGAAGTGCATCTTTGCGTGAAGCCTAATTCAGATAGAGTGTTGGCTATAGTGCTGGCGGGATGGTCTTCCGTGTCATTGTAGCCCAAGTTAAAGTCTCCTAAGGTGAGTGCTTGAGTGGAGCTTTTAAGATTGCTGGCCAGGATAGAGTTGAGGTCTTCATCGAAGGTGCCAATGGGGCCTGGTGGGCGGTAGATCAAGTAGATGTTAAGGGTTTGGGTGTTGGTGAGAGGTATTTTTACTGCTATTGTTTCTCAGCAGGGGGCATCTATAGAGGTGGCTAGTCTCATGGTGAGACTGCACTTATGGATAATGGCGACACCACCTCCTCTAGAGTTGGGTCGGTCTTGTCTCAAGATGGTATAATTATCTGGGATTGCCAACATGAGCATCGGGCCTGCTGCCGGGTGTAACCAGGTTTCGGTGATGGCAAGGAAGTCAAGGTCTGCTATCAGTATTAAGTCTGCGATTTCAGCGGCATGGGCTACCAGCGATCTGGCGTTGATCAAAGCTCCCTTGATCTTAGGACTGGCTGTGTTTTTGGGAATGGAGTCTGTCTTTTCTGGGGTGGTAGTGTGGCGCTTGTCCTGTGTAGTATGACGCTTGTCCTGTAAGGGTTGGGGGGTGCCCAAGTTGGAGGAGTTATGAGGGCGTGAGGAGTGAAGTTTAGGTGATAAGTTACTGAATTGTGTAACGGGATTGGGTCGAAGTGGTTGCGTTCTGCGGTTTTGTCTATTAGGCAATGAGCGGGCCAAAGGCTTGTGTATTTTGGCTAGCCTGGCTCTAAGTCCAAGGTTCCTTTCTGTAGTGATACGGGGGTGACTGGAGGGCGGCAGTACCTGAGGCTCAATTAAATCTAAGTAAGGTACTTGGTTGTTAGATCTAGATGAGGCAGGCATGTTAGGTAATAGTGGAGTCATCTTAGTGGGTAGTGCAGTATTGAGGCTGATCAGGATATAGGCCAGCAGATAGGAGGTAAGTAGATACATACTGGGTAAAAGCATCTAGCTATGGTGGTTATTCTGAATAGCAGGCGTGTGTAACTACAGTCAGAGTGATACAGTTTGGCTGAAATGCATAGAGAAACACCTAAAGATGAAATGAGGCAGTATGACAGGAGTGCGAGATAGATGCCCGGTATCAAAATTAGGCAGTTTGGCAGGAAATACATGGATAAACACCTGAATTCATATGGGTCTGGTTGGCAAGAATGCAAGATGAACACCTAGAATTAGATACCGAGTGAGGTACATAGGCTTGCATCAAGCAAATATTGCAATAGCGGCTAAAGTCTAGGCAATTGCGCAGGCTGGGGTAGTAGCAAGTCGCCTACTGTGGCTACATTATCTGTACGGCACAAACCTAGTGAGCTGCAACCATCAGACTGGTAGATCATGCTAGTTGATTTAAGGAGGCTATAGACTAAGTATGTGGGCTAGAATAAATAACAGGGTCACAAACTATGTCAACGTTATCTGTACCACACGAGTTATGTCAACATTATCTGTACAACACGTACATTGTGAGCAAGAATACTACAGTCCAGTAGATGACCACATTTGATAGATATGTTAAATTACATGCAGTATACCATTCTTAAAGCGGGCATGCAAGCATAATTGAGGTTGGCTCTACAATTCTAGGCAATAGTCAATTAGGATACTGATGTACAGATCGTAAGAGTGCATGATACATACATGATAGTAGTTGGCAGATTGTACTCCTCAAGTAATGTGCAATTTGTAAGCAGAGCACAATTAGTTTGGGCGGGAGGTTATGGGGAGGAGGAGACGAGCATATGATGCGTGTGATACTGCGAGCTTGACATAAGCGGCCATGAGCATGTGTTAGGCAATGGCTAGGATACAATGTATACAGACTGTTTGAGTGCGCTATGACGCTCGTGACAGATGGTGCGCCTGGTTTCTGACTATGCAATTAGTAACAGGGATGTTTACACATAACGGGGCTTTGCAACGGTGAGGCCGCTGTGAATAACAGGAGCGAGCTGGCAAGTGGGATTACATATACCTCTGAGAGTGAATGTCAGTAACTTTGGTGCAAAGTAGATCTCATGCTGAGGTCGCAGCGTGAAGGTAAGGTAGGCTTAAAGTCAAAAGCGGCTTACCGACTTTGGGCAGAGTTCTGTGCCTCGATCCTCGTCAGCCTCCGGACAGGCTCCAGACAGGCAGCCTTGTTGGGTTGGGGCGGCGTTCGCCTGCCGGCGATCGGATTGGGCAAAAGAATAGTTTGACAGCCAATCCAACCTGTTCAGGCCAGATGGGGGCTGTGTAGCAGCATCGTAGGTGGCGTCGGCCATTTTTGAGTGTGGAATGCCTCTTGGGTTTGCAATGGAGGCACAAAGAGAAAGGCACAAAAATGGTGAAATAGCGGCGGTCTTGAGGAAGGCGCTATTTTTGGTAGAATTTCGTTGGGAATGCTGTCGCAATGCAAATTTCGTATTTGCTCAGGATAAAACGATTCCGTGGATCGGCGGACTCAGATGGAGTCACAGACCATCTCTGGTCTCACCTGTGGTGTGGGTAGCCCCTGCTCCTGCAGTTGGGGGGCTAGCCAGCATCTCTGGAGGCTTGTGTCGACTGGGTCCCTGGAGGTAGCTCAGGCTCCAGACAGGCAGCCTGCCGGCGATCGCATTGGGCAAAAGAATAGTTGGACAGCCAATCCAACCTGTTCAGGCCAGATGGGGGCTGTGTAGCAGCATCGGGGTGGCGTCGGCCATTTTTGAGTGTGGAATGCCTCGTGGGTTGCAATGGAGGCACAATCAAATTTTTATCAATTTGGACGGTTCTGGTGGGTTGCCCAATTTGGAGGGGCATGGAATCTGCTGGTTGTTCTTCATGTTGTTGGGTGTAAACACTTTCGGTTATGTCTGCGAAGTTGTAGCAGGTGTGGCCATGTTTTTTGATGAGGCTGATTAGGGATGTCATGTAGATGTTGGACAGTAGCAGTGACAGCGATGAACCCAGTGTGACTCTGGATGTTGCTTTCTGAGGTGTTGATTTGAATGGTGCCAGTCATGCTTAATGAAGAAAATCGTACAGCTCTTGACTGTCCAGGGGATTTAAACTGATGGCACGGTAACACCATGGACAAAGGAGCCATTGCCCTTGAAAAGGCCCTCAATAATATTGAGCACCATGTAGCTAATTAGGACCCTACAACAGCTAAAGGCAACATCCTAGATTGGATTGTTGAAAGGAACCATGTCGTCCTTGTTAAAAGCACCACACCATGTATATGGACTGAAAACTATATGATAGATTTCTTAATTACCTCCAAGCGCCCCACTCTAAATCAAATTACCCACTAAAGAAAGTGACGAATCGTACCTTTAAAAAAGTACCTGCAACTGATCTCCAGAGATGTATGGCGCAAATCGTGACCACTACCTCTGCGTCAGACCCCCATGATTTACTTGTTGATCCCTCAACACAGGGTTTGGATGCCTATTAGACAAACTGGCCTCATTTGAGACTAAATTCGTACATGTCAACGTAGGACATCAAACATGGTTCTCCGAAGAGCTCAGAGCCATGAAATCAGATAAAACAAAACCTGAGAGACAGTGAATAAAATGCCCTTCTTTTGAAAACAAAGCTGCATGGAAAACTCTAGAGGGATCCTATACAATTGCAATAATAAACAAACAGATGAAGCCGACAACAAAGCTAATAAGTTATTTGAAATATTAAAACTCTTAGAAAAATGGAAAGCTCCATCAGTAGCATTTGTGCCTACGAAGCTGGATTGCACCAAAGCACAATTAACATTTGAGGCTAAATTATCTAAAGCCCTGGAAAATATACATAGACTGTACAGGTCATAACAAGACCAACCCCACTCTCCAGGCCCCACCGACAGGCGTATCTCAGCATATTTAATTTTGACCCAGTGTCAATGTTGGACCTATTATGTATCCTGTGCACCATGCACTCGTCAGCTTGTCAGGGAAATGCCTTACTGCCCAAAATGTCCTTAGGTAATAAGAGCATATTTACCCCTTTCAGGAGCAGATTTATCAATGCGTCGTTCCGCAATAGAGTGGTTGCAGAAAATATCAAAAACCTTACTGTGACCCTGCTACGAAAGAAAAACAGGGTTATGCCCTAATGACACAAGCAGCTTAAGACCAATAACTAACTGTAACTTTGTATTAAAAGTAATGGACAAGGTGGCCACGTTACAACTCCAGACATTTGTGGAGACTACCGGTGCTCTACATAGCAGACAGTCAGGCTTCCGACCCTCCCACAGTACTGAGACGTCCCTTGTCGATCTTCAGACACATATGCTGGGAATCATTGATAGGGGAAAGGCTGGACTACTGGTCCTGTTGGAATTGTCAGTGACATTTGATCTCCTGCACCATGAGGGTATATTCCACACCCCGAGAGATATTGGCCACTCCTGTCTGACCGGTCGACTGTTAAGAGTCTGCTGGGGAGATGCCTCTGCAGCCCCTGTCCCTACAACCTGCATGTTCAGTACTTTTCAACCTATATGCTAGACCACTCTGTAGCCTTTTGGAAGAGACAGGGATCTTTTTTACCAACTGCGCAGATGACACCTAGCTGGTCCTGGAGATCTCTGGGGACTATGACACAGATATAGTGAACCTAGAACACATCTATGACTTGATTGAATCGGGGATGACAGAAAATTGGATGTGCCTCAATGGAGGAAAAACAGAGCTTCTAATCTTTGGATCGCCACTAGCAAAGGCCAAATTAAAACCTAATTACCATTTTTTCCCCATCCACAATTGCAACATCTCTGTACTAGGCAAGATAAAAACTCTTGGTATACACCTCGATTCCTCCATGAGTGCCGAAGGTCATGCTAATCAGGTTGTAAAAATTGTACTTATTACCTAAGACCTACTGCAACACCCTTCTTATTGGTGCTGACAAAAAAGCTTGCCAAACTTCAAATTGTCCAAAATTATGCAGTCCACATCATTAAAAAGATCCCAAAAGAAATCACATATCACATTGCAGACAGCCACTGTTTTGGCTCCTGGTGAAGACCAAGTTCAAATTATAGCAGCCACCTAGATTGTTGCGCTCATCTATCTTGATGCAGGTAAACTGCCTGTTAGGGAGAATTCTCTGTTTAGGCTGGAGTTTGTTTTTTCCATCCTGCCAAGTGTGAGACTCTTTTTCTCCCACTCTTGGACATGAATGTGTGTAATTCCTTTAAATGTCAATGTGTTCTATGGGCTATGGGGTCTTTCACTCCATAGGGCCTCATATGTTTTACTATGTGTGTTACAACGCACCCTCCGTGCCATAGCACTGGGGCGTCCTAGCGGACCTCCATCATAGACTCCATACCCGGGGACTGACTACTGTCTCCCCGGGCATGTAAAGTCACCATTGGCTTTACTAGACCTAAATTTACTAACAGAACTAGCACAAACCACCCTATTGTGGACGTACTAGTAGGGGTAATTCGATTACTCCTGGGTCTGTTATTCGAGGGGGCACTGTCCCGTCCCCCCTCTTCGAGTTTTGGCTGGTGGCAGTGGAAACTACTTGTTATATTCGACCCCGAATATAACCCTATGGGATTCTTCCCATTGTTGGAGATTGATACTTTTCCTCGTTAATCTCTAATATACCACCGGTTTACTTATCTTAAATAAGTCTATCGGATGGTATTTTCTGCCAGAACTAGTTTTTTAAAATGGCGTCTGTGTTCGTCTCTGTGACTCCTAAACCAAAGGTTGAGCCCTTTGTTCCACTTTTGGCAGGCTTCTTTACAGAGACCCTCCAAAGTGGTGCCATTCTGTCTGGGTTACCACAGGGGTGTGGGAGGGGGTTTAGGCACCCTGGACTGAGTTGCCTTGCCAACTCCAGTCGCACTCTGGTGTGATTGGCCCAAGTGGTGAGCCACCCCGCTCACCACTTAGCGTGTTTTGATTGACAGCTAGGCTGAATGAATGGGGGTTTTCTGCATAAAAGCAGGGCTTTTGGGACTGGATCTTCAGAAGTCGCCACAAGACCTATGAATCCAACGAGGGTAAAGCTGAGCCGACCTGCAACGACGACACCTCCGCTGGAGCCCTGCGGAACCGACTCACCACTTCCCGACGACAGAGGAGATCTCCCTGCCGGAGAGTCTCTTCCCCTGACTGGTGGGAACAACCAGTCCGCTTTGCTTTTTCTTTGCTCCAGGACGCAGTGGTCGAATTGCCCGTGCAGAGCACCTCGGCAACCGGATAGCCACTACCCCTGTACCGCGACCAAAAGGATCCTGTGACAGAGCACTCCGCGGCTGGTCTCTTCCCTGGTGGTGCACCGGACTTCACTTTTCTTCGACGACAAGATCATCTCTACTCTTGGCAAAGACCCGACGTGCATCCACCACCAGGAACAACTGCCCCCGCCGGAGCTGTCTCTCCACAAACAAGGTACCGTACCCACCTGGCTTCCCTTTCTGCCGGATAGAGTGAGGTGTCTGAATCTTCGCCTTTCCATTGGGTCGCCTCCAAGCTTTCTTTAACTTATTGTTCTGAACTGGTCCAATCTTTCCATAACAATTTGCGATAAAGACTCAAAGCGCATTTCTACTGAGACACTTTTTGGGACATATCGCCTTGCCTCTCTCCGGTTGGGCCTGGCCTCTGAACTTTTTGATCTGCAGTAGACCCTGCCTTATTTGTCTTGCATTTTTCCGTAAAGTATTGGTACCGAGTTGATTTCATACCTGTCTTATTGTTCTCTCCCGTCCTAACGAATACTAGAGTGTCATCTAGGTTAAAGCATACACCTCTGTCTGCAAATAAGTGATGCCGGTGAACCTAGACTTGTCGAACTATTGTTAGGGGGATTGATCTTTTTCTTCGCATAGTAATTGTGATTGAAGTTGTTTGCCGTATTAGTGCCAGAGTGTTTTCTATAGATGTGTTGTAATAAATAAATACCTTTATATCTTTACACCGAAGCCTTGTTCCGTGTTTGCTTATCCTACTGTGTAGATTGCCCTATTTTGTATACTCCACATACTGCCTAACTCTTCTTGAGGGAAGTCTGACTGCTCAGCCACAGCTACCAAGTGAATCTGTGTGGTGCAGACTGCTACCAAGTGGGTTTACTGCCAAACACCTGTAGTCCTAAATCTTTTGCAGTGGTCCCAGATGGAACTGCACAGGTTTCCGCCTAACACTGGTGGCAGCGGTGGGATTTGTATCGAGTATACAGTTTAGAGTGCTTCTTGACACTTTAGGATAACTAACCACAAAGCTTAGCACTAAAAAGCAACTTTCAAGAACATGTCTACTATGGAAGCTTACAGTCAAGAATCCTTGTCAGGTGAAAATACTGAGAGTTTACGAGCTCTCTGTAGGCAAGAGAATCTTTCTGTAAGAGGCAAGAAGTTAGAACTGATAGCGAGATTGCTGGAAAACCAAAGTCTGGGTACTGGTTCAGAGGAACCATCTTCTCCAGCAGATGTAGATAACAGTGATGGTGTTGATCTAAATCGTAATTCTGACGATAGTGATGAAGGGGCTGAAGAGGAAGGCGAGGCTAATGAAACTGTCTCCCCTGCTCCTCTACCTGCCTTACCAGCTGTACCTACGGGGCCCATACAAGGTCCCACATGTAACCCTGCTTATTTTGAACTTGAAAAAATGAAGCTCGAATTAGAATACAAACGGTTCTTGGCTCAATCTGAAAGAAACCAAGAGCTCGAGTTCAGACGGATAAATGCCCAGGCTGAGCAGAAGCAAGCTGAGTTAAGGCTCAGGGAAATAGAACTTAATCACGAGTTAGAGATGAAAAAGTTGTCTGTGGAAAATGCTTCTCTCTCCTCTGGTTCTTCTAGGAGCTCCAGTCCCAAAAGACCCCGGATGCCGAAGGAATTAGTGGGTATGTATGAACCGAGATTGGATGTGTTGGATTGGTTAAAACTGTTTGAGTACAATCATGGGCTCCAGGATATCACGGGAATGATTTACTTCCCTGGTTGTTCTCTAGGCTACCCCCTGTTGCGACTGATGTGGTAATGGAGTTGGGGGAGGCGGATTACGAGAGTGTGAAACTAGCTTTGATAGCTAGATTTGGGAAGACCCCTTCCCAGTATCTTAAGAGGTTTAGAACCCTCAAAAAGCATGATGGTACCCCTTGGGCTACCTGGGTGAGTGAAGGGTTGAAAAACTTAGAGGGATGGATTAAGGGTTACAAAGTGAACACTTATGAGGGTATGAAGAATCTTTTTATGTTGGAGTCGATTTATGATGCCTGTTCTCCTGAGCTCAGACAGCACTTGGCTGATTCGAAGGAATTGGATTCCTGGAAGCTGGCTAAGGCTGCTGACTTATGGGTTGCCAACAGGGCTACTCGTAAGGATTCTGTGGCAACTCCGAAGAAGGATGAGGGAAAACAGCCAAAAAAAGACTCAAAAGAGAATTCAAATAACTCAAATTCCAAAGAGGGCCCCAAACAAAACCAGAAGGGTAAGCCACAAGGAAAACCGCAGCAGAATAGTGTGTCTTCTGGTGGCAAACCGGAAGGGGGCCAGAACAAGCCACCATTCCAGAAAGCATTTGGTAAATGCTTTGTTTGTGGCTCGACTGACCACGTGAAAGGAGATCTCAGATGTAAGGGTAAACCTTCAGGGGTCCAGCTTGTCTCCTTAGCCTTCGCTCCAGAGGAGGAAGTCCAAATGGCAAGTGGAAACTTTCTACTGCTAGCTGATGAACCCATTGGAGTCTCAGCCAGCGTTTCTTTAGTATCTCTGGGGTTGTGGGAACAACAGAATTTAGATGTCTATAATTCTATCCCCGATAATACTAAAGAGTATTATAAGGACAGTGTCCAGGTGAATGGTAAGGAGACTCCTGCCATTAGGGACACTGGGGCCAGCATAACTGTGGTGGATAAATCGTTTTTTCAGGCTGAGGATGTTGCTAAGGCACCCAAACGCCTCACCAAGTTAGCTGGAGGGCCTGTGCAGATGCTTCCCCAATTACCAGTTCTCATCCAGTGTAACGACATGACTGTGAAGATACCAGTCAGCATACAGAGTGAGGTACCAGGACGCGTACTGTTGGGTAACGATTTGAAAACTCTCGGAGTTGTATTGCATACTCCCAGACCTCCTAGTAAACGGTTACAGGAGCTAACCAGACCTGCAACAGAGAGGACCATGCGCGGTACTCTCCAGGAGATGATGAAGAAAGAAATTGTTCCTGCTCCACTGGAATTGTCAGCCGCTGTCTCGAAGAAACCAGAGCGAAAGGGAAACCTAAGACTTCTACCCCGAAACCAGCAGCCAGCATTTCAGTGCAGCCAACAAGGACTTCCCCGCGGTTGTCCAAAAATACACCCATAACTCCACCTCCAGCTGAGGCTGAGAGGGAGGTACAACCCTATGTGGTAGAATTAGACTCTGAAGAGGAGCTAATGGAAGGCCAGGAACTCATTGGAGATCTGGATCCTGTTGACCATCCTGAGCTGGAGTCTTTACTGGCAGAAGGTGGACCCAGCAGGGCAGACTTCAGTAAGGGACAGAGAGAATGTCCAACTCTGGAAGGTCTTCGCCACCAGGCAGAAGCTCAGGCTGAAGGGCAAGAGCCTGGGAAGTACAGGTTGCACTGGGAAGATGGCCTCTTCTATAGTGAACCGACCTAGTCTGCACCTGGAGACTACAAGCAGCTTGTAGTACCCCAAGAGAACAGACCACAGTTCTTGCAGTTAGCCCACAAGATTCCTTTGGCTGGTCACTTGAGTTTCAAGAAGACTAAGGAAAGGCTCTGCCTCTACTTCTATTGGCCAAAGATGGGGGCCGAAGTAGAAAAACACTGCAGGAGCTGCCACACCTGCCAGACCTCTGGTAAGGTTGGCTCCAAGAATGTGGCACCTTTAGTGCCTCTCCCAGTTGTGGGAGTCCCGTTTGAGAGAGTAGGGATTGACATTGTTGGTCCCCTTGATCCTCCAACCTCCTCAGGCAACAGGTTTATACTTTTTGTAGTAGACCATGCTACTAGGTATCCTGAGGCAATTCCTATGAGGACTGTTACAGCTCTGGCTGTGGCTAAGGCCCTCCTTGGTATTTTTACTAGGGTCGGGTTTCCTAAGGAAGTAATCTCTGACAGGGGGTCAAACTTTATGTCCCACTACAAGAAAGCCATGTGGAAAACCTGTGGAGTTACTTACAAGTTCTCAACAGCTTACCACCCACAAACCAATGGGTTGGTAGAACGGTTCAACCGAACCATGAAGAGCATGATAGGTGCTTTAGAGGAACCCCTTAAGCGTAAGTGGGACCTTCTACCGCCATGCCTTCTATTTGCTTATAGAGAAGTCCCTCAGGAGGGACTAGGTTATTCTCCCTTCGAGCTTCTCTATGATCATCCCGTCAGAGGTCCATTGGCCGTGATTAAGGAGGGGTTGGCGAGTGCTCCTTCCCCCAAGCCAGTCAGAGTGACTGACTACGTGATAGGTCTCCGAAGGAGAATGTCACACATGATGACAGAAGCAAGCGCTAACTTGAAAGCTGGACAAGCATTGGTCAAGCACTGGCACGATCAAAAGGCTAACATGGTTGAGTTCGCTCAAGACCAGCTCGTTCTCGTTATGATCCCAACAAGGCAGAGGGCCTTGCAAGACAAATGGATGGGACCCTTCAGAGTTGTGGGTAAACTCGGAGAGGTTAACTATCTGGTGGACTTGGGCAATCCCAAGGAGGCTCCAACCGTCTTCCACACCAACCGACTCAAAGCGCATGTCTCCCGACCTGATGTAGGAGCGTTGCTTCTAGCATCATCCGAGGAAGAAGAAGAGAATGAAGCTCTTCCGGATCTCCTCAGAGGCTTACCTTTGGACGGAAAAATTGAAGGAGCAAATCTCTCTTCAAATCTGACACCCGAGCAACAAGAAGAGTGCAAGTCTATGTTAAATCAGTTTGCCTCTCTGTTCTCGTTCTCACCAGGCTTGACAGCTTGGGGCCAGCATGACATACTCACTGGTGACTGTCTGCCAGTCAAAAGCAGAGGATACCGAATGTCAGAAAACGTACGAACCCACATCAAAGGTGAGGTCAGCAAGATGCTTGATCTCGGGGTAATAGAGCCCTCTACTAGTCCATGGTCTAGCCTAGTTGTGTTAGTACCAAAGGCCGGTTCTAAGGAGCTTAGATTCTGCGTGGATTATAGAGCTCTTAATTCAATCACCAAGACTGATGCCCACCCTTTGCCAAGAACAGATGAGTTGGTGGATAAACTTGGCGCCGCCAAGTTCCTCAGCACATTTGACTTGACGTCAGGCTATTGGCAAATAGCCCTGACAGACCATGCAGGGAGAAAACTGCATTTTCTACCCCCGTTGGCTTATACCAGTTCAAGGTAATGCCTTTCGGATTGAAGAATGCACCTGCTACGTTTCAAATGATGGTAAACCAGGTTCTGAATGGGATGGAGGACTTCTGCATGGCATACTTGGATGACATAGCAGTGTTCAGCAATTCCTGGGAAGAACATGTAACCCACCTGAGAGATGTTTTGCAGGCTCTTGGACGAGCCAATCTGACCATAAAGGCGAGTAAATGCCAAATTGGACAGAGTAATGTAGTCTATCTTGGACATGAGGTAGGAGGTGGAGAAATAAGGCCTTTGCTCAGTAAGATTGAAGTTGTGCAAAATTGGACAACACCTACTGCTCAAACCCAAGTGAGAGCCTTCCTAGGCCTCACTGGGTACTACAGGAATTTCATCGAGAACTATGGGACCTTAGCCTCTCCACTGAATGTCATCTCCTCGCCCAAATTTCCTAAAAAGGTTAGATGGAACGAGGAGTGCAATCAGGCTTTTGAAAACCTGAAAAAGGCTCTTTGCCAAGCCCCAGTACTCAGAGCTCCTGATTACCGCCAACACTTCATTGTGCAGACAGATGCTTCAAATGTAGGAATAGGTGCCGTACTCAGTCAACTGGATGGGAAAGGTAGGGAGCACCCCGTTTGCTTCATCAGCCGCAAGCCGAAGGATCCTGAAACAAGGTGGGCAACAATCGAAAGAGAGTGCTTTGCTATCGTGTGGGCTCTGAAGAAGTTTAGGCCGTACTTGTATGGTTCTAATTTTGTCATTCAGACTGACCACCAACCCTTGAGATGGTTAATGCAAATGAAAGGGGAAAACCCAAAACTATTGAGATGGTCGATCTGCCTGCAAGGGTTTGCTTTCACCATTGAGCACAAGTCAGGGTGTCATCACCAAAATGCTGATGGTCTCTCTAGGATGTATGTCATCGACTAGAGGTATGAGATTCATCCAGGAGTGGATTAAATCCTCCTGTCCCTTAGTCTGGGGGGGGGGGCGTGTGTTAGGGAGAATTCTCTGTTTAGGCTGAATTTCCTAACCTAGTGAGTCCCCCAGCAGCTTTGCTGGATTTCTGGAGTTTGTTTTTTCCATCCTGCCAAGAGTGAGACTCTTTTTCTCCCACTCTTGGACATGAATGTGTGTAATTCCTTTAAATGTCAATGTGTTCTATGGGCTATGGGGTCTTTTACTCAATAGTGTCTCATATGTTTTACTATGTGTGTTACAACGCACCCTCTGTGCCGTAGCAGTGGGGCGTCCTAGCGGACCTTCATCATAGACTCCATACCCGGGGACTGACTACTGTCTCCCCGGGCATGTAAAGTCACCATTGGCTGTACTAGACCTAAATTTACTAACAGAACTAGTACAAACCACCCTATTGTGGACGTACTAGTAGGGGTAATTCGATTACTCCTGGGTCTGTTATTCGAGGGGGCACTGTCCCGTCCCCCCTCGTCGAGTTTTGGCTGGTGGCAGTGGAAACTACTTGTTATATTCGACCCCGAATATAACCCTATGGGATTCTTCCCATTGTTGGAGATTGATACTTTTCCTCGTTAATCTCTAACATACCACCGGTTTACTTATCTTAAATAATTCTATCGGATGGTATTTTCTGCCAGAACTCGGTTTTTAAAATGGCGTCTGTGTTCGTCTCTGTGACTCCTAAACCAAAGGTTGAGCCCTTTGTTCCACTTTTGGCGGGCTTCTGTACAGAGACCCTCCAAAGTGGTGCCATTCTGTCTGGGTTATCACATGGTTGTGGGAGGGGGTTTAGGTACCCTGGACTGAGTTGCCTTGCCAACTCTAGTCGCACTCTGTGGGATTGGCCCAAGTGGTGAGCCACCCCGCTCACCACTTAGCGTGTTTTGATTGACAGCTAGGCTGAATGAATGGGGGTTTTCTGCATAAAAGCAGGGCTTTTGGGACTGGATCTTCAGAAGTCGCCACAAGACCTAAGAATCCGACGAGGGTAAAGCTGAGCCGACCTGCAACGACGACACCTCCGCTGGAGCCCTGCGGAACCGACTCACCACTTCCCGACGACAGAGGAGATCTCCCTGCCGGAGAGTCTCTTCCCCTGACTGGTGGGAACAACCAGTCCCCTTTGCTTTTTCTTTGCTCCAGGACGCAGTGGTCGAATTGCCCATGCAGAGCACCTCGGCAACCGGATAGCCACTACCCCTGTACCGCGACCAAAAGGTGGTGCCTTGTGACAGAGCACTCCGCGGCTGGTCTCTTCCCTGGTGGTGCACCGGACTTCACTTTTCTTCGACGACGAGATCATCTCTACTCTTGGCAAAGACCCGACGTGCATCCACCACCAGGAACAACTGCCCCCGCCGGAGCTGTCTCTCCACAAACAAGGTACCGTACCCGCCTGGCTTCCCTTTCTGCCGGATAGAGTGAGGTGTCTGAATCCTCGCCTTTCCATTGGGTCGCCTCCAAGCTTTCTTTAACTTATTGTTCTGAACTGGTCCAATCTTTCCATAACACTTTGCGATAAAGACTCGAAGCGCATTTCTAATGAGACACTTTTTGGGACATATCGCCTTGCCTCTCTCCGAGTGGGCCTGCCTCTGAACTTTTTGATCTGCAGTAGACCCTGCCTTATTTGCCTTGCATTTTTCCGTAAAGTATTGGTACCAAGTTGATTTCATACCTGTCTTATTGTACTCTCCCGTCCTAACGAATACTAGAGTGTCATCTAGGTTAAAGCATACACCTCTGTCTACAAATAAGTGATGCCGGTGAACCTAGACTTGTCGAACTATTGTTAGGGGGATTGATCTTTATCTTCGCATAGTAATTGTGATTGAAGTTGTTTGCCGTATTAGTGCCAGAGTGTTTTCTATAGATGTGTTGTAATAAATAAATACCTTTATATCTTTACACCGAAGCCTTGTTCAGTGTTTGCTTGTCCTACTGTGTAAATTATTTTTTTTTAAAAATATATATTTTTTTTATATAAACCAAACAACAATACAACAGAACATAAATAAACACATTTAACAACAAAAGCACTGCAACCCCCATCCCTACCCCCTTTGAGCCTGTATGGTGTCCGCCATCGGTATCCGCTGCGAGCGGAGGGGCGCCATCGCTCTCAGATTCAATTGGAGCCGACCCTGTTCCAAACAGCTCAGCTATCATCAATTTCCATGCCGCGAGGGAGCACATTTCCTCCTCCTCCCCTGCAATACTGGTATCCCGCCACACCGCCGTCTCGGCCTCCGCCCATTTTTGGAGATCCCTCCACCAGACCTCCACTCGTGGCTTATGACACTCCTTCCATCCCATGGCAATCCTACGTTTAGCAAGCACATAAGCCAAATCTTTCAATTTCTCAACATGTCTGAGTTTACGCGCTCTGGGATATCCCCCCAGTAAGCAGGCCAGGCTGAATCCACTTTGAGCGTGATACCCTTTCCTGCCAGCTTCTGCGCCACTTCACCCCAGTAGCCTGCAATTACTGGGCATGCCCAAAACATGTTTATCATGTCTGCATTCTCCTCGTCACACTTGGGGCACGCCTGGCGTCCAGTGTCCCGAAATTTGGATATTCTCAAGGGGGTCATGTATTCCCTGTGCGTTATATAAAGCTGTATTTGCTTAAACCTGGCATTCCTCGATACTTTTTTATGATACCCCAAGGCACGCTCCCACAACCCATCTGCCATCGGGGCCCCCATCTCTGTTTCCCATTCCAGTCTCAAGTGCACTAAATCACTTCCAACCTTTGTCATCAACTACTGTGTAGATTGCCCTATTTTGTATACTCCACATACTGCCTAACTCTTCTTGAGGGAAGTCTGACTGCTCAGCCACAGCTACCAAGTGAATCTGTGTGGTGCAGACTGCTACCAAGTGGGTTTACTGCCAAACACCTGTAGTCCTAAATCTTTTGCAGTGGTCCCAGAGGGAACTGCACAGGTTTCCGCCTAACACTGCCCAATTTTCCAACGGACCAAACGCTTGGGGAAATCCTTTGCTGTATGCTCAGCCAAAATGTGGAACACTCTTTCACTATCCTTATGTCAAGAAGTCAACCCCAGCCCTTTCAGGAGATCACTCAAGACCTTCCTTATTGAATGAATCTCTGGCCCTCGTCTCTTGTTGTCCTGACCTTTGTCCTGTGATATTGTTGTCTACCGTGTGTATTCTATAAATAAATATAAAATAATAATGTTTCTGTTCTTTCTGTCAGGAATGATTTTAGCCAAAGGAGGTCTGTGTTGCCTATCCCTATGTCTTCTAGTCTTTTTATGAGGGTGTTGTGGTTCACTGTGTTGAAAGCTGCAGAGAGATTGAGTAGTATTAATCCTGAGCTTATATTAGAATCTGGGTTGGTCTTTAAGTCATTCCATATAGGTAATAGTGTAGTTTTCCATTCCTATCATGGGTCTGAAGCCCATTTGTGCTTGATCTAGCAGCTGGTTGTTTGCAACGTGTTCCAGGATTTGTTCTAGCAGCTATGAAAGGTATGTGATGTTTGAAATTGGTCTGTAGTTGGAACGGTCTTCCACGTTGCACGACTTATCATTACGGAGCAGTTTGATGTGGCTGACTTGAAAGCTTGTGGCACTGTTCCTGAGAGGTTGAAGAGATTGAGGTACTATTCTGCCAGTGTTCATCTTCTGTGCTAGGATGGTTTTGTAGATATCCGATGGGCAGGGATCGCCTGGAGATCCCACTATTTTGCTTTTTCTTACCAGGCTGTTGAATTTATCCATTAAGATTTGTGGGAAGAGGTTCAGTCTTGTCGGTGGCTCTGGTATCGGTTGGTTGAGGTTTGCAGTTGGGTTAATTGGCCTGCTTTGTATGATTTGCTGGATGTTGTTGATTTTGTTCTTAAAATAATCGGCAAGGTCATCAAACATTTTTTGTGTAGGGGTCAGTGTGTTGTTGCACGTGGATGGGTCTCTCATCTCATTTATGATTTTGAAAATTTCTTTGTGGCCTTCTTTTGTGATATTTCTATTGTAGAGTTTCTTTTTTGCTTTGAGTATTTCAGCTTTGTATAGTCTAACCTGTCTTTGCTGTGTAGTTCTTTGTGTTGGCCATAGTTCTCCCTCCATTCTTGTTTCTTGTTCTAGTTTCCTGTTTTTATAGTACTTTGAGATGGGGTGAGGGCCATCTTGCCACTGTTTTCTTTCATGATGGGTTAAAAGGTTTTTCCGGTGCGATGTAATCTATTGTTTTCATGATCCATTTTAGGATTGCATCTGTTCTTTCTTCTATGCCGGTTCCACCTAAGGTGGTGAGTGATGGTTTTGTGGCTTCCAGTTTCATGTTAAGGTCCACACTTGATGGTTCTCCAATTTCTTTTCCAGGTTGGAGGGTTGTTAGTCAGATTTTTAGGTGAACTGATGGTGCTTGGATCACGAAGGGTAAATTGAGGTGGTCAGTCCAGAGTATATGCACTGGGGGCAGTGTTGGGAGCAAAGTTTTGTTAATGAAGATTGTATATAGAGTGTGGCTTACTGTGTATGTGACTCCTTTCACCATTTGTCGTAGTTGCATTGTCGCCAATTGGTTGGTTAGTGTTTTGGGTGAGTTGATGTTCTCTTCTTCGAACCTTACTTTAAACAAATGCAAGGACTTGAGAGCTCTTGATGTCATGGTGTGGTGCCTTGATGAAAAAGAAGCCTGATATTCGGGAAAGATTTTATATCCACTCTTTAATATAATTAGCAGGACTAATATTCTCCCAGAGTCCTGGAAAAAAGAGCATTTTGGTTCCTGGCCATAAACGCAGTCCCCATGATGATCCCAAGTGTTACCGCATCTTGCTGGATGATGCTGGTTGATGATGCTGGATGATGATGCTGGGTGCACTGGCTAAGATTTTTGCAAGAGTATTACTTGCAAAACTAACAGACGGGGTAGATCAAAGCCACATTCTACCGTTTACGCTGCGTTTGAGACTGTGGATAGAAACAACCTCTTGCAAAAGCTCAATGGTTAGGGTATAACAAAGGGACCTTTCAACATCATTCGCTCCCTTTACCAAAAAACTGCCATCAGGGGGGGCGCTGTTGAGCAGCCTGCAAGATGGCTGCCTAGCTTTTGAGCTCCATGCCCGACTGCTGTTTATTCACCTACATCAGCGGTTCCCTGCACCATCAAACGCTGGGAGTGAGCGCATCGTCTTTGCTGCCCGCGGAGCGACATATTGATCCAAGTCGGGTGAAAAAGGTAACTTTATCACCGAGCAGGACCCCTTTTTCGCCCGACCCGGGCCCTCGCTCATTGAGGCCTACCGTGCCACGTGACACTGCGGAGGGCTCGGCCCCAGCGTGCTGCTGTGACTTCGACTTCCCGAGACAAGCGGAGCGGCTGCCGGCCTCTGGTACCCCGCGGTGCTGCGCAACATCGTTGTGAGGGTGGCCCCCCGGAGGCCACGGGAGCGGCGGACTATACTTCTTCCTGGCCTTGCCACCTGCGCACTTGACCCTCTCCGGACCGCCGGGGCAGTGCCTCCCTCCTGGGCTCGGCCTCATGGGCCGATTGGCGCCCGATGCAGTTCCTGTCCTGAGCGGCTCCGGGTTGCTGGCTTGCCCGCGGCTGAAAGACTTGAGCTATGCCCTTGCAGATGAGGAGGCTGGTGGCTGCGGTTGATATGTGCACGGCCCTCGGGTGCACCCCACCAGCTCAGAGGTCCCTATGTTTGTCAACTGCTGCGGAACTCTAGCCCCGGGGCGATAAACTGTACCGTTGTGGACCCAGCCCTCCTCCTACGGACCCGCCGCTCTCGGGGCCCTGCCCTGTCTGCAGCTGGCCTCCCATACTTGGCGCCTGAATCGCAGCCTCCATCTGAGCCCTTCCTCCGCTGCCGCAGCTACTACCGCGATCTGGAATCCCGTTCTGGAACGTTGTTACCCAGTGAGCAGTCCAGCCCTACTCGTACACCGAATTTGGATTCCTGGTAGCGGGAGATTGGGACACCCCTGCCTGTCCCGATACTATTGCACCCAAGGGGCCCAAGGTCTACGGCCCTAACAACTGACAAGAGCTGCCCTGTGGTGCTCCACTGTACTCCCGTAGCATGCCAAGTAAATCACACGGGACAGACAAGGCGCGAGCAATGGACAAATACGCTAAGTCGCTTCCCAGACAGGAGCGGGGAGGGTCACCTCCGAACCAAGACGTATCTGAGACACCATCAGGACCCCCACAGCCTGACCTCACCACCTTGATGGAAACCATGGGGAAAAACTTTGCCTCATTTCACGAGAAACTGGACAACATAAATGCAAGTGTTGCCTCTATGCGGGCCAAATTGGATCAGCACGGTAACAGACTGACGGAGGCCGAGACATGGATTGGGACCACCGAGGATGGCGTGCATACTCTTCAAAACACTGTTTCTGAACTGGTGCGTGATATGAGGCAAGTCAAGGCAAAGTGCGACGACTTGGAATCCAGGTCCCGTCGGAATAATATCTGCATTGTGGGGGTCCCGGAGACCGCACTAAAGGGCAAGATGGAGCAGGCAGTTGAAAATCTGCTAAGAGACCTCCTGTGTAACCCCCCACTTTCCCCGTTCTTCACAATTGAGCATGCCCACCGGGCGCTTACCCCCCGTCCCAAACCGGGAGACTTCCCCAGGCCGATCATCGCCAAGGTTTTGAGTTTGCGGGACAGAGACCACATACTACACTTGGCCCGGGAGAAGGGGAAACTGAAATTTGAATCTCAGACCATTAGAGCTTTCCCAGACTTTTCCATAAATGTGCAAACAGAGCGCAGGCAGTTCAAAGGGGTGAAAAAACTGCTCAGAGAGAGGAAAATTGAGTACGCCATGCTATTTCCGGCACGCTTGAAGCTTACTTATCGTAACAAGTTGTACTTTTTCACGGTACCGGAGGAGGCAGTGAAATTCATCAAAGCCCACATTCCGCTTCCGGAGGAGGCAGTGAAATTCATCGAAGCCCACATTCCGCTTCCCGACTCGCTCGAGGAGCCAATAGCTGCTGACTGATGAGGTGAACATTGATGCATATGGGCCGCCATGGGCGCTACTTACACGCGCCGTCGATATCTCCCTTGTTGTACTTATGATTGCATCCTCTATATCCTCTGCTAAGCGTAACCTATTGTTTAAGCTCCCTGTAATGCACTAGCCCATACCGCTACATAATACATGGTGTGTTGCACCAATATTACATTCATGTTGGGTTAACGGCAACAGCGACCCCCGCTGCAGCTGCAATGCCGAGTTTGGCATGTTACGGCTGTTGTACGCGCCCCAGTTGGGCGCGCAGTCGGGTGCGCCCTTGTTCCGCTGGGCGCACCCCTGCTGGGTATTGGGGTGGGGTCTTATACACTGCTTGGTTGGGGAGGGCAGTGAGGGTGGGGGGTGGTAAGGTTGAGGGAAGTTACTGTAAAAATGGCAAGGAGCGTGTGGCTTGGAGGGTTGGAGGTTGTGACCCTGCAACGATGATTACTACATGGTCAACAATCAGAGCTACGCGATGCTGGGATGTCCCTTAAGGTCGTAACATGGCTATTAGGCTAATGTCATGGAATATTCGGGGGCTCAGTAACTTCACCAAGGCTCGTAGGATAACGGCATACGCCCAGAGGCATGGGGTGAATATTCTCCTCTTGCAAGAAACCCACGCACTTGCGCAACTCTCTGCCTCCCTGGCGCCGACATGGGGACCCAATACATTTTACACAGTGTACTCCTCTTAGTCCAGGGGAGTGTTAACCCTAATTCACAAATCAGTGGAATTTTCCTTACGTACTAGCCACATAGATAGTCAGGGTAGATACGTGATCTCCATTGCCTATTGGTTAACACGGAATGCCTGCTGGTCAATACATATACCCCGAGTATTGACTCCCCTGACTTCTTCGATGATATCAATATCCTACTTTCGAGATACGTAGGGATCCCGGTTATTTGGGGGGGGACATGAATCTCATACTAAACACAGAGCTTGACAGATCGGGCAGTGCACACAGGACATTGTCTAGGGCCGCTCGTCAGCTCCAGGCTCACATGGGCCCAGCTGGCCTAATTGACGCCTGGAGAGCACTCAACCCACTGGCTAGGGAATACACGTTTTACTCCTCCGCACACGACAGCCATTCCAGAATTGATCTCTTTCTCCTGTCAGCGGGGCTGATGGGGAGGAACCTCAACATGCAGATATTACCATGCACACTCTCAGTTCACTCCCCAGTGACACTCAACATTACCTTACAGCACACACTACCCCGTCACTCTGGCTGGTGCTTTAAATCTGAGGCACTGCATGACATCGTTTTCAAGGCCGACATCCTTGCGGACATCAATACCTATGGGCGGTGCTGGAAAAGATGGGAATTGGCCCACGCATGCTCTCCTATATCAAGCTGCTTGACACGAACACAATGGCCAGAGTCCTGGTTAATTCCCATATCTCGGCTCCCTTTGCCCTCGACAGAGGGATGCGCCAGGGGTGCCCATTCTCCCCCCTACTATTTGCAATGGCTATCGAGCCACTTGCGGACAGTATAAGAGACAAAAATACTCGTAATGGGATACGCCTTTGTGACATACCTGAAATTGTATCTTTGTACGCGGATGACGTGCTTCTGTACGTGCATCCGCGAGATAATCAAAATCGGTACATTTTCGGGCTTCACTATAAACTACACCAAATCAGATATCTTCCCTCTCACACCTGCAACCCCCCAACCAGTATGCGAATATCCACTCAGATGGGCCCGAGAAGGTATTAAATATCTCGGGGTCCAGGTCTCACTGTCTAGGGCCTCCCTTTTGGCAGACAACTATGGTGCCGCTGCGCAGTATGCAGAGGCAAAAATGGAGAGGTGGCGTAGTCTCCCTCTGTCCCTAGCAGGAAGACTGTCGCTAATCAAAATTATTATAGTTCCAAAGCTCCTATACACATTCACCAATGTCCCACTCTGGCCCGGGAAGCACTATTTCACAAACTTACACGCTGGGTTTGCCCGGTTCTTGTGGCACGCCGGGGCCGTCCGCAGGAAGTGGCAGCATATCACCTTACCATACGAGAAAGAGGTACAAACACCCAGACCCACCTCCCCATGTCAAACTCGAGATCCTGGCAACCGAGGGGATAAATGTTATGTCACTGATCCTTTTCCACTCGTACCAATCTGACGCCCCGGCTGATCCAGTGTCCACCACTATCAGGGCATGGAAACACATGCTGCAACCCCACTCTAATCTTCGTCCGTACTATAAATGGCTTCCCATATGGTCATTCCCAGGCCTCGCCCCCACGCAGGATAGGCTTCTCATGCAACACTGGCAGGACCTGGGGTATTGGGCGCTTTCCGATCTGTTCCCTGAGGGGAAATTCATCACCCCGCAGACATGGAGACCAGGACACTCTGGCTAGCCACTGGAGTTGCTGCAATACTTTAGACTCAGAGCGGCAGTGCAGGACATGTGGCCCTCATACCCGGATGAACCCCCAGAGTCCACCGAAATCTGCTACATTGCTAACTCTGTGGGGGGCAGGGGCATGATATCCATACTTTATAAAATGTTGGTTGAGCGTTCTACAGAACCATCCTATAAGATTTGTGATGCTTGGAGCCAGGAACTGGGGTTGGTAATAACCGACGAGATGTGGGTGAAGATGTGTGCGCACAAGCGTAAGGTTTCCCTCAACTCTAGATTCAGATGTATACAATTCAAACTCCTTAATCGCCTGTATTACACTCCTCAAGCGGTTGGGAAGTTCAAACGAGATCAACCTCAGGTCTGCCAGAGATGCAAATCCACCGAGGCGGGTCATGCACATATGTCCTGGGCCTGTGGGGCGCTGGCCCCGTTCTGGGAGGCTGTGCTAGAGGCTCTCTCTGAGATGGTGGGATTCCGGATAGACCCAGACCTCCTGCCGGTGTTGTTTGGGAGATGGGAGGGTCGGGGGCTAGATGGATTGCAAAATATTTTAACATGGGAGCCATAGTGGCCAAGAGATGCATAATGCAGTGCTGGAAGTGGCGAACCCCCCATGCTAGAAATGTGGCATATGGCTCTAAATTGGACACAGGTGTGTGAGGAGGACTATATCAATACATTGCCTGTGAATGCTCGCCCCAAAAACATATGGACAGAGTTTTGTAGTTACCTGAACGCCAAAGCCGTTTTGGAACTCTTATCCTCGTCTCCATCGCCGGACCGGACGGAGGTGTAGGCTGTACTGTGGCTCCCCCCACGGGACTCGATCTGTTTTCTCTGAATGTGCCTACTCTGTCACTAATGCATTGATTGTTTGTCCACACCCTTGTATTTGCAATATACTTTTGTTGATGTAGTATGCGATACACTTATTACTGCTCCTTGCCAATAAAGAGAAGTTTTAAAAAAAAAACTGTCATCAGACTAAGGCTAGATACCAAGGGAACACTAACTACGCCAATCCCTCCTTACATAGGGATAAAACAATGCAGCATTTTGGCCCCATTATTATTTTATCTCTATCTGGCTGACTTGTTTGAATATCTAAATAATGCATATTCATATCCACCCAGAATAGACATCATACAAATTTCGTGGCTGGGATACACCAACGACTTACTGCTTATTAACCAGACTCCTAGAGAATTACAAACCAAACTGGATCAAATGGCTGAATTTGCCAGTACATACAACCTTAAAATCAACTCTTCAAAAACTAAGGTTATGACCTTTCAGAGGACAAGTTAAAAATCTGATAAAACTTATAGGTGGTTATTAAATGGGGGCGAAGGTTAAATGTGTGACGGAATATAAATATCTTAGGGTTACTATGGACCATTGATTAAATTAGGGTCCACACTTAGAAAAACTGAAGGTTACGATTAGACAACAGATAGGTCGCATTAAACACTTTGCGAAACATCATCCGGGCAATTCCATCACATCTCTAATAGTGATTTATAAAGCCAAAATAATTCCCAAATTGTCATACGGCGCAGATATTTATGGTGTAAAGAACAAAAGTGAACTGTGAAACCTGGAGTCCTGCTGTATCGACGATATGTTGAGCTTACCAGCCAGAATGCCGGTAGAATTTTTGAAAAACAAACTGAACATTTGTTCTATTACAATGCAACTTCAGTATCATAGAGCAATGTATTAGTGGAAGCTAACAAACGCTGCAGGACAACAATTGTTGACCCTCCTTTATGTAGAAGGTAAAACATTGAGGAATCTTGCCATAATGTCAATAGGTGGTTATAATGTGGCTGTTTGGGAAATCTGGTGCCAATGGTTAAATATTGGTGCATGCTGAATCACTAGAGAGAAATTCAAAAGGATATTGAAGGAGGGCACTCAGTCCCTGTATAAGGACCAAAACTGGGTTAATTTATCCTCGAAATCTAGTAGTTAAAATGATATTTAATAGAGTTCATCTCCAGGAGAACTAGAGTTATACTTAAATGGGCTTCCAAACACCTACATCCGCATTTACTATATGAGAGTGAATTGTAATCTGGTGAGCACCCTACAAGTCATTAGGGGCGGGTGGAGATCCAGACCACTAAACATTTGCTGTGACATTGCAAGAACACACAAGAAGTTAGAGTAAATGTTCTTAGAGCAATGGGAATGGGAACTTTATTAAGCAGGGAGGTCGATGATATTTGAAGTCTCTATTTGAGGGGCAGTCAGTCAACAGGAGTTATAAGGAGGAAAAGCTCTGCTAGAGTGTGGATAGAGTAATGGAAGAAAGAGGACGGTAGACGTATTCTAGTATTAATGCATTGTTCAACAAATTGGTATTGTGAAGTGTTGGTATAGATTGGGTATTACACGTATTTTAATGTTTACAGAAAGTCATTGGTATAGCTGAATTATAATACAAAAAAAAGTATATGTATGTGTACCATCCCCTCTACTTGCTGCCCTCTCACACCAATTGTCCTCCTCAGGTGGCTCCCAAAGGGACCCATCCTAATTCCTTTACCAGTGCCACCTATCAAAGCCAGAACGCCAATCTTTTTAGAGAATTTTTTTTACTATCATTGCAAATTGGATATGAAGTGTTGCTTTTGCTCCTAAAGTAACTGACATATTAACAACGGACATGGTTCACAGATAATTTGGAAAATGTACAATATATTTAGAAGAATGTTCGTTTTTTATGATGTAAATGTAACCCACACTGGGAGGTGGAGCCTGGACCGTATTGGAATGTTCATTCTGAGGCAAACAATCTTCCAGTTGTAAACAGATATGATCAATGTAGGCAGTGTAAAGCAAGGTGCAGAATTTGCACTTACCACTAGCCATTGACTTTTGATATTTTGTCCTTGGTGAGTAGGACATGGTGTGCTGCATGTATATATAGAATTGAGGTGACAAGCGACTTTTTATGGCTGGCTAGTAGCTTGCAAGTTTCATTTTTCCCCATATTTCAAGCAAGTTGGTAATACTGTCGATAACCAATGTGACAGTATAAGTAAGTTTGTCAGTTTCTATTGAGCTAAAACATACACATAAAGACAATTGGGGCACTGAGTCTAGGAGTGGTCCCTGGATGCTTGCCCTCAATTTGAAGGGGTCTTCCACATCCCTAACCTAGGCTCACTTCTCCCAAAAAATGTATTGTTTCATTGGTTCACTATGGACAGAAGCCTTCTATTGTCTCAGCCAGGAAAGTAATTTCACCAAAATGCCAGGGGTAGCGGAAGTGATATCACATGACCCTTGAGCTCTGATGACAGCACAGGAAGTGATGTCATTTGACCCCACCCCGAAGGGACATCACGAGAAGAAATGGAACACAACCATTTATCCCTTGACAAAACAGTAAGTGGCATCACATAGCAATGTTTCTAAGTACACTTTGAAAATAACAAGTTACTTACCCCATGTAAGGTTCTTTCGATTGGATGTTGCTCCCACGTATTCCTCATCTTATTATATTATGGGGTAATTCATAGAAATTGGCACACAAGTGGTGCACACGTGCCAGCCAGTTACACCCCGAACCCCGCCCCGCGCGCCAAAGAAATTGCATAAATCCAGTACCTGGAGCAAAGGCCAGTGGACCAGGATACAGCCCCCCAACCGTGAAAACGCGTGTAAAACTCCCTGTGCACGCCCCAGAATACACGTACCCCGCTCGCGCCAGACTCATTGCGTATAAAACTCCCACGCATCCCTCGGAATACACGTACACCACTCGCGCCAGCGAAAACGCATGTAAAACTCCCTGCGCACCCCTCGGAAAACATGTACCCCACTCGTGCCAGGCCCATCGCATGTAAAACTCCCCACGCATCCCTTGGAATACATGTACCCCGCTCGCGCCAGGTAAATTGCGTAGAATAAGCACCCCCCTGTGGCGTGGGCTGCCTGTGGGGCATGCCCAGGGTGGATAGCCTGCCTTTGGGGCATGGGGAGGTTGAGTGGGCTGCCTGTGGGGCATGTCCAGGGTGGTTTGCCTGCCTGTGGGGCATGGGGTGGGTGAGTGGGCTGCCTGTGGGGCATGCCCAGGGTTGTTGGGGTGCCTGTGTGTATTTGGGGGATTTGCTGGAAGTTTTACACGCGATAGGCCTTGGGCGAGCGGGGAATGTGTATTTGGGGGGTGGGAAGTTTTACACACGATAGGCCTTGGGCGAGCGGGGAACGTGTATTTGGGGGGTGCGCGGGAAGTTTTACATGCGATAGGCCTTGGGCGAGCGGGGAACGTGTATTTGGGGGATGGCCGGCAAGTTTTACACGCGATAGGCCTTGGGCGAGCAGGGAACGTGTATTTGGGGGGTTCGCGGGAAGTTTTACACGTGATAGGCCTTGGGCGAGTGGGGAACGTGTATTTGGGGGGCGCGCAGGAAGTTTTACATGCGATAGGCCTTGGGCGAGTGGGGAACTATTTGGGGGGTGCCCAGGAAGTTTCACACGTGATTTGGCATTGTGGGCCCTCCCAGGTGTGCGGTTTCCCACATCCCCATGCCCTACAGGCAGCCCACACCACAGAGGACTACCCTACAACCCTCCCCATGCCCTGCAGGCAGCCCACACCACAGGGGACTACCCTACAACCCTCCCCATGCCCTGCAGGCAGCCCACATGGAACCATGCACTTGTGAGCGCACTTGTGAGCCCCGACTCATGTCCCCCTGCACCCTCACCCACCCAGCAGTGATGGGCACCTGCCAGCAGGCCCCGACTCATGTCCCCCTGCAGCCCCACCCACCCAACAGTTATGGGCACCTGCCAGCAGGCCCTGACTCATGTCCCCCCACCCGACACATCATCACACTCTTGACCCATGGGCCTTATGACCACCCAAATCCCACCCCAGGCCACCTCAGTCCAAACACCCCACATTGAATTCCCAAAGTCATGATAGAAAATACATAACCAGCATGCCCTTGAATACATGTCCCTCAGACCCGCACAATGGTGACACATGACTGTGAAAAACAACATTGCGACATGCAAAAAACAAATGATAGAAGATCAGACAAGTAAAGTATAGAAAAAAATTATATTGAAGAATCAACGAAATGAATAAAACAAAATCACACAATAATGAAAAGAAAGAATCCAAGTCCAGAACTCCAAAAAATGAAAAAAATTAAATAAATGCTGCAACCAATAAAATCCAAAGCAAAATGGCTCCTATGGGTCGGTCCATAAAAAAAACCACAGAGTTCAAAAAAAGCAAAGTATTCCACCATGGGTCCAAGAAAATGAAATCCACATCGAAAACTATTTACAAAAGAACATCCAAGGGTCCATGAGCCCAACAATCCAAAGGAAACCTACAAAAAACCCTACCCAATAAATAACTATATACAAAAAGGGTGGGTATAGTCCATGCGCCCCAAATGAAAAACAATATAAAGGAAACTTACACTAATGAACTATATAAAACGGCGACGGGCAAGTCCAACGGCTCACTTGTTGATGTCCCAGGCCAGGGCATCATCGAACTCCTCACCGTCCTGGAGGCGGGCCTCTTCCCAGGGATAAAGCCATGTCCATCTCCAACTCCCTGTGAATTTCCTCGAAGCACTCAGCCCGCCTCAACGCCCTGCGCATTTAGTTCTCCGCCCTGACCATAGTGAGCCATGTCTCTTCCGCCGGCCGTCGCTCTGCATCTATTTGCCGGCACAACCGCTGCCACACAGAAAACACTCCCAATCCAGGGTCCTCCTGCCCTCTGGCCTATGTTACCCCTGTAATGTTGATGGCCATGAGCCATCATCGCTCCCACCTTGAGCCTGCTGCTGCCGTGCACGTGCCCTGCCTGTCGATGCCTGCACGTCCTCCTCCTGCTGGGGTCCAGTTGTTGTGGTGGCCACCCCTGCTGGACTTCTGACTCCCAACTGTGGCAGGGATGTGTCCTCCACCAGCCTGGCCGCTGGGTCAGGGGCAGCTCCACAGGGTGGCCAGGTGATAGGTGGGCAGGAAGATGACACGGAGGACAACTGGTGCATAGGGGGTTCAGTTGAGGAGGGGGTCGGTATAAGGTAAGGCCCAGCACACAGAGGAACCCAGCACCGGTGATCCCTCCTAGCCAGTCGATGCAGTCAACGAGGCATCTGAAATAACATGCAGCATCCTCATGAGAACCCTGCACCTTATCCCGGATGCCAAGTTGACGCAACGCCACCCCAGCCAGGACAGGCTCAACACGGTCCCAGATTGCCATGTCCACAGGGAGAGGAAGGCCAGTTGTTGTTAGCGGATCCCCTCGCTGAAAACGTGTCCGGACTAAGGCATCCCTGCTGGTGTGGGATGATGCAGTCACAGGATCGGGGACAGGATTACACACAGGCACATCCGCGGCCGCCTGTGCTGCCTCCTGTCCCTGCCCCTGGACTGCACCACTAGCACCAGTGGAATCCCCCCCTCCAGACCCCAGGTGTGGCCCTTCCACGGCCTCCTCCTCAACCAAACCCTCCACCAAGATGGATGACTCGGTGCCATCTTCCTCCATAGGCCCCTGTGGGGTTTCAGCTGCCCCTTCTGCTGCTGAGGAGTCCACCTCTGACCTCTGCCTCTTGGACCTACCCTCGGCAGCTGCGGCCATGGACCCCTCACTCCCCGATGAGATGACAACATGGGAGGGGAGCTGGCCCTTGCGTCTTCGGCTGGCGGTGGGATCCCTGCCGCTGTGCTCCACAGCACCGTCTCTGCCCTCTTCATCAGTTGACGCTGCAGACAGGGAGAGACAGAACAGAGGCATCAGGGCACTGTACAATGGTCTGATACACACATGACAGTTGCACATGAGTGGCAGTGTCAAACTTCACACATGGCATCACAATCCCCAACACACCCATCATTTGAACTGACACACATGTGCATATTAACAGGAATGTTGCAGCAGACAGCACCAATCATACACATACAACAGCATGAGCATCCGAAGGTTAGCCTTGACATCACATGCAGCACAGGGAGTGCCAAACACATGCACACACGCCACCAGACATACATGCATCTGTACATCTCCACCACCTGGCGCAGTGAAATCATCGGCATCCATGTCACATCTGCCAATCAGCCTCCTACATGTTGGTGTCACATGCATCCATGGTGTATCACAGTGGCACACATGTCAAATACACACACACGCACATGTACATTGTGCGCATACATGAAGGTAGAACCAGCATCCGTGTGTCACACCACAACTATGCCACAGTACATAAACATAACTTCAAACATGTGTGTACCGACACATGCATTTGGGCACCATGCATTCGAACACATACACCATTGATCTGCCTCACACATGACTGGACTCACATGCGGCAGGCTCATGTCCCTGTACATACACATCCATACATGGGCCTTCCAAGACATATGTCCAACCTGCACACTCCCGCCACACATCGACATGCACAGCTTTCAATCAGTAGGCATGGTCACTTACCGCTCGACTCCGGACGGGTCTGCCTCTGAAGGATCTGGAGGTGGAGCGCTGGGTTTATGCATTCCAGGACCCTCATCTGGATGTTGCTAAGGCGGACCCGGCACCCCTCTGCATGCTTTCCCTTCATGAGGCACCAGGCCTTGCTGAGGGTCCTGGACCTGAAGTCCTCCCAGCGCTTCCGGACGTGTTGCATGTCACGGGTTGCCACCCCCTCCACATTGATGGCAGCCACAATGTCCTTCCAGATCCTCTTCTGTCCTTCATTGTCATCGCGTGAACTTCCAAAGAGGGCATCATAATGCCCCAGGACTTGCTCCACCAGGATGCCAACTTCATTGGCAGTGAAGCTGCCAGCCCTCTGCCTCTCTGCTGGGTGGTTGCCACTGGTGCCAGATGGTGTTGTATCGGACATGGCAACCGCTGAGGCAGGTGTGGGTGGGCAACTGGGTCCTGGGGCTGGGCTGTGGAGCGATGGAATACCAGTCGGGAGTCTTCTGTTCCAGCAGGGGTGGTCACAGCAACTGGACCCCTGCAGAATGCTGACGTGCAGGCACCAAATAACAGGGCACGTGGCAAGCAGGCAGCAGCAGATGGCAGGTGGGAGCGTGCTCTGGGCTCTGGGGGGCAGGAAAATGGCCTTCAGGGCAGGAGCGTGGTCTTCCGTGTGTTGTCGCGTGGCCAGTTTGATACGGAGTGATTTGGCACATGAAAAAACTGCACGTCAGCGTGTAATTCGAGGAAAGGCCCTTAGCGTGTATGTGACGTGATACTCACGGGCATTTCCCTCAGCACGGGTGCATCTGCATGTGCAAAAAAATCATGTACGCATGTTAATGCGTGTAATCCGAGGAAAGGCCCTTAGCGCGTATGTAAAGTGATGCGCGCAGGCGTTTCCCTCAGCATGGGTTAAAGGTGAGCGGGGCCAGCAGTTTGCTGTACGTGCCTTTCATGGAGACCGACGTGTGTGTTGCTACTTTGTGTTGTTTTGCGCACCATCACAACTTCACAGCGGATCAAGGACGTATCTCTTCTTTTGGCGGGGGTATTGGCTATGCGTGTTTTTCATTATCACGCTAGTCTAACGGTGAGTCGCGCATGCTATTTTTCCCACTGCGGGAGGTTAATTCCACACACGTGGGCTACCGGGGGTTGCGTGCACAGTTTTACTGCATTTCTGGGTTGCCTGAGCATTGCGTGACCTGTCACCTTATCACCAGGGTCCCATACAGCCTTGCACGGGTGCTGTTAACAGCTTTTATCCCACTCCCTTCACCTCAATTGCCCAGGACAATTGTCGTGTACACCTACCATTGGCACTTCCACATCTGTGCCGGCACTACTACATCTGTGCCATGGTTGGTGAGAAACGCCTCAGCTGGGCATACTCCACGTGATGGGCGTGGTCAGGGACGTGGTCAGGGTGACCAGGGAGTAGGGGGACTCCAGGGTGTCCAGGGTGGCTGCAGAGGAGGAAGAGGCAGGAGTGCGCCAGTTAGGCACGATGTTGTGCCACATGTTAGTGCAGTCATGCCACCACCCCCCGCGGCTCCGGGAGATGCAGTTCATGCATCTGGCACTGGCGCCCATGTGACCCGGCAATCCGTTTCATTGACAGCCACGGGCCCAAGGGTAGTGGTAGCTACAGGTGCAGCTGTGGACACCACCACTCAGGCTCAGGGTCTGCCAGCGCAGGCTGCTTTGGCACCTGAAGAGTTCCTTGAAGATTTCCAGGAGGTCAGGTGGCACACCGGAGGTGCACGCAGGGCTGCCCTGACCGAGGCACGTGTCCCTGGGGCAGTAATGTGTTCTGCTGCCCCGACCAGCCGGGTGTTGACAAGTGCATGGGCAGATGCAGCCGAAACCACCCCGGTTGTGAGTCTACCATCCAGGACAGTCCCAGTCAATGATCCTGGCACAGCGGATGTTGCTGCGCAGGGTCCATTCCAGGGCACCCAGCAGCCACTGACACAAGTCAGGGCTTCTGTCCTTGCTCCACCTGCCACTCCCTCGGTTTAATCAGCCAGCACCACTGCCCATATTGATCAGGGCGGCATTTGCCAGCCAGGGTCCGGACCACCGTCCAAGAGGAGGAAGGTTGCACCTGCAGTACGGGCTGGGACCCCAGACACAGCTACGGCCTCCAGCACGTCGAGGAAGAAGCCTTTCGGCATGCAGGAACTGGACTTCCTTGTGGACTACATGTGGAACCACAACTGTGATATGCTAGTGGGGCCGAATTGTCAAACTACGGCTACCCATCGTATGTCTCACTGGAAGCAAGTTGCGGATCGTGTGAGTGCATTAGGCCATGAGGTGCGCACAGCTCAAGAGTGCAAAAAGCTTTGGGATGACCTCAAACGCAGTACTAAGGCGAATCGTGCCTCTAATTACAACATGACTCTGGTGACTGGCAGTGGGCCACCACTTGAGGAGAAAGACCTCACTCCACACGAGTCAGTCATTGAGCAGGTTCATACCGGCAGAATGGTCGAAGGAGTGGGAGAGATGCTGGACTTTGATGCCCCGTCCAGTGAGTGTTGTCGCATGTTTGTCGAGGCCATGTGTGTTTTGCTTGTGTGATGTGTTGTGCTTGACTGCCACTACATGTCATATGTACATGGTTCTCATTTGCAAGTCATGCAATGCTTCACTGATGCATGCCTGCTGTGCAGGATGCTGGACATGTAGAGCAGACAGGGACTGTCCTCATCACCACACTTTCACCCTACTCACATGCTAGTCACCTGGCTGCCCCTCCGGTCCATGTTCCAGCCGACTGGCCCTTCTGCATGTAGCCTGGGGTGTCTTTCCTCTCAGCACTGGGACTATGTCATTGCATGACTGACGTTCATGTATCTTCTGCTTGCATGCGGGTACTCCACGTAGGCATGCACCCCTGCCCCCCCCTGCACCCCAATTTCATCATTGCACTGGTGGGTAACATGTTGGACTACTGCAATGGCCTGTTCCATGCTCCTGTGTACATGCACACTTCCCCCTGCCAACCTGCCAGACACATACTGTGGGGTACATCCTTTGTCCTTGATGCAGGGTGTCTCACTCGGACTGTGCAGATGGCAGATGCTCCCCGGGGACATGAGTGCCCATTCATGCTCCATGTGCATTCCATGCATGCCCCTATGTGTCCTTGACTGGATGATCATTGTAGTACGTGTCCAGGATGACCTACATTTCATGCCATTTGATCATCCATTCCATGCCCACTCTGGCTCAGTCCTGCATGACACACATGGTTAGGGTGTCACAGTCTGTGTGGGGCACAGGCCTTCCCCCGTTTCAGGTCCACTGACTCTGTTCAACTGGTGTAGTGGCTTCTGCACACATGGGTGTACTACTGAGGGTTCATCATGTGTCCTGCTTACTGTCCCATCATCTGCTGTGTTATCAGTTGACTCAGATGATGCAATTGATGCTAGTCAACACTGTCTGCCAATACACAGGTCTCTGGTCACCCTTTCACTGCCATGCAATGCATCCCTGCATTTATTTTCACTTAGGAGGGGGCTTGTAGCCATGCAACACATTGCATGCACATTACATGTGATGCCTGAACTTGCACTGTCTTCACGTTTATTGATACACATCATGATGTAATTGTTCATGTAGATACTGGGTAACATACACATGTTCTGCACTGCATCAACCCACTTCTGATGCGTATTACACCGTTCTAAATGCCTACTCACTGATGCAATGTCAAAGTGACCTGGCATGTATGGTCAGTTTTTCATCCTTTCTCTGTCATGAATGCGACGGGCACAAGTGCATCCTGTGTCATATATACTCAGTATTGGAACTACCTAGTGGCTATTTAGATGAGTTGATTGGTCAATCTGCTGCCTATACTAACTGGCATAGGGCGCTGATTGAATGTAACCTGCCAATCGGGTTGTAATGACTGTGGAGCTTCCTTCAAATGTGTATGTGTGCACTTCCACATACATCAAGCAAGCAGCGTTGTAGCTGCTTGCTTTGGTGTATTGGATGCTGGTCATGTTCACAATACATGTGTATGGGGAAATGGGTGTTTTTGAACGCTTTCACATGGACATATGCAAGCAGCTTAAACGTTGTGTAGTGCAACATTACGAGTACTCACTTATGTGTTTGTGAAAGTGTTCACTTACACATGTGTCTTCCGCAGCTTTTTTGTTGACTGACTAATATGTAGTTGATTGACGTTGATGCTGGTGAGATTTCTGCATTGCGCACGTTATGTGGAACTGGCATGATCCAGAAGGCTCACTGTTGTGCAGTATGTGTATGGCCAGGCCCACGTAGCTACTATGGTGGGTCCTGGGCGTGGAGATTTCCACAAGGAATGATGTAATAGGGCACATTCATAGGCCAATGTGCTCAATCAGGCCCTGAGGGATGTTGTGGAAGCCTCATGTCCTGCAGCTGGGACGGTACTGGGTGTTATGGTCCCTCATGCCTGGTTGCAGGCCCTTGCTTTGCTTGGGACATTCACTATATCTACATGGCCCATGCCACCCAGTACGGACCGAGCTGCAGATGGATGGAGCTATATTGATGATGATGCTTTAGTGATGCATGTCTACATGCATGTTACCTGTGTCATTGTGTGTTTAGATGCACTTACAGCAATGGTCAATTAGCAGTTCCGAAATGCTTATGGTGTGTTGCATCTCTTAGTTGCCATCTGTATTTTCTGCCTGTGACATGTGCCTGACAGAGGTGGTGTCTGATGGAGTTTATATACTGCATTTTATACTTGTGTAGGCTTTGCTATTTAGACACATCCATTTCTGCTTTTGGGATGTGTTTGCATATCAAGGTCACTGGATGCATGCCAGGTTCACATTTGTGTGTGATATGTCTGCTTCATGTGTTGGCTGTCAATGTGATGTCTATGTGTGTGTGTGGGTTATGTGCTTTTTGACATGTGTACTCATGTTTGTATTTTCCCCCTTTTCAGATGATGACGAAATGGAGCAGCCAGAGGATGGTGTTGTCATGCAAGGCACAGGGTTGCTATCACACCAGCAGCCCAGCACAAGTGGGGGTCATGGGGTGGTAGACCACAAGAACCCACTTGAGTTACAGACCATTGTGTCTAGGGCTGGCAATGAGTCCAGTACGATGATCACTCTGATGACAATCTTGAGTTGGGTGTGCATCAGGTCCATTAGTCAGTAGAGAGTGGGCACTCCTCTGTCTGTGACACCTGCACTGAGGGGCCAGATGGTGGTGGGACCTCCGCCTGTGGTGGATCGGGATGCAGGGTCACACTCCACACCAGTTGCTGATGTGCCTGGGGCATCACGTCAATGGAGGAATGTAGTCCTGCAGCCGCGAGCAGTGCCAACCCAACAAGGACAGCGGCTCCTTGGGCCCCACAGGTGTCAAGCCCAGCAACACGGTGTCCGAGGGCCACCGGGGTATTCTCAGTGGGAGCAAGCCATGGTTGCCAATTCTGAACAACAGGGGGCAGCAATTGATAATATTGCTCAGAGCATGGAGCGTGTGGCCATATCCGTGCTCCCCCCTGCTAGGCAGGTGGATCTCCAGCAGCGGGCGGCACAGTCCACGGGCCGCTCGCTGAGGCTGGGCATGGCAGCCTCAGACAGGGCATGCCGGGCTGAAATGGTGTCTTTGTGTCAAGCAATTGCTGCTCAAGCAGAGGCGCACATGGAGGCCATGAGGGTTGACAATCAATCCCTCAGATCTACTCTGGGTGTGCTCTTGATGTCCCAAGGCACTGGTCAGAGGAGAGGTTGGAGCAGCTTGAGAATACCACCTTGGCTGATCTACGTGCTTGCCGGGAGGTGTACCAGTTGTCCAGCTAGGCCATGCAGAAAGAACTCTGTGTTACACGTGTTACCTTGCAAGAGGAAGCACACGTATCACGCAAGGTTCTACATGCTGACCTACCTGTCATTGCCGCACAGAATCAGGCTCAACTGTCCCGCAGACTTGCTGCCGACGCAGGGCAAGCTGCGCCTAGGCGTGGTCAGGGTACTCTGCCACATCAACCTTTTCAGCCATAGGGTGACTCGGATGACGAGATATCTCCCACACAGGTTGTGCTGTGCAGGCGTTGAGCCCATGGAGGTTTTTTTTGGTCTCAACATAATCGCATGTGGGTGTTGAGGTGCACCCTGTACCTCCCCCCTCCCGGGTGCCTCCCCCCCAGGTCGTATGTGGCCATTTTTGACTTTTATTTTTAATTTAGTTAGTTAATATGGTTTTTGATAGTTAGTTTAATTAGGTCATATAGGTTTTTTATAGTTAGTTTAATTAGGCAATATAGTTTAAAATTGCTTGTCTATTGTTCATTCATGAGACGGTGTGGTGCTTTGTGGCTTTTGAAAGCATCCACTGTCTGTTCCAGCTGGGCCCTTCAGGCTTGTCTCATGTATGTGTTTGCAGCTTGGGGTCCTGACTCATATAGGCCACTCCTGATCCCTTATCCATGGGCTCTCAAGAATGGTTCGGTGTAACAACCATTTACACAAGGGCTTTGGACTTTTGTCAGATCTGTGGTCTGTCTGCTGCTGTACTACTTGTGTTAACACCCCAAGTGGGGATTGAGTGGATTTTATCCACGCCATGTCTGTAATCAATTTGGGTGAGTACATGATTGATATCTCCATTAATTGATGTGGATTGTGATGTATGTTCTTTTCTTGCCTGTATATGTGCTTGATATACTTCATGCTGTAGACAGTAGCCTGCACCCTTTGCCTGTCAAAGTCACACTGATGGTGGGAGTAGTTCGGATGTAGGTCTCTAACATGGCCCAGTGACAACCAGCATGAAGACACACACACAGGGACCTTTCCAGCCTTATTAATATATTTTATGCCCTTTCTGCAGGAAAATGAGCCAGCAGACACAGGGCCAAGTACTACTGAAACATGGCCACGTTCGGTTGTGCAGACGTGCGCATGTGTGCGCAAATAGAAGCACAGGGCTTGTGCTCAGACGTCTGACAGAAGCAGGCGTGTTTCCAGGAGCTCCAAGCAAGGTGAGCAGCACAAGGGGCCACACCGCAGCCAACCTTCCACCAGGCCACTTGCACATGCATGCTAAGTAGCGCCAGTGCTGGGGAGCTTGGCCAGGCATTGTTGTAGTAGCGCACAGTACAGCTAAAATGTGTTGAGGGACAAATGCCAAGTAGCTTTACAAGTTGTCAGGGGCACACGCAGGTGCCGTCGAACATATCTTCGAGTCCCCCCTGCTCCATTGAAGCTGAGTTATTAGCACAGTAGCGTTCCTAGCCAGAAACTGATACAGCGCACAGGGACACCCATTGAGGCACATACTCGTGTACAGTGCATATCATTTGCATGTGCAAATTGCCACGTGCACTACCTATTGAAATCCACGGCTGCCAGAACACAACTTGTACTGAAGTCGCACCTCGCTATACGAGTCTAGCGGCTCACCCAGGGACCATTGTATCACGTGTGATTCTTGACACATTGGTCTTCCATTTCCTGCGCGCCCACGTGCGCCTGCCTTACTGCATTGACAGTGCATGAACCGTCAGGGGGGCAAGCTAACATATACGTACAAAGCAGCAGATAAGAGTGTTTGTTTGTGGAGAAGTCACTTACTTTGGGGCATGAATGGTGTTGTGTCACGTGTTGTAAACACACACAGATTCGTAACTCACGCTATCTTTGCAGCATTGAACTGCTCCTGTTACCGGACATGAGAGTGCGCAGGCAGGAGGCCAGCACTCACCCCAGTGATAATTCTCTCTTTGGCCTGCATTTAACTAATTTGGTACAATGTGCATGTTGAACATGGTTTCTCTGATTGAGTATGTGTTATTGTCAATAGATGTATTTTGCCTACTTTCCCTTGCCAATCCAACTCCCCTCTCCTGCCCCTCTTTCCGGTTATCCTGATTACCAATGCCTGTCCAAACAACAGATCCCTGACCCTCCTTCCCCGCTGGGGTCTCTTAGGCCTGTGTAAGTTTGACCTTGCAGGCGGCCAGACCACGGAGGGGGTGTTTGGTTTGTGCCACTCCTGCACCTGGGCACCGGATCTGTGACACTACCCATCAGTTGTTGCATCCTCATTGTATATTATGTACAGAAAATGGTATCCATCCTGTTGAACCATTGTTGAACTTTGCTACCTTGGTTGTTCTATCATTCTGCTTGGACATGTGCTTGGACATTTTCTGCTACTTCAAGTAATCTACTGGAGACTCTTCCAGGGTTTTTTGGTGCCTACAGGCTTTTTCCCTGGTTTGGAGGTTGAGCTCCTTGGAGTTTTCTGCGATTTATTATTTTTACCAGTCAAGGTGGCCTCTGAGGGGGCTGGACCCTATTTACATGCAAGGTGGAACATGGAGACCAAGGGGTAGGGTGATCCTGTAGCCAGGTAGACTTGAAGGAAGAAGACTACATACCCCAGACACGGTTGTTCAGAAGGCCATGATGATGTATAAATGAGGGAGGGCCTTTTGTTTTTGGACAGTTGGCTTGGGCTACAGTGTTTGGGCACTCTGACATTGTAATTGTGGGGTACTATGTACATGATGTGTTCTTCTGTTCAATGCCTGTTCCTGTGTTGTGTTTACTTTTCAGGTGCCAGGGGATTGGTGTGGTTTGACATGCTGGGGTGTACACATGGGCAATGTTCACATGTGATATGTACAGGACACTGAGGGTCACTTGATTTCACATGCATATATTGAGTGCATGTCCCTACTGATACACACAGTTGCACAATGTTCCACCACACGCACAACCACCCTTCCATGCCCACAGGTGTACCCAGATTGCCTTCGTGGGGATGCTGTGTCCCTGCAGCAGCGCATGATCTATTACCATTTGGGGATCCTGTACATGCGTCAATTGGTTATTTATTTTGTTTGTCCTTTTCATGTGATGCTCACGGTGTATCCCCAACACAATGGCTGCTCACTGTGCTGTGTGCTGGGCACTGTGTTGCAGGAGACACATTCGGGTTCGGGAGAAGCGATTTTGCCTTGCCAAATGTGCATGTGAACAGGCATTCAGTGTTGTGTTCATGCTACCACTGGTGGAAAGCATTTGTGTTTGGCTTGGTATGTGTGGGAGGTTGTTGGTCAGTCATTTCATCTGATTCCATGTCAGGCGCCATTATCTCAGCCCACTTTCCATTTATCACATGTCACTTCGTACCTTATTGGTCATGTGTTGGGCTTTTGCTATTGCATGCCATGTCATGGTGTGGCAGACAAGGGTGATGTGGGTTGGGAGGGTTTGGGTGACATACCAGGGATTGTCATGGCCTGTTTTGCAGGGGTTGTAATACACACCTTGCATGTGTTCCTTTCGGTCACACGGGATTTGTTATGTTTAAGTAGCTAGGGATGCACACAATGTAGCACTTCCATGGCAACATTCTAAGAGTGGTAAGGTTGTGACAGTTGACTGTCTCTTTGTCATCATCGATTGTCACCTGGTATGTGCCAGGCTTGTGTGCACTCCGCATGGGTGGGAGTTTAGGTGAAAAATGTGGCCACAAGCTGGGTACGGGCTGCCTCGCCACATGCCCTTTCCCCTCCCATGGGCAGCGCCTGTGCCTGTGGTTGAGGATGTGGGGGCACCACCATGTTCACCGGAACACCCTGCCGTGTTGCAACATTGTGCAGGACACATGCTGCCACAATGATCCTGCACATTACTGGGGGTGCATATAGTAGCTGGCCGCCAGAGCGGTCAAGGGAGCGGAAGCGTGACTTGAGCAATCCAAATGTGCGCTCCACTATGCCCCTAATTGCGATATGGGCAGCGTTGTATCTTACCTGGGTCGGTGTGGTGGGGTTCCGGATTGGCGTCATCATGTGGTTGCTCAGAGGGTAGGGACTGTCCCCTGGGGAGGTGATAATGGTTGTGATTATTTGGGTTTGTGTATTTGTCTGTGTGTGACATGCATGCATGTGCACAGGCATTTGTACTCACCTAGGAGCCATGTGTCGCCATGCTTCCCAGCTTCCAGGGCGCGGCTCAGGGTGGACATTCTGCATATTAAACTGTCATGGGTAGAGCCACGGTAGTTTGCATAGACGGAGGTGATGATTCCCTTGGCATTGCATACAACCTGCATGTTGATGGAATGCCAGTGCTTGCGGTTTCGATAGATGTGCTCAGTGGCCCTAGGTGGACGTAGGGCCACATGGGTGCAATCTATGGCACCTAGCACTTTGGGGAAGTGTGCCACCCTGTAATAGTCCTGGACCACAGTCTGCCTTTCTGCGGGTGTTCTGGGCATGTATATGTGCCTGCGGACTGAGGGGCGTGCAGTCATGATTGCCAGCAGCTGGTGTAGGCAGCGTAACTGCGTGGTCTGTGAGACACCCCCCACTATGGCAGTTGTCCACTGAAATGACCCAGTGGCCAAAAAAGGCAGGACATAGAGCACCTTCGCCAAGGGGCTCAATGCTTGGGAGCACAGGGTGGGGGATGTAGGGTCATCTTCCCACTCCCTGACCAGGTCTAGGATGATACGAGGTGGAAACCTATACCTGCCATAGACCTGGTCGTCAGGCATCCCAAAAAGGCTGGTCCAGGGAAAAAGAAATGTGGGGCCTGGCTATTCTCCTCCTCCTGCGGTGTCCACGATCAGTGCTGCGACAAATGGGGCATTCATCGTAGCTGTATATATGTGTTTGTTGTTTGCGTGCACTTTTATACAGCGCGCAGGGACGCTTCCGCCTGCCTTCGTGTGGCGGACGTGTTGACGCCTGTGCACGTCTTTTAGCATGCACGTGTTTCCGTATTCGATTCCATGAATACGTGTTGTTCGCGTGCGTGTGGGCGTTCTGTGTATTTCCCTGCAGTACTTCCCCAGTTACGCCTTCTTTTTCACACGTTGTTCCCCATTCCACGTGTTACGCCCCGTGTCCCGCCCCCTTTTTGGTGTGTGTGCCGATGTTGTGCGCGTTCCCTGTGCGCGTCATGCACAGCGTTCGGGATGTTGCTGTGATGTGTCAGCCTGTGCGCGCCATGGTCGGATTTGGCGCACATCCAACAGTGAACATGCGCAGGCCCTTCCATGAATCGCACACGTGCGCTTGCTTTTTCACGCTTGCGCCACCTTGCGCCACGATTTTCGGCGCACATTTATTCCATGAATCGGCCCCTGTATCTCTCCAGCATTGCTGCTTCGGAAATGTTTTTCTCGACAGAGGGCGCTATACGCGGTGTCATCGCATTGATATCCCTCGATGGCCTCCGTTGATCATACACGTCATCGTCAGCATAAATAGTTCATGCAGCGCCCGTTGGCTTCAGTTCTGTTTTTCCCTTCCCCTTCTTAGAGGAATTAACCATGCATACCTAAGACCGTAGGCTCTCAGAAAGCCAAGAGTGTAATACACGTAAATTGTACAGTGGTGTATGCTGGGACGGTCGATGAGGAATATGTGAGAGGAACATCCAATCGAAAGAACGTTACCAGGGGTAACTTTTTCTTCGAATGGATTTTGTCCTCCCTCGTATTCCTCATGTTATGATAGACTCCCAAAACAGTAACAATTTGGAGGGGGGAGTATCAATCAATTTAGTCATGGACCGAATGGAGGACGGCTTTAGCAAAAAAGTCCTCCCTGACTGGAGAAATAATTGCGGCAGTAGTGTTTGACAAATGTATGAATGGACGACCAAGTGGCCGCTGAACAAACGTCATTTATTGGCACACCCTTTTGTAGAGCTGCAGAGGATGTCATGACCCTTGTGGAATGACCCATTAGTCCTTCTGGCGGGTCCTTACCCGCAAGTCTATAACATTCACCAATGGCCAGGATAATCCATCTGGATGTTGTTTGTTTGGTGACAGCAAAGCCGAATTTGGGGCCGGTATACCCAATAAAAAGTTGATCAACCTAGCAAAATTTAGCCATTCTTGAAATGTAAAAACTTAGAACCCTTTTGTGTAGAATCTATGTAATCTCTCCTCTTCTTTACCTGAATGAGGAGGAAAATAGAAAGTTGGCAATGTTATCTTTTGTGACAAATTGAAGTCGGAGACTACCTTTGGTAGAAAAGATGGTTTTACCCTGAGGATGACTTTATCTTTATAGAAAGAACTATGAGGAGGCTTGCAATAAAGAGCCTGCCACTCACTTATCCTGCGGGCTGATGTTATTGCGATAAGTAAAACTGTTTTCAATGCCAAGAGCCTTGAAGGGCATGAATGTAAAGGCTCACATGGGATACATGTAAAGATTTTTAAAACAAGGATTGGGTCCCAAACAGGTACATTAAATGGAACTGGAGGGTGTACATTAGTAAGTCCCTTTAGACATTCTACAATCAATGGGATTTTAAAATAGGAATCCTCTTCTGAGGAGCACTTAAAAATGGAAAGCGCTGCGAGGCATCCCTTTATGGTTCCAATCTGGAGCCCCAGATTGGCTAAGTATAATAGAAAAGAAAGCACAATAGGTGTGTTACATTGGAAAGGGTCCACATTCTTATCCTTGCACCAGCTGCTGAATTTATACCAACAGTACAATGATTTAGTTGCTGGCCTTCTGGCCGAAAGCGAAATCTCCATTACGTCATCCAGGAGGTCCCAATCCTTGTATCTCAGCCTTTCAGAAACCATGCGTTAAGGATGAGTGTCTTGACCTCTGGATGGAGAACCCAACCTTCCTCTTGCAAGAGAAGATCCTCTCTTAGTGGGAGACCTATTGGAGGGCAGATAGACATGACCAGAAAGTCCTGGTACCACATCCTCCTGGCTCAATCTGGGGCAATTAGGATCATGTGTTTCCCGAACTTTCTCAACCTCCTTATTACATGAGGAATGACAAGGACTGGAGGAAACACATGCAGGAGTGGAAATTCCCTGTCCACCACAAATGTGTCTCCTAGAGCTCCTCTTGTAGGAAAGTCAATGGAGCAGTACTGTAGTACTGTTCGCACTTCGATTGACACCGGTCACAAAAAAATCCACTTGAGGGGTTCCCCAAAGGGTGAAGATCTCTTGAAGGACTTCCTGAGCTAGTTCCCAGTCATGGGAGACTGTGCCCTGCTTGCTCAGAGCTTCTGCCGCTGTGTTCTACTCCCCAGCTAGGTGAACTGCTGACAGAGAGATTCCTTCTTGGATTGCCCAGACCAGAGCTGCATTGCCTCTCTGTACAGTGGTAGTGACCCTACACCTCCTCTCTTGTTTAGGTAGTACATGGCCACTGTGTTGTCTGTCATTATCAGGACATTCTTTCCCCGTACAGAGGGCAGGAAGGCCTTCAGCGCTAGTCTGATTGCCCTCAGCTCCAAAAGGTTGATGTGTAGCTTAGCCCAGTCTGTGAAGGGAGTGGCAGGTGATACTGAGATGTTCCTGGGCTTGTTTGGGTGAAAAAGCCCTGATCAGAAAATTGTCTATCATCTAGGGGGTAGACATGAATCCCCCCTCTCCTAAGACTTCCTGCCGCTACCATCATTAACTTGGTGAAAACCCTTGGGGCGGAGGTCAGCCCAAATGGCAGAACTAGAAATTGAAAATGAGAACTGCCAACCGCAAACCTCAGGTACTTTCTGTGCTTGAGATGAATTGGCACATGAAAGTAAGCATCCTGAAGGTCCAATGCTATCAACCAGTCTGGGAGTCAGAGAGCCTGAAGGATCTAAGATAGGGTAACCATCTTGAACTTGTCCTTCATAAGGAACTTGTTCAATTTACTTAAGTCCAAGATGGGTATAAATCCTCTGTCATTCTTGGGAAGCAGAAAGTAGGGGGAATATCAGCCCTGGGGCCTCTCTGCTACAGGTACATGTTCTATTACATCTTTCTCTAGCAGGGTTAAAACTTCCTGCACAACGAGCGGATCCAGAATTTTGACAGGGTTGTATCTCGGTGAATGATTTTGAGGTCTTTTTTTAAAAGGAAGGCAGAAACCTTGGGGTACCATTACCAGTGCACAAGCATCTGAATGTAACGCTCACCTGATTCCCACGGAGGCGCAGGTCTGGCTTCGAGTGCTGATGCTTCTTCAATGGTGAAGCGCAGGACTCTGAAGATGGACAGGAAGGGCCCTCTACTCTGGCTTCTCCGGCTCGCAGGAATATTCCGCTGTGCGTGAAAAGGGAGTATTACCTACTGACTGAGTTATGCTCAAGCCTCCCACTCTCTTCCAACCCTCCACGATACCCTTCCACGATTCCCCGTGAAGTCTCACCTTAGGGCCTGAAAGGACGAGCTCTCCATCCTGCTTCTGACGCAGGGGCGCGTTGAACCCAGTTACTTCACTGGATTGAGGTTGGATGGGAGTTCAGGTAAGCTTGATTATACTGGTAAGGCGCTGTAAAAGTTCTGTTGCAAGTTCAAAAGTTCAAACTTTAAATAATAATGTTCATTGTCTTTTTACAGGTGACGAATGAAGATTCCTTTGGAGACTTCTTGCAACAAAGCGCTGATGTTGATGTCTTTTCCCCATAGGGGCCGGGGTTCGGAATGCCGGAGATATGGCGCCGACCCGAAGTGAACGTGCAGTTCCAACAAAGATCTGGTAAGTCCTAGATGAGCGCTCAGGTAATGTTTTTGCATTCGCTCATTTAATGTCTATGTCTTTTTTCCCCATAGGGGCCGGGGTCCTGCTTGGAAGCAGCAAGACCCGAAATGAAATGGGAATGACCCAACAGGTAAGTCTTAGAAGGAAACTGAGCTTTTCCTATTCCCTTCCTTCTCTCACCTCTTATTCTTGTCTTTTTCTCTAGGCTCTGGGAAGTGGCTGTGTATCTGGATGATCGCTGCTGAAGATGGAGGAACCCAGGAAAGGTGAGTGAAATGCAGCGCTGCAGCAATCGTAACAAAATGCTTTTAAAAATGATGTCTTCCCTTTCAGGATCGTCGGTGATGTCTCCGTGGTGCAGATTAGCTGGTAGATCTCTTGTCTCCCTTTGCAGGTGACCCAGGATGCTGACAGGCGTGGCTGAAGTCCAGATGCTGGAGCTGACACGGTGAGCGTCCAGCTGCGAGGAGCAGAACAACGCGAAGCGTGAGTTGCTGATCGGGCGTGGTTTAAATAGCTTTGGAAGAAGTTCCAAGTGTGTATCCTTCCTCCGATCAGGTATGTATCCTTCCCCGACCACACCCGGGTGGAAAGTAGTCCCACAGGTAAAGTAGTTCCTATTCAGGCCTCAAGAGGGCCTGGATGTGGCAGCATGGTCTGCATCAGGTAAGTGCACATTCAAACACTTGAACACATGACTAGCTTTATGAGCCTGGCGCCTAAGGCGCCAGGACAGAGGTCCAACATGAGCCTGGCGCCTAAGGCGCCAGGACTGCGTCCAAAGGGCCCCAGCTTGGGCCCGCTGGCACTCCCCTGGGGGAAATGATGCCTGCCTCTGGGGTTGCTGGGTCGGACCTGGCTCCTTGGAGGTAGGCATCATGACACTGAAGTAATGCCCCACCATTCGTTCACATGCTGTGAAATTCTGCCTCCCACTGGGGTCTTGTGGGTCAAGGCCTCAGAGTGGCTTAAAGGTGGCTGCAGCAGGTGCTCAGGGTAAAGTTGCCACTGCTGGGGCTGATTTAGCACCCCTTCCTTGTCCACCACAGGGGAATCTTTGGCCTCTTTGTCCGGCTTGCCCTCTTCCTCTTCCAATTGAGGAATAGAAACGAAAGGACCGACCCCTCCAGGAAGATGAGCCTGAATAGGGTTGTTGAGGTTGTCGAATGGAGACGCTAAGGGATTTAGCCACCGCCTTCGAGGTCTGCAGCTTCTCCAAACTCTCATCTGCCTTGCTGCCGAACAACCTCGAGCCATCAAAGGGCATGTTGAGCAGTCTAGCCTGCACGTCTGGTGAAAACCCCTACTTCCTCAACCACGCAAATCTGCATAGTATGGTGCTAGCAGCCATGGATCTGCTGATGCTGTCAGCAGTATCCAAACATGACTGGAGACATTCTCCCATTGCCTCCTTACCATCCTTAACTATCGCCAGGAAGCCGTCTCTTTCTTCACCTTCTGGGATGTGATCATGCCGTGATGGCAACACAGTCCCACGGGGTATAAGTGAATCTGGAAAGAGTACAAGTCACATTGGTAGATTTCAAGGCCATACTCCCTGCCGTGAAAACCTTACATGCCCAGGCATCCACCCTCTTGTCATCTCCATCTGTGGGGATAGAGGGGTAAGCTGATTGCCTGGTTGATGTGGCAGCCTGAACTACCAAGCTTTCAGGTGTGAGGTACTTGGTCAGGTGTTCTGGATCACTGCTGGAAGGCCTGTACTTCCTTGCAAAGTTTTTATTAAGTGCAGGTCCAAGTTCTGGGGCCTGCCGATTGGCAGTGACTTTCCTCTGCAGGGCCATGTGGAAAGGCAAAATTGGGTCCTTCTGAGGACCCTGGTCCAGGTTATCAGTCATTTCATCCTGTTCACATGTAGGAGAAGCTCTGCTCCAACCCATATCCTACGTGACCCTAGACATAAGCTTTCTGTAGGACGAATCTGCATGCTCAAAGGGGTCACGCCTGCCAAATTCCAGTTCAGGCGAGGTGTCATGACCACTAGCCAACTGGAGATTATCATACAAGTCTCTCAGATTGCAACCCAAAAGGACAGGAATCCTCCTCAGAGAACTGTTCCTCATAGATCAAAGACAGAATAGACTTAAAAAAGTATTTTTACGGGACAGGTTTGTAAATCTTGTCCTGTATGCCAAAAGGCTTCGACAAAGTCGAAGTAACCGTCGACGGTGTTGAAGACGGCTTTGAAAATGACGTCAGTTTACTCACCACTGACTTTGGCGTTGACAGATCTGACTCTGATGGAGTCGACAAAGTCGTTGAGGTCTTCGACTCTTTATGTTTCTATGGTGATACCAAAGAAGGACTCGGGTTCCCGAATCGACACTCTCGACGACTTCTCGTCGGGTCAAGAACTTTCTTGACGCGATGCCCACTTAGTGCACGGCTTCGAAGTTGTAACCTTTGACTTCCCTTTGTCATCATTGGGAGCGACCGGGGCATGGCTCTTGTGCGTTTCTTTGGAGGGGGTCAAGGCCGCATTCTTAAAACATGCATCATCTCCAACCGAAATGCGTCCCACTTTGCTGGGGAATTGGATTTTGTCGGGCATCTGATTACTTTGGTAGAGGAATCAGATGATGAAGAGGGAGACCTATGACGTCTCTTCTTCACCTTCTTTGAGGAAGACGAAGATTGCCATGATCGACCCCTCGATCGGGACCTCTTCGATTTATTATGCGGGGAGGAGGCTCTTGGATTGCCAGACTTTTCCCGCTTCGAAGAAGACTTCGAAGCTAACCTCCCCACCGCCAGTTTACCTCTACGCTCCCTGAGAGTTTTCTCTGTCATGGCCTGACAGGACCCAGAGTCGTCCGTATGGTGCCCGGAGCTCAGACCCCAGAGGCAGACGCAGTGAGGATCTGTAATTGACATCTTTGATCAGCAGTCATGGCATTTTTTAAAACCCGACTTCGGTGTTGAAGGAGTCGAAGAAGAAGACATTTTTCTTGGAAAAAACGGAAACGCCTGTTAATGACTCGAAGCATAAGCTTGGAAAAATTGAACTGAAGCTAACGGGCGGTGCATGCGCTATTTATGCTGATGATGACATTGACGATGGACAGAGGCCCTCGAAGGACATCGACGTGACAACACTGCTTACAGCGCCTTCTGTCAAGAATATTTTTTCCCGAAGCAGCAAAGCTGGAGAGATATAATATCATAAAATGAGGAATACATGGGAGGACACAATCCATTCGAAATATGGTTACAATATCACAGTAACGTGATATACATTTCTTAAAAGAATGGATCACCATATGTATTGGCAGAAAAAAATATGCTATAACTGCAACTTGCGAAAAGCACAAAATACACATTCCGAAAATGGATGCTTATTCTACTCTGAATGCTTTTTGGAGGACTTTGTTTGCATTGTGAATTTGAGGTGTTTAAGAACAGACTAAATCAGTGACTCACCCCCGGAAGTGTGCCTGAAATAAACCTTTAATTAGACTACCAAATATTGTATATAATTCTAGAAAGACACATTATTTGTTATTCCTATTCTTTCTTATTTAGGGTTACTGCTCAAAGTGTTACACTTGTGGAACCCTCTGGTTTTTTAAGAAGCATGAACAAGAAAGCCAGCCACTCTAGAAACAAAAAAGGAGCTTCAATTTGTAAATATAATATATATTTTTAAACATTTTTTTAGGGACAGCCAGGGAGACCATAGGGTAGCAAGGGAGAGCTCCGGGGTCACAAGTGCGACTCCTGGTGACCCCTAAATTACGTCCCTGGTCTCATCTTACCCTACTTGCTGGATGGCAAACAGCCGTAGCCTTATCTCCCTCCGTCAGGAACTTTCTAAGGGCCTATTAGCACCACAGGACATAACCTGAGATAGTAATGGCCCTAATGATGAGTCCCAGGCCATAGTGGGTGGTAATACATGATGTTCTGTTTAAAAGATGGCCACCATCACAGTGACTAACTGCAAGATGTTGACTGTGTGAGCAGCGTTCACAGCAGTCACTGCTGAGCCTGCCTGTGCCCCTCCTTGGCCTGTCTCCCCATCACAGTGGGGTTTGATCTTTATCTTTAGCACCTCAGATGATTAAGTCACATCCACTGCACCACTCACCTGGTCCATGGTGTCTATCCTCCTGGTCTTTCTTCTTCCTCTCCCATCCTCATCACCACTTTTGGCTTAGTCAATCATGACACTGGTGAGTACAGCAAAGTGTCCTCATTTGACTTAGAATAACATAGGGGGTGCAAAGACCCTTGGACATCCTATCTCATCTTCCACGTCATCCAATTGTCCCTTCAGGAACTCCTGTACACCCTAGAAGCTTGCCACTCACCAGTATCCCTCCCAGCTCCAAACACTACATGTTTTACCATGCACATGCAGACATAAATAAGCTTTTTCTTTAGAACCTATTCCGTTTTTTGTTTTTAATTACTTGGTTGAATCGATTTATGATTTGTACAAGGTAGATATTGTACAGTCTTTACATCTCCCGAATTCACAAAGTGTTGAGAATAGGACAGTAGATAGATGTATTACCTCAATAATTCTCAATGTATGAAGGGAGGAGTCATGTTTTATGTTGAAGTATTGTATTTCTCAATTTTTAACAGTGCGTTCAGAAGGATTTGCGTTGTCGCTATTATCCATGAGGTCTTCTCTCCACTTATCAGGCAGGCCCACCAGGAGTCTTCCTCACACAGAAGAGATGTAGAATTTAGCAATTTTAAGTCTACTTTTCTAAACGATTGTGTTTCTGGGCATGAAATGAGCAGGTGTCTTATTGTTTCGATCTGTGTTTGGTCTTTACAAAGTCTGCATATGTTAGAATTGGAGAGATCTCTGACCGCCCTGATTTCGTTAGTGTCCAGGAGGTTTAGACGTGCTCTCAGAAACACATGTGTTAGAGCTTTATTTGTAAATTTCTTGATGAATTCCTGAGTCTGATTTAACTTTTTTGTATTCGCAGGGAGGTGGGTTGTCAGTTTGTTTTCTGCCGCTGTTTCTAGTGTGCAGATGCAGTCCAGCTCTTCCATCTTCCTTTTTACCCTTTGCAGGTTATGAATCAAGTTTTCTTCTGTGCATTGAATCAATGCCAACTTTACCTTTTTTTCATTTACCCATTTATTCAACATTTTGCAGCGACCTCCTTTGATCTCTTTATTTATCAGGTTATACATCATGGGGCTGTCCGGGATCACAGATTTCCTGAAGAGCATCATACTGTTGCACTCAATCGTAACTTTCAACGAGAGCAGGCTCAGCTCACGTCTGATCGAGGGCATGGGAGTTGACTTTGGTAGGTTTAAGACCGTTCTCCAGAAGTATCCGTCCAATTTCTGCATATGTCCTTGGGGATGTTTGGCATTGCCCCTGCCCAGTTTGTTAAAGATGGGACCACCTTTGCTCTGTAGAAGTTAATAGCTGGTAGAAGGGAAAAACTGCCACATTTTTTGTCCACCGCTGGAGTTTGCGACAGAAGTTTCTGTGTTTTGTCCCATAAGGTACGCTGCATTGTGTTTTCGGCTCTTGAACTGTCTGGCATAACTCCAAGTGAGCAAGTCTGCATACAATTAGGCTGTTTATGAATGAAAAGGGGCAGGAATATCCACAGCTCACTGATATGACCTGGCTCACCAACCTCATGTTTTTTACTGATTTTACAATACACTTCAACGTACTCAACAAAAAACTGCAAGGTTTAGGCAAAACAGCAGAAAGGATGTTTTCTGATATCAGAACATTTGAGATAAAACTGCAGTTTTTTTTAAAGAGACCTTGAAAGTGGGCAGCTGAAATATTTTCCAAATCTAAAAATGCATTTGGAAAATTCTACAACATTTACAGACAATCCAAACCTTCATTAAATCTACAAGGAATTTTCTAGCATTATAGTAGTTGCAAAGGAGAATTTTAGTAACAGATTTTTACAGTTCCGTAAGATAGAGACAACCCTGTGTTTTCTTACTTCTCTAGATAAAGCCAAATATGAAGAACTTGATCTTTCCTGCTTACACTGGTTAGATTTAGAAAATCTTGAAATGGAGCTACTGGAATTTCAAGAAAGCTCTATCTGGAAAAATAAATTCTATGACCTGCGTGCAACACTTGAGAAGATGGAGTGTGAAGGGATAACAGAGCACAGCACAGTTGCTAGTTCGGAAAATGAAATCATTAAAGTGTGGATTTCTTTGCCAAATAATTTTAGGTCAATGAAAACACTTGGGATTGCTTTTCTTTCTTTGTTTGGGTCATCCTATGCTTGTGAGCAGCTGTTTCAGCATTGAATTATATCAAATGTGATGCCAGAAATAGACTAACAGATGAACTCAGTGCTGTAGGTGTTGCTCTTAAACTAACAGAGTATGAGCCAAGGTTTCACAAGTTATCAGCATGCATACAACAGCAAAAATCACATTAATTGTGCCCACAAAAGGTGTCTTTAAAAAAAATACATGCACGTGTACAGTTGTTGTTTGTTTTTTTGTTTTTTTCAATAAAAAAAAATGTTTAATGGAAAGCTCTGTTATTGTGTTTTTCGTTTTTCTTTTTAAACAAAAGCTGTTAATTAGTTTGAAAAACTGTATGTATTGTTTTTTCTAAACTAAAACCTCGTTATTCAGGTTTAATTACAGTGTTGGTACTTTGAAAAAAATAAGTCGTTTTGGTTTGCAGTTTGGGCACTTGGGCTCAAAAAGGTTTGCCATCACTGCAATAGGGCATTATATTAGTTATATGAATCATTTTCAACAACAGACTGACATTCCAACAATATTACTATGAGGTTGGGATACAAATTGTTCTGATGCGCAAGGGGCGTAGTAAGCATACGACTATGCTGCGTTGCCATGGAAACTCTTAAACAAAGAGTCCCAAAATGGCGTTGGCTGCATTTCCAGTTCAAACTCAGCTGAAGCGAGTGATTTCTCCGTATTACGGTAAGCTCATACACAGATTATTACTGATTTACTCATGCAGCTTTGAGCAGATACATCCTAATTTAATGAATAATGCAAACCCTCTGATAAATCTAAACCAAAAATTCATGGATGGATGCAGTTTTTTCAGCACACGCAAAGAGGAATTTATAACATGTAAATACTGTTTCTATGAGGGGACATACACACACATAGCTGTAAAATGACCCATTGCCATGTAGTAATGCTGAAATAACATAGAATCGTCTTATACAATGCATGTTAAAACAAATTGATATTAGTTATAATAATCGGGGAATGCAGCAAGTGCAGGAAACCAACTATGGAATGGGAGCACAGTCAATAATGGGAGCAATTGTTAATGTAACGTTTATAGGAAGGAATTGCGGGATCAATCCCAATTATAAGGAATAATACTAACAGAATGAGCAAAAAGACATAACATTACATTGGGTAAGTTACCCAGTTCTTATATAGGAACAATCTACATGAGGATTAGTACTGACATAATTTCTAATTTGATATTTCTTCTTTTTCTTGTTGTTTTTTTCTTGTCCTTCCCACTTCACTGGATGATTTTAACATGATTTTCTCATTTCCCACATAATCCTCCCCAATGCCAACCCCCATTTGCTGTCATTATAATTGCAATTGCATGTTTTGTTGACTAATAACCACGTGATTTCGATTGCTTCAAACAATGCTTTGTGAATTGTTAAATTTTGGGCATTGGGGTTGCTTTCATGGTCAATAGGATTTATACCTTATGGTTTGCGATTAGCACTATTTCAATGCAATTTGATAATTTCAGTCGTGAGCATTAGCCCAGATTTGAGAAAGGCTCTTCCGAGCCGAAACATGTGTTATCATTAAGGGCACTTTTACAGAATAAAGTACTCATTTTTTGCCACTAATTGGTGCACAGTCCTGGAGTTTTTTCTTTTGTCTAAGAATTAACGGGTTAGGCTTTATACCATTATACTGCAGAGAACTGCGACATTCTTTCATACTTTGATGTACTACAACTTAAGTGAATTCCTGTTCTACAATCGGAATACTGTGGTTATCAAGATATTTTGGTGATTAAAAGCCAAACTTTTTTATCTTTATCACTCCTAGGTACTTGAATGTGTGTACTTTCCCAATCTGTGAGCCCTCAAGGTACCATCTTAGATTTTCTTTTCTCTTTCTTGATTTTTCCAACAACATGACTTTTGTTTTCCCCTTGTTTATTTCCAAGTTGTTTGAACGGATGTACTTAGAGAGGTTGTCAATTTGTCTCTGCAGACCAATTGACGTGTGGTCTAAGAGGATCATATCGTCTGCATAAAGCGATCGGGATACTGGTGTTTGTCCGATTTTTGGCGGAAATGACCTCACACTTTTTTCTGTTTCTTTAAAGTCCCCAAGATATGCAACGAAATGTGCCAGGACAGGGGGAAGCATTGTTTGACCCCCCTTGTAGTGGGTATTTCTTCCGATTGCCAGCCCTGTTGGTTTAGTCAGACTCTCAGTTTGGTTTCGGAGTGTAGCGCTATTATCGGGTCTAGGATTGCCTGCGGGCAGTTCCAAGCTGCAAGTTTGGCCCATAGTTTCTCTCGGTCAACCTGGTCAAATGCTTGAGCCAGGTCGATAGAAGCAAGGAAAACCCTTGGGCTCCCCTCTATGATGTTGCTTTTTATAATGGTCAAGAGCATCATGTTAACGGAGGTGCCAGTGTTTTTCTTAAAACCTGCTTGGAATGGGTCAGCGCTGACCAAAGACTTTGTCCACGTTTGGAACCTTGATAGTAGTAGGGAGCAGAAGACCTTCCCAATTACATCGAGTAATGCAATTGTGCGGTAATTTCTTGGGTCATCTTTGTTGCCCTTCTTGAAAATGGGCGCCACAACCGATGATGTCCAAGATGATGGAATAGTCTTGCAATCCCTGCACCTTTCAAAGACCTGGCTGAAGAAATTTGCCCACTCTGCTGGATGGTTCTTGAAGTAAATATTCATTATCCCATCCGAACCCGGGGCTCTTAATGTTTTTAAATTCCGTATAACTTCTTCAATGCTGTCTCTGTTGCTCAGATCTTCCCAGGGTGCAGTCTTTTCATCTTTCGTTAAAGAGATGTTACTAGATGGTAGATAAAATAGGGTTTTGAAGTAGTTCACCCAAGTGGCTTCTCCCATGCTGTTTGACACGGTTCCATCAGTTTGGGTTTCTGTAGATTTTATCAATGACCAGAATTTGTTGGAGTTGTGGGCGCTCACCAGCTTCAACATTGCTTCTGAGTCTTGCTGGTACAGTATTATGCGGTAACCTTTGACCCAAGACTTGTATTTCCCCATTTCTTTATACAGCATGTTTCTGTAGGTCTTCGACTTGTGTTTAGACGCCATTCTTTTGATTTTTCATAGTGTGCATTTTTTCTCCACCAAAACGTTATCAAAATTGTGTTTTTTTCGGATTTGATGGTCGATTACGCTTTTTCGCGGCAGACTTATATAGTGTGACGAGTGGTGGTAGTCGATTGCTAGAGGGTTTTCAGTCCCTTCCTTAGCATCGGGCAAGGTTCTGTAGCTCTTCGTTAGTTCTTCAATGTTCCTTGCACTCAGCCTAATTCAATTTCCTTGGTTATTACTTTCGATGTCAGAGTTTGCTGTTGGTTTCTGAAAGGTAATGGACACACATCCATGTTATTTTCTAGAGGTTGTGGTCACTAGATTTTGTCTTTTTCACCTCAAACAACGTTATTAGCCACAGCATAGCTCATGCTACAAAACTGTAATCGATTGTCGCCGATGCATCCTCTCTTTCCCAAGTTGGGATACGATATGGCTGGTGGAATGATTGGTCTATGTAAAGGAGATGCCTAGAGTCTATTAGTTCTAACCAGAGATCGCCTCACTCCTATGATGGGGACTTGATTTTTATTCCATTAATAGCTGAGTCTTTCGTTTTGCACATCACATTTAAGTCGCCACAGATGATTATATGTGACACTTGATGGTCGATTGTTTGTTCCATCAACGATGTGTAATTTATTTTTGTGATAACTTGGGGGTTCCCGTAGGTGTTAATGTTGTCTACCAGAATATAAACCTTTTTTCATGTTTGCGTATTGATGTGTTCCCAATTTACAAGTATTGCAAGCTGGGAACTGTTCGCGATGAGAGTCTCTTGGATTTTAATGCCACTTCCTGAGCGGACGGCGGATATAAGTGCTGACAAGGGACACACTTTTAACCCTTTCAGGGCCAGTGAAATTTCAATGGCGTATCCATCTAGTATTGGTTTTTCGACCAGCCAGGTTTCCTGGAGACAAAGAATATCAAACGCTACCAGGTCTAGGCCGCTGGTTGCCATCAGGTGCTGGTGCCTCTCGTATTCCAAGATCCAATCCTCAGTACTGTTTACGTGGCTTTGTGGACATCTGGGTGATCTGTATTTTGTTGTGATTTTCTTGGATAGGCGTATTGCTATTTTTTTAGGTGAGATGTAAGTGCCTTTGGCATCCATTCCCACAGTTGTTCCGGAGCAGCAGGTGCTATCCCTTCTCCGTAGGTTCGTAAAGTGTAGCTTGTATACCTTGTATGACAGTTTTTTCTATTTTTGGCAAAGGGCCTCTGGGAAATCTCCCCAGATTGGGTGTCTCTTCTTAGACTAGAGTTTCCCCTGCCCTAAACTGTGGTGGTGCTTATTCCGACCTCTTTTCCTGATTCCCTTGTTGTTTGATTACGATATGGTCACTTTGTGTTTTGTGCTCGTTTTTTCTGTTCCTAGGGCTAAAATGATTGCGGTCTTTGTTTCCATGCCTGCTGTTTCTGTACTGTTCCTCAGTTCTTGATACGTAACAAGGTTTAGGTTTGTGGATGCCGGACTTCATTTCCTGTTTTCTTTCATGGACACGATATTCCCAAAAGGGGGATTTTCCTCTCACCTCTGTTAGGATGTAGCCCAAACTCAATAGGTTTTCCTCTGCGTCTTTTAACATTGATTTTACCGGGGGGCAACTATGTGCAAGTAGGAAATAGCTTTACGGCCCTTGTGGTGTGGGTCTTCTAGTGCTAGATCTTCTGACTTCAGTGGTCTAAGTTTTTGAATCTGGTGCAAAAGGACAGTTCTCCTGTTCAGCACTAGGTCATCATGATTGTCTCTTGTTTGCTCTAGTTTAAAGATTTGTTTAGCTTCCATTCTTCTGGCTGTGCTCTCTTGCAGTTTTTTAATTATCTGATTTGTTTCTTTTTCTAGTCTCTAGTGAGTTTGAGAAACTCGAAAATCAGAGTGATCATTGTGCTTTTTTGGAGTTTTTGCTCTATGTCTTCGGGAGTTTGATATAATGTTGTTTTTCTCATTTAATGTGGATCTTTTCCGTTTGGCTGAGTCTTTTGATCTCAACGTAACATTTGACTTGGCGTGATTTTTTCTGTGCTTAGAAGTATCTTCCTCTTGTCTTCGTTTGACATAAGTGGTGTGGGGGGGACCCCAATTTGTTGCTGTCAGCAGTTTTTTACACCTTTCTTCCAAAGTCAGGAATGTAATTCCAGGATTTCCGACTGAAGTACTCCAGGTGGGGGAGTTTTCCTCCTCTGGGTTCTCTGATGGGTTACAAGGCTCCCTTAGATCTTCTATTATGTTTTCCTCTTGTGATGTTTCAACCACAGGCGAAAGATGTTGACTTATATTCATTGCAGCCTTGTCCGCTAAGAAGTATTCCACAGTTATTGGTGATTTGCCAAGGTTATCTTGTCTGGCTCTATGGTTTGGTGGGGTTTATGTTTCATCGGGTTGTTTAGTCTCGCTCGGGAGAAGTTGTGGTTTTCTCAAAGAAGAGTCAGGGGCAATTATTTACATTTCGTCTCACTAATGGTCTTATGTCCTCCAACGCTGATAAACAGAGCGTGATTTGTCGTCTGTCATCCCCAGCTTCTTTAGGTTTAGTTTTAAATACTCAAAGATGGGGAAATCTTTCTTAGGTTTGTTGTGGACGGGGTTTACTCGAGTATTGTTGCACCCCGTCTCCACGGTAAATGAGATCGTATAATCCATGACAACGCAATTTTTCTTTAGTTGTGAAGATTGTCTGCTTTCTTGGGCACCTATTGCATTGTGTGTCTTGAGGTCTTATGGTTTTTAAAGTTCGCTTTGCTGACTTTAGGGCGGATGGGGACACCACTCGAAGACCTACTGGGTACTGCTCTTTTGTTCGTCTTTATGGGTTGTTCGTTCATTCTGAACTTCTGAAGATTTCAGGGAATTCTTTCTCAGTGTGGTTTGCGTTCCCGCCTCAGTTTTTCTTGCAGTCAGTGACTGGGGGAACTTCAGGTTTCTGCCTTCATTTGGGATGGTAGCGCTTTTTAACCGGGCCGCCGCTATCTGATCGTTAAATCTTTGCTCCATGGCAGTGATGTACCCTTCAAGGAATATAAGCTTTGTGTGCATCATCGCTGAAATTGTTGTATGGACTTTTAAGGTATCATTCAGCGACTCATACAATTTGCTCAAAGGTGCCAATTCAATCGTCACTGCAGACATTATTGTTAGGAGGTGTGGTTACTTGGACGGGGTTTCCTTTGGAAGATTAGGTGGAAGTACACTCAACCTTATGTTTCTGGTGGGCGAATGCAAGGGTGTGGCCAGGTGAGTCACTCCGAGCCGAAAGGCTGTTTGTGTTTTCGTATGTATTGTTTTGACCCAGCACTGACTTCAGATTTTGGTTTTCTTTTGCTTTTCATAGACAATCCGTTGTTGCTCCTTTCAGGAGACTGGGATCCATTTCTCTGATACAAGGTGAGGTGTCAATTTCAATAGTTCCTGTTCAGTTGTTGACAGGTTCTTTAAGGAGGGGTCTGCCTCAAGGGCAATACTTTTTGAAAATATTGGCCCGTTAACAGGCAAAGGTTCTTGAGGGGGGTCCGCCTTGGTGAATTATGGAATGGCCCCGAATTGGTTAAAACACCCTCTTTTTTCCTCCTTTCGATGGACATTTCTACGTCCAATACAGCTCCGAGAAGCTGTATCTGATATATGGGGGTATCGGACAAAAGGGGTGTTGTTTTAATAGCTGGCCCCTTTTCCGGAATTACAGGCATGGGTGTGACTTGCTTGTTTTAGCAATTGATTTTTCTTCAATTTTCTGGAATTTTGCAGTTGACTGGGCTCCTGCACAGCCTCCAAAATTTCAGCATCTAACAATTCCGCTGTAATATCAAGTTATTGCTTGCATTGTTTCTTGAAGAATTCTTTTAGTGCATTGGTGAACAAGGGTTTTGGGAAGATGTTCTTGCTGGATTCATTGTTTTATTCCCTCTTCCACTTTTCTGTTTTCCTCTGAGGTTGAGGCATATCAGATTTATTTTTGACTCATTTCTTCCTGGGGAGGGGAAGCAAAGGTTGCTTTGTATCATTTTCTTACGTTGCTGCGGTTTTCAGACTGTCTGACTAGCTCATCCCAGCATCATATCCTTCTTCGTCCTGTGTTTGGAAGATGCTTTCACTTCCTGAATAGCAATGAATGGCGGGCGCTTGAAAGTCTCCACCCTCTGCCAACTTCCTCTCTAGAGCAGAGCTGCCGTGGAGCAGGGGACCCTCCCCGAGCCCATCTAGGCCACTCTCAGCCCCCACATCGACACCAACCAAAGTTTCCTGGGCAGTCCCTAGGGCTTCCCGGGGGTCCACGTCACTAGGGCCCTCCACTAACCCATGCTACGGACCAACACCATCTGCGGCGGCCGTTGCCACCTCTCCTCCAACTGGTGGCTCAGGCTCAACATTTGCAGGTAAGGAGTGGGGGAGCCAGATACTGGTGCCAGAGACTGCCCAAAGACTGCAGTCACCTCAGCGGTCAGATCCGTGGTCGCTCCACGGCCATGCACAGTATTTGTGTGGGTCTTCCCACTGTGAAAGACACTGCAAACATACTCCCTCTCTGGGCAAGAACGAAGTAGGGACTGCCCAAAGACTGCGGTCACCTCAGCGGTCAGCGGTCCGTTTTCAGGTTTTCCATTTTGAATGTATGTCAAAATGGTGAACAAGCATTCTTTTCATAATTAAAAATGATGTGATTTTCCAACAAATTCTAATCACATTATAACCTCAGCGGCAGGCAAGACGTTATGATAGATGCACAACGGCCTTTGTTAAACCTATGTTTGGGCCTGTTCATTTGGATTGGGGAGAATTACATTTGGTACAGTTTGGAGCCTTGGGTAATATTGCTTAAGTAGAGTACATTCCCGTGATGCCCTTTTCCCATAAAGGCCCTGCTTAAAGTCTTACAAAGAGTGCATGGGTAGAATTGATTTTTGCAAAGCTTCTAACCCTAAATTGCTTCAGTACTTAAAATACCATGTAGTGTACAACTAATTAAATAAATTAGTGTTTGTGCATAACCAGGAGAAATTTAGGAAGCAAAATTGTTTGGAAAGAGTAAGTGCAGGAGGGAGGAAAGGCAGTAGGTATTGGAACGATACAGGCAGATATGAACATATAGAGAACTAATTAATTGAAGCAGTCATCACCGAATTGAATCACAGACCAACAAAGGCACATTTTAAATTGCTATTATGTGAACAAAAAGTCTTGTGGCAACAGCAGCAACAGATTTAATATGCAATGTATGTGCTCTATTTATGGTGATTTGAGGACCGCAATGTCTCTGGATAGTTGACACCGTTGTATATTTTTTAATGAAATCATGTAAGGTAAACCATATAACATTGCATTTTAAGGTACTTAAGAATTTGGTTAGTGTTCTTTCTATTTCATGAGTTAAACACAAAGGATTCCACCAAGAAGATTGGGAGAGGGTTCTTGAACGTTCAGTGTGACATAAATCCTTGCAGTGTTGCAGCCAAATAAGTGTACATGTATTTGTTTTATGTTGTCTGCAGCTGTGCTTTCCCTTGAATTACCAAGCATGCAGCAAGTCTTTAAATTAATTTCTTTGATCTTGTTACAAATTGGAATTATAGTCTTTATGATTTGTAAGCTGCAAAAATGGATTTGCAGACGCCTCATCATGACTTGGGCGGTAACGGTAACGCTATTAGCGCGGGCGGTATTAGCCCTACCGCCAAACTCCCCGGCGCTAATAGCGCTGGATCACGAGTTCGGCGGTAATGTAAGTCCCCATTCCCCACTGAGCCCATTCGGGAATGCCCCATTCCCCATTGGGCTCAATGGGGAATCTTTGCGCTAATACCGCCGGCGGATTTCCCGCTGGCGGTAATAGCACGAACTTTTGGCAGATTTCCCCTCAGCACACAGCTGGGGCGAAATCCGCCGAAGCCCTGATTCGGCGGACCCTTAAATCTGGCGGTAATAGCGCTACCGCCGGATTTAAGGGTTGCCGCCGAAGTCGTGATCTTTACACATGTCCTATACCACTGTTGCATTTACATCATTAAGGTCATTGACATTAATGTCCTCAGTTGCAGATTGATCTCTGTAGAACTAAAAGAAAATAGTTTTGGTTTTAGTAGTCACCATTTAAGCTTTGCAAATTCCATTCCGTGGTTGGGACCATTGTCCCAAGAGAACGTTTGGGTTTACATTGTCTTTCCCTATTTTGGTGGGGGTAGATGTCTCAGGGTCAATCATCTTATAATATGGCAATATTGTAGACTAGACCAGACAGGAACAATTGATAGTAGCCTGCTGCTCCAAGGTAACAGCCTGAGCAAACGAGATAAACCTCCAACAGAGTGTGCTGGTAGTCCATGTGCAGGCATGTACTGATCTCCAAGAAATCTCACTTCCGAAAGAGAAACACAGGGCCAAGAAGGCCCAACTCATTAAGGCTACAGGGAATTCAATTATGCATAAAAAAAAGACAGGTCATCCGGATGGAACTAATCGCAGAAGAGAGAAGAAGGTCAAGGAATGTCTGAAGGGCAAGGGGCAATAAAAATATCAAAGTGAATTAGAAAATGTGAAGTGTTTATTGGCCCCTCCAGTAAACCAATCAGAGGAACCAAAACTCTCTCTTTCAAAGAGAGGATAGTACAATCTCAACCATTCATTTTCCTTTGATCCTTACTAATCAAGAGCTGAGATACTGACCCTAAAAGTTGTATATGATTAATCATTTGAGCCAATGGTTTCCAATGAGCCAAACTCAAATGATTACCATTGGCCACCAATGAGCTCAAATTTGGATGGTGTGTTTCTGCCATGTCTCTAGAACTTGTCTGTTTTGGGTTAAACTGATATGACCAAGCTGTATGCTGAAACTGCTTTTGGCCTAGATTAAAAGTGGGTTTCTTGATGTTTACGTCTGCTGCAGACGGGAAATGTGTTATTTTTTGTATTTTCCGAGTTGCTTTGTTGTTCCTCTACCATTGACAATGTTGACATGAGTTTTTTCAAAACTTTGTAATGTTTGTTAGAGCATGATAGTGGGATCATAAATCGATGGTCACAAATTCATGAGTTACCATCATTTTGAAAATGTCCTGTGTGTGTTCTCCATCACAAAGGTGTAGAGAGGACACTGCATCAATCATCATTATGATTTTATGGCATTTTTCATTGTCGTTCTTGTCTTATTTTGGAAACCTTTTGATTGATGTCAACCTGTTGTTACAATTACTCAAGGGTGGCTATCTAGAGCAGTGTACATCGTTGATGGATGTCCTTACTCATAGAAATTAAAATGAAGCAGAGTTGATTGATGGATGTGCAGGCTTTGGAGGAACAGAATTGCTGTGATCAGCAAAATTAAGTAAATGTATTTGATGTTTCACGCTAAAGGTCTGAAGGAACAGGACCAGTCAAGCCGGTTAAATGATATTCTAATAACTAATATCATGGAAGAGTTTTAGAATAGGAAGCAATGAGCCCGAGCATGGATGTTTGTGAAAAGTCATGTTTAAGATGGAAGAACTATGCCTTAAACCTGTTTGTCCAGGTATTATTCAGTTTTGGAGTATTTTATCTTTGTGTGTAGCTGGCATCCAGGCCCCGTGTACAGGCCACATTGAGTGAAACAGACACACAGTTCGGGCCTTTTTCTCATATAGGAATGTTGAGGGCATTCATGGACTATGTGAAAATATGAAAACAACGTGATTAAGCATTGATAAAAATGAAATGCTATAGCTTTACATGTCTGAACAGAAAGAAAATACTTGAAAGATTTGTTTAAATTCAATAGGTCATCTAAAAAGGCCCGGGACCTTAATCTGTGTAATAAATAGAATATATATATTACATGGCCTGCGGTAGCGGCCATGTAGTTATGGTTAAGTTGCTAAACCCATTGGAAGAGAACTTTTTGGGGCGGCTTATAACTTCACTCCCCCTGGATGAATCCTCACCAAACCTTGCAAAAAAAGTATATAGCTCTGATTGGCGTAGAAGGCAACGTGGTGTCCGCGGACATCGGACGTGCCCATTGATTGGATGGTGAAAAGCGTGAAGTGCGTCAGATTTTTGGAAACGCCCACCATCTTGAATCCACGGACAGCGACCGGTGTCCGCGGACATCGCAGTAAAACATAAAAAATACAACATTGCACTTGTCAAACTTATCAAATAATCGCTTGGGAGGTGAGGGGTGATGAGGATGGGATGGGATATGGCTGCAAGAAGCAAACAAGCTAGTGTTTTTCACCGCGAAAATCCACTAACAGTCCTGAGAAGTTTGCGGACACCTTTGCATTACAGGGTTGGTGAAAAGCAGTTGGACATTCTAATTGAAACATGGCGGTCATTGATGCACCACTGTTCCAACGTTCACTCATGGACAGAAAACCAACATTTTCACAAATGTTAACATGAACCTTTGACGGAGGAGCAGGAACGCAAGAAGAAGTGATTGGTGTCATCTTCACCTGCACGCAAAGCTCTTTAGAAGATCGTGTTTGATAAAACTCTATCAAGAGATCTGAAGGGACTCACAGAATTCTGTCACACAGGAGATTTGGAGATGTTCTACAATATGTGCCTAAAGTACCGGCCCAAGAGATTGAATTTCAGGTATACAGGGTATGGGATCTCACACACTACTTGCATTATTAGCGCATAATGAGAACATAGGCAGACAAGAATCTAGAACTGCTGGCAAATTTGGGATGCTTCGATGCAAAATGGCCTTTGGAAAAAGAACCAAAAAGTGGGTGGTCAAGCCAATATACCAGGCAATGGAATTCGATTTCATGAAAGATCTGATTTTGACTGTGTTGTACATGCATACTCATGGAATCGTTCGTGGTTTGGTTCCTAGGACACATACATTGCCACAAAACATTGCAAACGTGCCCTGTCCACCGAAAGCAGGAACTCGTGGAACAGTTCGCATCCTGATACAAATTATTTTCAGCTATTTGTATGTTGAACAATTTTGATACATTGTACATGACCAATGGAAAACATATGTAACTTGAATTTCAAAGCTATTAAAAGTATAAATTGTCCAAGTAAAGCGTAAAAAAAAATTCTTTCCAGATGTACCCTGTTTGTCAATTTCTTTTGCAAGAGGTGCCCGTTTGAGCACCCGATATTAGGTATATGGGAGGTGATTTTGAGGTGGAGCGGGGGTAGGGTCTGAAGGTGCATGGGGACAAAATGCTGACAGGTGGATTATGAATTCCGAGACTTTTCATAAAAAGAGTAAATCTCCGAAAATTTGGCGCGCCATTGGTGTATGCAAGCAAACAATTTGTTTCTTTTTCATAAATATTCCTAATGCTACAGTGGTGCACGCGGGAATCGCTGCCGTGGGCCTCAAGGTCAATGCCTTGAGCTGCCTACTCCCTCACGTTCTGCCAAGCTAAATTGTCGCTTCCATTTACCAAAAGCAAGCTAGGCATAAGCCCCTATTATTTGTTGTCCCTGGAGATAAAGGGAGCTTTCGTACGGAAAGGAAAGGAATGGGGTGAGGTATATAAAAACGTCACACATGATAAAGGTCAGCATTCAAAAACTGGACAAAGTAACATTTCATTTCCTTTGATGGAAAATCGTTGATCTAAACAGACACTCCACGTTATGCCAAGAGAATGGAAATGCTGATTATTATGTACATGTTACTGTAGACGAATTTGTAGACAAAGGAGTCAAGGTTTCATTTTATGACCGGTATGGATGGCTGGCTAACATTGCAATGGCTTGTTGGTTTTGCCAATTGGTGAGGAGACTCAGAAACAACTGGTGTGTACTTGTATTTGTCCCATGGCACATGGGCAGTCCGGCACCAAAATTCATGGAGTCAACGTCTGTGTTCGCACAGGTTCCACCAACACCCAATTCTAGGCTAATGTTACATTAAAATGCTGTCTATGTTTTATTCGAATTCTTCAGTCAACTTCCGCATCAGCCTCCCATTGAGAGCTAAACACACTGCATAGCACTAACCTCTCAATCACATTGTTGACTCCAACAATGCACACTGTTTTCTCTGTGTTTGCATTGTTTCTCGTTTGTGTTCATCTATGTTTTCACACGGTGCATAAGTAATAGATCAATTGGAATAGAATTAAGAAAGGCTACTGAGACACATTTCTGTTATGTTTTCTACACAGCCACATCCTGCCCTACTGCGAATGTCATAATTTCCAGATACCAATTGATGGCTTCTTCAGCCAGCACTTGATGATACACCTCAATCGTTGGATGACCATGACGCTGTTTTGGGATGATCGCCCAGGTCCCATATGCCCTTTTGCGGTACCAGCAATAAGGAGTACCTTGACATTGTTTACGGTGATGTGCAACAAGCTGATGCCGAAGCCTTGCTAATCACAGTGCCTCCATCCAATGAGCTTACACCCAAAGGAACACTGTGTGACTCACGATGAACATTTATGTATCGAAAACAAAGAAAGAAACAAAAAATTAGGTTGAATATGGAAATCTGCAAATGTTCTCAGAGCGTTTATTGTGAAATAAAAGCGCATTCTAAATTGCAGAGTATTGCGGTTTCATTTAAAGATAGTGTTTTGTATTCAGAATTGGGACGTACTGTGAAAGGATGTGTGTTGATATTCCGGGTTCTGCGTCAACTGACGTCTGGCTGTAGGTGATGATTGGCTGCATTTGGCTATGCTGCACGGTAGCGTCATGGATATAGGCAGAGAATATCGCTAGGAATGGCGGTCAGCTTCAGGGGCGGGGAATATGATTTAGTGCCGAGCTTGAGGGCACTTGAGCTTAGGCCAATGCAGCAACAGATAAGATTAGCACAAAATGGCCACGCTCTGCTGCCTGATTTCACCTATGTAAAAGTGAGGAAAAGTAAGGTGCATAGGAAAGTTTTTACGATCGATCAAGGTATGCTTAAATACACATGCCCAAAAGCTTGGGACAATAATATTTTTGAACGGACTACTCCATTAATGAAACTGCATGAAATTTTGCAATATGAGTTTGCAAAGTTTGGTGGGATTCTGTGAAGAGGGGGCAACATTAGAGAGGGGTCCCAAAATAATGTAAAGGCTTATAAATGAGGTGCCATTTGATGAATCTACAATTAATTTGGCAAACTGATAACAGATCTATATATAAATGTTTTTGCAAAGTTTGGTGGGATTCTGTCAAGAGGGGGCAACATTAGAGGGGGTCCCAAAATCATGTAAAGGCTTATAAATGAGGTGCCATAAGACGAATCTACAATTAATTTGGCAAACTGATAACAGATCTATATATAAATGTTTTTGCAAAGTTTGGTGGGATTCTGTCAAGAGGGGGCAAAATTAGAGGGGGTCCCAAAATATTGTAAAGGCTTATAAACGTGGTGCCATTTGACAAATCTACACAAAGATTTACAAAATGATCATAAATCTAGATTTGTATACATTTGACACTTTGAAAATTAAACGTGGGTGGATTTCCAACAAACTTGTGTAAGTACCATTGGCAAGGACCTGAAAGCATCGTTTTGCAAATGTGCCCGTGTTTTATTTTTTGACAAGTGTCACAATGTAGGTACAAAAAATAGTACAAAAAATAGTGATATACCTTTGGTGAATGAGGTGTAGCCTATGGCCATGGGCAGTGGCCAGATTGTTGGGGCATTAGAATAAGGTAATGATATGGACAATCTGGCTCCTGCCCATGACCACAAGGGACAACACATGGGGTTAAAGTGGCCATGTCCACCTGGGACTGGCTTTGTCGTAAAGTTATTAGAAATTGGGATAGGTTTGAAAAGGAAGAAAAATGTGATTGTGGTAATATGATCATTGGATTCTCTTTTCGCCTTCTGCAGGCTGTCATGGAAAGCAAAGACGGGCACTGTACAGAACCCCGCCTTCCCTTTCCATGGTGGTCATCTTGGAAAAGGATTTTCCTTCCTACACCGGGACGCAGGAGGCAACTTATGGTGCTTATGGCCTTCATCCCCCATAGCAGGGGCTGGAATGGGGATAATGGTCCGGAGACCTCGTTATCCACCCTCGCTTTGCTTGGGCTGATAACTTGGGATGCCAGGCTGGTATCCACCATGCCACTCCCTGGAACGGGCGATAAACGTCACACTATTTCTATTAGCATAATAGAAAATGCAAATGGAAATGTTGGAAAATCTTTTTTTAGCTCTATTTTTTAACTGTGAAAGGTGGTTGCTAAAGGAACATTTCTTTTATTGTATTTGGATGGTTTTTTTTGTTGCCGGAGAGCTTAGAACGAAAAGTGGGGAAGGAAATGAGGGAAGAGGCACCAAACATTAATATGGAGGGGCAGGTGGACAGGGGGAAATGTTGCGCGTGTGTTATTTCTAAGGTAGGGGGCCAGTGTTTCTCATGCTCCTTGATTACATCAGTGGTGGTGTCTGTTGGGGAGGAGGAAAAGTATTAGCTGATTTAATTGTAAGATAAATAGCAGTTTTGCTAAAGGTATGTACTGTGTACTATATTATTAATGGATGAGTAGGAATAGGTGTTAGACCTGTGCATGGGAAATTTTGAAGTTGAAAGTCCCTAGATCAGTAGCAAATGCAGTTCCGAACTGTCCGCGAAGTACAGATTTTATCATGAAGTGCGTTCTCGGACACGTTATCATGCCGCACGCCAGCGTGTGGTCATGTGGTACTGTCCGGAAGTATCGCAATGAAGTCAGATGTTCATAGACGTCTACGGATGCAAAACTAGTTGAAATTGTTGTAAAAAGTGTATAGAATTGTTAAAAATGATTCTAGAAGGAGGAAAATTGAAGTTTGAAGGTGATAATATGTAAAATGGACAAAAAAATATTGCTATATTGGGTAAGTATGATATTAGTAAGTTGTAGGAAAATAGCATGCATGGGTAAAAACCCATTAAATTCACTGAACAAAGTTTGTTAAAGGGATGTTGTGGTTAAGTTGGACTAATAAAAACCTATAAAAAACAATGAAAAAACTTTTTAACGGGACGTTATGGTTAAGTTGCACTAATAAACACCTATGAAATTCAACGAAAAATGAATGGTTAAGTTGCACTAAGAAAAACCTATGACATTCAATAAAAAAACTTTGTTAAGAGGACGTTATGGTTAAGTTGCACTAATAAAAACCTATGAAATTCAATGAAAAAACTTTGTTAATGGGACGTTATGGTTAAGTTGCACTAATAAAAACCCATGAAATTCAATGATAAAACTTTGTTAAAGGGACGTTATGGTTAAGTTGCGCTACTGAAAACCTATGACATTCAGTGAAAAAACTTTGTTAAAGGGACGTTATCGTTACAAGTAAAACCGAAAAAACCCTGAAATTCACCAGTTATGGTAAGCTAAGCAACCATAACTCGCGCCACCACCGTGCACTGCTAAGAATAACACTCATGACATCACTGATGACATCACACATTTCATTTATGACATCACTGATGACATCACATGTGCATTTAATTTTCATAGGAAGTCCCTACAAGGGGCTGTGGAGGTAATGTTGGCAAAAAAGTGTCAGGGTCATCTGGAGATGTGTGATGAACTACATACTTGATTATGCAATGTATTGCTCCAAAGAACATTCCATTGCAGTGTTGTTTCTAGTACAGGAACCTACTCATACAGAAACATAGGCATTGGCTGCAGCATACACCATAGAATAACTGGTTTATTTGTGGACCTGGCACCACCCCCTTCTTTCTATGTTCCGTTAAACATTTAGGCTTTGATTGAAAAACATATTTACTTCTTTCACTTGCAGTAGTGCATGTCCCTGCAGCGGCATAATCATCATGAACATTGTGCACACATCGTGTGCCAGACCGGCCCGGGGTCTGGCGTGACTTGTGTTTTGTTAAGGAGCTTGGGGGGAGGGAGGGGACACAGCACACTCTCTGGGGTCTTGGCTATATTGAAAGAACCTTTCCCAGGTATTAATCTCCAGCAAAGATATCATCAGGTGCACTCCCTTGTCTGCATGCAGACCAGCCTAAGCGGTTTCTTCTATCGTAGCTGATACATTTATAAACAGGGAATTTTGTTGACACTAAATCCTGGTCAATTATTGAATTTCCAGTCCTTGCTTGTGCAGCATTTTTCTTGGGGGTAAAAAGCAGTGCAGACATCCCCAGGTGAGTGTTTTTTTGGCTTGTTTAACACAACAAGGCCACAGACAACACATTCGTCTGTGTCAATTTATCAATAGATGTTTCATACACTAGCTGTAGCCTGCATTAGAGATTTTGGTTACTCTGTTTCAAATACTGCATTATGCATGTTTTACATATAAACCCCAGGTCAAATCTGGAAAATGACATTCCCCAAAGTGTAATTGTGGATAAATCATGCCTCTGTCTGTGTTCTTATATCTAGCTGAAATGAGAGCACCTGGAAACACTGGTGCTAGACACATCTGAACAATCTGAAGGTCGTTTGCCATCACTTGCTGTGATGTCACTTGGGACTGGGGTCAGATTACATCACTTCCTGTGATGTCAACAGGGGGTTCAAGGGTTGTGTGATGTCACTTTCGCTACCTCTGGCATTTCGGTGAAATGACGTCCCTGATGTGCTCCAGTGGCATTGCAAGGATTTCTTAAAAGACTGCCACTTTTCTAATTTAGGAACGTTTTCTCAAACTTTCATTAAACTAGAAACCTGGTGCTGAAGTCTAAGAAATGCTATATTTATAAAGTGAAAGTGTGCAGTGTAGTTTAGTGACACATCAAACGTGCCGTATTTTAAAACCTTTTTTGACGTGGTAATCCAGTGCTGCTGGGAGGGAGAATACCCTCCATGTGGCTGCCCTGCATTCCTGAAAGTTGCTAGGGATGTTGTCAAGCCATAAATCAGGCACAAGCAAAAGCCTAGGCTTTCATGTCCTTGCACCACATTATTCAATTATCAGAATATGGTGTTTGTAAGTAAAGTGTTCCTCCTTCATGGAAGAACACTTTCTTACGTTTGCACGCACCTCAGCATCAGCCCTCAAATCTGAGCTATGGACCTTGTAACTTAACCCCTCCGAAGGATTTGTGCAATTTACAGCACTTTCTTGAGGTGTATTCCCGAATTCGGTTTCTAAGCATAAGGTGAGGCTCCAGAAAGTGATTATTGTGCTAAAGGTCAAGGTGCAAGTTAAGACATATGAGTTAATAGAATAATTGAAAAGTGTCTGCCAGCTTTCATTGTGGTCAACACACCGGAATTTCCCAGATGTGTGATGGAATTTTGAATACATTTTAATGTGCAGAACAAAGTGTGTGAAATGTTAGTCCAGTTTTAACATTAAACACAATCTAAGCTTTGATACATTTTTTGGGACTAACTGAAAACCAGAGTTTCCTAGGTCTTCGTGTGTGCATATAGTGGAAACAATACAGAAATATTCCAAAGGCGTCCACATTTGTCCTCATTGTGCCTCTTGCTTGACAGTGCTTCGCTGGCATACATACAAATTGGCAGATACAAACATATGTTGCCACTCTTAGAATGGTGAAATGTCCACTGTTGACTCATGAATACCAATCGTGCACACATACATACAGATACACACATACACATATTTGCTAAAAAAACACACACACATACTGACACAAATACTAAAGTTGCACATCAAGCCAGATCCATTTTCATCTTCAAAACAAATGGATGCTCTTTATAGCCAAGCGGCTGATAATATGCACACCCACTGGCCTGTCACCTGTGACTGCAGAGAGAAAATCCAGAGGCTTACTTTTCTATTCTTTTCAGTTTTTACAAATACATTGTGACTGGAAGCACATTGATTGCTGTCTTTATGTATGTATAAACATCAGTAAAAATGGCTGTAATTATTATTGACCAGCCCAAAATCGGTACTCAATTAACGACCTTGAAGGGATGCACGGCTTTATTGGCCTAGCTGGGTTTCAAACCTGTAACTACGGGTGGGCAATAGTGACATTTGAGAATTCCTCACCATATTTTGCTTTTGACATTGCACTGTAAAAATGTATTTTGCGCAGCAAATTTCAACCAGGCAAATCACAAAATTCTGTATTTTCTTGTGGCTGAAACTGAAGTGAATTCACAGTTTCTCAGGCATTTTGCCAGTGAAAGTGTGATACATTGCAAAATCGTGAAATTTTAAATGTTTAACTCAGTAACATGGAAATATTTGGGTGAAGACAACTTGGGTCCAGCAGGCAACGTTTGCAATGATTTCCAGGTAAATTGCATTAAACAAATTTGCTGAATTTCACCCACTCCTACCATTCACTGACATATTTAACACAGATAGCAGGATCCAGAGGCACCAGTATGACATTTGATGAGTGTTTGTCAACTTGTTCCGAAAAAGACAATGAGCCATTTTTGGGAAGAGGCTAATATCACTTCCAAAACACCATGGGAGCTTATAATAGTTAGATTTACTGATATTTAATGTATCACCAATATTATTTACTGATGATCACAACAATCTTTAATAAAAGGGTTCCTGTTTTTCCTACCAGGTCTTTTTCATTATCTCAACGACCATGTACTAAACCCTGGACTGCCTCCTTGATGATTGTACAAGCCCATTACTTTGGAGCTCTGGACTCCACAGAGGATGCAATGGAGCGACTCATGCCCTGTGAGGAGTGCCACACTGTTAGCCATCCTCCACTGAGGATGAACTACGAAGGAATTGCAGGGAGTTTATTGCTGCCTGCCTGAGATTACTACAGTGACCAGAATTCCTAGCAGCAACGGTACTAAACCATGCTCACCTTGACTGCTTCACTAACAACTGCACGAGATAAGAACAAATGTTAAGGAGGATATCACTGGGAAGGTGAAGGGAGCTGTGAACCAGAGTGCACTCCTCGCTGACAAATAAAAACATACTCCTCTAGAGGATGTATAAATGATCAGAATGGATTGTGGCATATCTTGATGGTGCAGGGTGAACAATGTGCTTTATAAATGGTCTGTGAAGTGTATGATTGTTTGATGAGCAGTGGCTTGGGCATTCCGCTCGTTGGCTGCAAAGGGAAAGAAGGGCTAAACGTGGCTATGAGAAGAGATAAAGGGAAACAATAGTAAGGAAATATATTGCTGAGTGAGCAGCTAGTTTAACTGTAGGAATAAATGAGGGGATATTAGCTTAGGCTGCAGAATGGGCAACTTAGTATTAAAAGGAAGACTACAGTGGTTGTAGAATGTATGTAGATGGGTAAAATGTGTGCACTGATGGGAGAAATGTGTGAGTGGAAGCATGGATTTTATGCCGCCTGAGCGACGTTCTGAATGCACATGAAAGGAGCTGTTGGAGGGTTTGTAGGACCTTCCAGGGCCCAGGTGAAAGAAGACAGAGGTTCAGATGAGGATGTTCTGATGCAAGGGGTTGAGCAGATCTTTGAAATGTGTGAAGGAAGACTTGGTGAACATGGATGTTTCTTAGAATTCAGAAGCCATCTTTATTGGCTTTTCAGATGATCAGCCTTCGATGTAAGACTAGAAATGATGGGCCTGAGAGTGACTTTAGAATGTCTAATGTGCAATGAAGAGGGATGGGGAAGTTTTCCTGTTCCTCCCCCTCCTATAAAATACATGACACAGAAGAAGGCCAGGAGATACTGTGATCGCTCATACTATTTTGGACCAATTGCCAGTGCTCCAGTGATTTATAAATATGTTGAGAGGTACCCCCTCATACAGCCCTATAGGCCAGGTGCGGTATAAATCTACCCCAGAGCGGACAAGGAGCCCCAGGCTTCAACTAAAGACACCTCAATTGACAGTATTAATTTAAGTGCCAAGAAGCCATGTTGCTGATGTTGTTATAAACACCACGACTTATCAGCGTTAGACATGATGTACACGTGCCATACGCAGTTCGGGACACAACACACACTCAAATACATGAAAAACACGAGCGTACAGTTCTATAGTTAGAGGACAGATAGATATACTTAATGTCATTGCGTTTATTATTTTGCCATTAGCTAAATGCAGCAACGCAGAAACCGAAAGAAACAAAAAATCCTGAACTGAGCTTGCAGATGCTTATAAGCAAATAACCTTATGGAACTGATGGAGCACTTACAGGACCTGACAGAACCAGGTGTGATTAACCTATGGTGAATATAGAATAGCACTAACATTGTAGAAGCCGCATTACAGATTAGTAAAATAACAGCAGGACACTCAGCTGAGGATCCAACTGAGCTGAATTCAGGCTGGACACGATCAGAAATTGTGAGGCATGACCCGCTGCAAAGGCCACCAGATAACAAAGACATTCCATTCCTTGAACGACAATAGCCCCAGCTGAAGTAAATGCGAATAATTCCACATAATTCAGAGTTGCACATCTCCAAATCATGGTCTCGGAACACGTGACCCGGCTGACGCACACAATGGACAGCAACCAGCGCTGAGAAAGGGAGCCAATCTCACCCTACCAGACAGAAGCTCGCAACAAAGATGCTACAATGTGAGACAAGTGTTGCACTGAGAAAACAAGCACTGTCATAGACCAAGGTAGTTCACACTAGTTACAATGCAGACACATAGTCATTCTTATTACCTTGAAAAGGTACACCAAGAGCTGAGAACCTTTGCAGATCCCAGGCCTGGGGACGTCAGTTTTAGCCAATCACAATTTAGTATCCTAGGGGTGGGTAGCAACGGGCAAGAACCAATGGTAAGAACAACACACTGCAACATTCTTATAGATAATGATTTGGGAATAGACCAGGCCAGCCACCTGACATGGGTGAGGCAGTAGAATAACACATATAGGCGACCATATAGGTTAATTTGCTCCTGACGGCCAATCCCAGAAGTCAGTAGGTTTTCTGGAGAAGGGGCCAGGTTGCAGCTCCACTCTGACTTCATTAGGGTACAAAACTGACCTGCGAGCCAGGAGAAGTTGAGACGTCCATGGATTTCTTCTGTCTCTGTACTGATCCCTGTTGGTTTTTGCTGTAATAAACTGCAGTTTGAAATTGCTGTTTGACTGAGTCCTCCATTGGTCCTGTGGAAGGTGTTGGACGTTCGAGAGTCCGCAAACCCCTACTGGCCCTCTGGCATACCTGGGAGTTTGTCCCAATAAGTTGGTAGCAGACGTATGGCTGACTCCTTTGACGCCGAACCTGAGTGGCTGCGGGACGCTCGCATATTTTGCGAAGACAGGAAAATGCGTGCCCATTTACAGGTCGTCAAGAGCCCCTTGGAAATCATCCTGCCCGAAGCCAGCGAGTTGTCCAGGCAGACCAGGACGTGGAGGTGAGCAGCTTGACAGGGAGCCAGCAGCCGAGTTGCGTTAGCACAACACGCAACGTAAGTATTGACCCAGTCTAACAGCAACTGTGGGTGTGAGGGAGGGTACTGAGTATTGTGGAGTACTGTTTAGTATTGTTGAGTATTGTCAAAGTATTGTCTAGTATTGTTATAGTGTGTAGGGACAGGAGCGGAGATGAAAGTCCCGTTTCTATATTTAGGGCACATTCAGTCTTAGAGGTAAACGGTTCTGGTGAATAAACTAGACTATTGACTCAAGGGCTGGCATGACAAAAGTTATGTAAATAAGGTATTCCTGTGGGCTGGGTGTTAGGCAGAATCAACGGCAGTCCCCTTTGGGAACACTACAGGCAATTAGGACTACAAGTGTAAGCACAATTTCACCTTTGGTACAAGCCTGCACTAAACAGTAAAGTGGTAGCGATGGCAGAGCAGCCAGACTTATCTCAAGAGTTTTAAAGTGAGCAGTAGAACAAGTTACACAAAGGACCAACCAATACAGTGATTCAAGTAAACACTTACTCAAGGTTTCTTGGTAAAAGAATATAGATTTATTTACTCCGTCATTTAGAAAGCATTACTCAAGCATAAGCAGCTCAATATCACACACTAATACACCACAAAAATCCAACCAGTAAGAAATGAACAAGTTTAGCTCCAAAATGAAGTGGGAGCAAAATGGCACTTCAGGTACTTAATAAAGGAGGCAAAAGACAAGGTTAGGAGAATAGACAGCCCAAATATATTCGTCGGCAGGGCAAAGGGTTTCAGTTAAAAACAACCAGCAATTCTTCTCAACAGGCGTGGGCCAAAGTCAATGGTTCAGAGTCTTTTGTATAGGATAGCACAGTTCTGGTAGATGACGGTTAAGTCTTTGCCACAGATTTTTAAAGGATTTGGCTAGGCGGAAAGTTTGATGAATGTTTAGGGAAGGACAAGCCTTCGTAGTTGAGGAAAGTTTCACGCACTTTCTTGATGGCTGAAAAGATTTCCGGACCGAGTTTGCACAGAGCCTTGTCAATGAAGAAAGCTGTAGCTGAGGCAGTGTTTCCTGGCAGTTCGGGCAGATCTCACTGTTCCTGAGCTTCAGTCGTGGGGACAAGAAGGAGGAAGTTGGGAGGTTCCTGCACTGCCCAGGGAAGAGGCCAAAAGCTGTAGCAAGACGTCGGTTTAAGGTGTGAATGCCTTAAAGTCCACAAGCTGGTTTCCTTCCCTCTGGCTATCCGGTTTTCAACAGCACTCTGATGAAAATTCGACCAGAATAGGACTGTGTCCAGGTGGCTTGCGAGTTGGTTGTTCCCACCAAACTCAAGGGAAGAAGTTCACCTTGAAGGGCTTCTCTGTCGTCGGAGTTTCAGGCAATTCGGACATGCAGCAGGTCTACAGCGGTCGTCCAGGAGTTGCAGCAGTCCTCTTCCTTCCTCTCCTCTTTGGTTCTTTCGTTCCAGTGGTCAACTCGCTTTCCAAGTCCTAGAGACCTGCTTTTGAAAAGTTTTCTGCCATTCATTCAGCCTGGCTGTCACTCACACAGCAGGGTGGCTGTCCTTGCCGGACAGCCAGCTGGCCAATTACGCCAGAGTGCATTCAGGTCTCCTAGGAGACTAAGCACAGGGAGTTTCGGGCTCCTCCCTCACATTCTGTCCACCCCAGACACCCTGACGCCAGAGGAGGGCTTCAGCACTAAAGCCCGCCAAAGGCCGCCGAACAACGGGACCAAACCTGGTTTGGCGCGCAGAGACAAACACAAGAAGGACCTTTCCTAAAAGAAATGGCGAAAAAAGATGACCGGAGTCTGTTTTTACAGATAGGTCTTGGGTGCCATATTTAAAAATATGGCTACCCCTGATTTTTAGCTACCGTTGTCAGCGGTTTGGAAAAATCATGGTAGTTGATCTAAACCACTGCCACCAGCCATTTAAAGTAGGAAAGGGTACATTTTACTGTTACATGAGGCTTTTGACTCAGGGGAAGCTAGGCAACCCATCCAGCACTCTATAGGAAGATATTGTGCGCTGGGTCAGTACATTTAAAGGGACTAGTAAAGTCAATTTAACTTTACAGACTCTGGGAGACAGTAGTCAGTCCCAGAGAAGGTATTTAAACCTTGGGGAGTCTGAAAGACACCCCTGTGCCACTGCACTGAAGGTGCTGTGTGACACACAGAAAAAGATGATGCCACTGGAGTTGTTTTAAAACTCATAACCAAAGAACACAAAAGTAAAACACACACAAAATACATGGAAGAGTGGGAAAAAGAAAGGCTCACACTCTTCCCAAGTAAAAAATTAAATCCTAGAAATCCAGCAAAGTTGCTGGTGGACTCAAAAGGTAAGGGACATTAGCACATTTGGAGAATCCTCCCTAACATTGGGCGTTTTAGCTCAGGTCATAGATGATGGTATCCCTGTGAGGGTTAGCAAGGGAGCTGGCCTAGATTACGGAAACTGAGTCGACTGGTTAAGTCTCCTGGAGTGAGGTGTTTCTCCCATTAGGTGACGCAGTGGGTGCAATTCAATCACAAGAGAATATTGGAATACTCTGCCTGGAGTTTGGGTAGACAGCTGCAGGGTTTTTGTGTGGGTTTGGGAGTAACAGGCTATTTCAGAGTGTGCAAGGAAATGTTCCTATGTCGTTCTGGTAGCTTGGTGATGTCATGCTTAGGTTTGCATATAGGACTAGGAGAACTTGAGATGGTGAGGAGCTAGTATTGGGAATTTGGGATTGGTAGAGGAGGCGACGAGCGGCAGTGCCGGAAGGCGCATGATCAAGATTGTGGGTGTGCCTGAGGAGGCAGTGTTTGTAAAGGTGGGGCAGTTCACAGAGCACGCCTGATAAATTGTGGAGCCAGAGAGGCTCATAGAAATTGGAATGTATTATCATTGCAGTGTGACTTTTTATCCCTAAACAGCGGATTATCGAAACCCTCGACTTGAGGTCAGGTAAAGGGTATTGAGCTGTAGCAGGGGAAGTGTGGGGGGGACACGCCCCTTCAGCATTTGTGTAAAACACTTCCAACTTATAAATGAAAGATTGGTGAATATAGCATAGAATGGCCCAAAATTATCTAAACCATGGCCACCTTGTGGAAGTTTCTCCGAAGACGTGCAGCAATCACTATTGACACTGTGTACCTACTAGGGGAACAAATTGACCAAACGTATGGCCATATTCGAGTTGTAGCGCATGTTTTAGCAGGGCGAGGGGGATGCCATGAGGCGTCAGTGGATGCTAAGCCAGCAAGAGGTGAAGTACCAAGGGATCCATCCCTCCGTACCTTCCCCTCCCTTTCCCCCTCCAAGTATTTGTATTTGTATTTATATTTATTTATTTGTATTGCGCACCTTGCCCGGAGGCTTGCGGGCGCATGTTTAGTAGGCAGTTACAAGTTGCAGAGGAGAAGTTACAGGTTCCAGGAAGTGTAGCATCCGATGATATAGACGATGAAAAGGGAATGAATCTGATGAGGGAACTAATGGCAGCAGATGGGTATTCAAATCCGACACATAAGCCACCGCCATACACAATGGAGGAATAGCTGAAAGGTGCAGGGCAGCCAGCAGGTGATTAAGGGGTGAGCATTGAGGGGGAGCAACAAGCAAAGGAGGAGCTCGAAGGCATAAGCGCGAACAAATGGATAGCAGCGCAGGTACTTTTAAAGCTTCAAGGGAAGACAACTGGAGAAGCAGAAGGGGCAACGGAGGCAATAGAAAGCCTGAAAAGGGACAGTGACACTACAGACTGGGCAGAACTAATGGACAGGGAGGGTAGAAGGGAGAAGGAAAGGGAGGTGAGATTAGAGAGTGAGGACAGAGAGAGAAGGAGAGAGGAGAAACGGGAGCGGCAAGACAGGGAACGAAGAAGTGAGGGAACACTTGGAAACTGAGTGGAAGAAAGAATTGAGCGAGATCTTAAAGGAAGCAAACAGACGGATATGAGGTAGAAGAGGGAAAGGGAACTGGAAAAGGCAGAGAGATGGAGAGAAATAGCAGAGCAGGAAAAACACAAGTTAGCTGAGAAGGAACAGAGGAAGTTGCAGTTGGACTGACTGGCAAGGGAACAAGCGTGCAGAGCAGAGGACGACCGAGCAATAAGGGTAGTGAAGAGACAGGTACCAATGGATAGGGACAGGAATAGATTTGAAGAGGCCAGATAGACAGAACCAGACAGCACAAACTCTCGAGCAGGAGCGCAAATGAAGGCTGTAGAGCAAGCACTAGGGGCCTGGACAAGAGGAAGCAGGCGTGATTTGAGAGACATCGATGTTAGCATCAAGCCCAATACAGACTTGACATCGAGAAGATGATTTTTGCAGCACTTGACACAGAGACTGAAAATGAGGACATATACAGTGGGGATATGAGGGGGGAGCATTATCGATCACAGTCCACGGGGACAGACAAACGGGTGTCATGGGATCTCAGGAGGCATACACAGGGAGAAGAGGGAGGTGGCTCAGACGAGCTGACATAACAGACGGCGACTTTTGCAACTTACACAGAACCTATATTAATAGGCTAAGGGACCTTGCAGGACGAAGGAGGGGGGAACAGCTATAGCTTGTTCAAGAGGACGATTGTCCAGAGTGTATGACGATAACAGGAGAGTGCTTATAGTGGAGCCGGTAGATGTATGTGCAGACATTGAGGACGAGAGAGGGCCATGACAAATTAGACTGACAAGAAGGACACCTGAGGAGGTGACAACATACACACAGATACCTCTATTGGAAAGAGGAGGGGTGAGGCCTCAGTATGTGTCATGGAAGCAAACTGACAAGGCCAATTTAAAGTGTAGACTACCGTTGTTGAGTGAGGGAGCTGGAATATTGATCTATGAGATGGAGAAGATGACAACTGGCCATAGACTGGTGGTGGGTGACGTAACAGGACTGTTAGTATCGATATTAGGAGATGCAGCAGATGTTGTATGGAAGAGGGTGAGGTTCCTAGGGGTGAAGACACAGAACACAGCGCAGGACGGGCGCTATTTGCAAACTGCAGGGCAGCAGTATGGCAAGCATTAAGGACAGAATACTGAGACACGTCAGACATAGGGGCGATTACGTCATGCAAGATTAGGGAGAACAACAATCCTGTGCAGTACATTCAGGAGATTGAAGAGCTTTTGCGCCTTGAAACTCGAGAGCCATGGGATAAAACAGTAGCAATATTTGTCACATATTAGTGCAGGGACAACCAGAGCCAGTTCATAAGATATTGAAGAAATGCGTAGGGATGGAAGTAAAAGGATGGCCAGAGAAACAGCTCACAATAGCACATCATTGTAGACTATGGCAGGAAAAGGTTACGCAAAAGGCTGAAGACAGAAAGGCAGATGAGGTGAAATTAGTACAGAGAAAGCTATCAAAGTATGCGATGGAAAAGGCGGTTATAACCAGCCCCACCCCACAGACACAGCAGCAGATGCAGGATCAGGAGCCACAACAGTTTGCACTGCCCATGGGGGCATGATACATGGGGCGGAGGAGCCCACAGCAAGGGTTCCGAGGAAGGGGAGGCGAACAAAGGGGGTGTGGTTTCAGGCCACAGATGCATCACAACGAAACAGGGTTTTCAGGAGGATTTCGGGGGTATGGACAACAGATACAGCAGAACCCAGGAGACTTTTCAGGGGTTTTCAAGGATAAGGGAGGGAGACACCACAGTGCTGGACCTGTGGGCAGCTAGGGTATGTCGATTTTCAAGGGTATGTTGATTTGGGGAGAGCAGGGCCATCAGCCTTGTCAAGGGGGCCAAGAAGATTATTATGCACAAGACCAACAACCACAAGGGCAGATGCAGAATTCATATCAACAGATGCCACAATCACAAGCACCACCAGAACAGATGCAAGTAACACAGATGGCAGCACCAATACCACATAATTTACAGGCGCCACCAATTAGGGGAGCAAACAACAGCTAGTACAAATACATAATGATGCTGCACCAGCACGCATAGAGACAGTAGCAACAGTACACGTTCGATGACTTGGGGGGGAGTTACCATTGTAGGGAACAACCCTTTTACAGGAAATGGGATATCCATGTACCCTCAATAGGGCAGCCCACAGTTGATGTGTCCAACCCTGTCGATCACACCCAGCCCTGCAGAGGAATCTCACATAGGGGTGGCAATAGGTGACAAAATGTTTTCCTTTCTTGTTGACACTGGAGTGACTAGGTCATGCATTAGGGAAGGAACATTTATGTTGTCAGGCAATGCCATGAACACTCAAGGATTCTGTGGTGCCCGAGAAGTGGTTCCTTTTACTGATAATATCTCACTATCTATAGGAGATCATGACTCATCACTACCTCCACTTTACTCTCGACATACACCTGTAAATATATTGGGATGCGACATCATGAACAGACTAAACATGACCATCTCATTCAAAGAGAAGGGTATAGTGTGCTCAACACCAAGCATACACATTTTAAACGTGAAGCAAATTGACCAAGCATATTGTGGACGTACAATGCAGAGTGGGGTGCCAGTGGACCCAGAGATGTTTCAATATGGGACTCACATTGCCATTGCAGGCATTGCAAGGAAGGTATGGCGAGTTCCTAACAAATACCTGTTCAGGCCAGAAACACCATTGGACGAGACAGAAGCAATGATAGTGTCCATAGAAATAAAGGCAGTGTTGGCAAGGGAGGATTGGATTGCAGTACATGGGATGGATGACACAGGGAGGGCATGTAGAGCAATAATTGCAGTAGCAGAGAGGTGCAGGTTGACTACAGTGACAGATGAAGAACTATTCCAGGAAGAGAGACAGGAACTAAAGATGTTGTTTGAAATTTGTGTAACCTACTGGTTACAGATACACTACAGAGAGGTGCTAAAGAGAACCAATGGCACTGGTGGCATCGCCCTCTTTCTGGGAGGAGCACATGACCAAAGTACCCAGCAGTTTATGGGCCACAAGTCCTTATGATGTGGGATGCATAAAGAACCTTGGGGGAGTGAAGATTAAACTGAAGACAGTAGCGATTTTACCAAGAGTAAAACAGTACCCCCTAACCAAGGAGGCAGATGAGTGCATCTATGAGACAATTATAACGCTGATTGAGAGAAGCATTCTGATACCATCACAATCCCCATGTAACACAGCAGTGTACACCGTTCATAAGGCAAATTGGGAATCATGGCATTTTAGGACCTCTTAACCATATTGTAGAAGCTGAGCATCCTCTAGCTGCAAACCCACAAGACTTGAACAGCTTTATTTACAGAAACCAGAAGTGGAGACATACTCGTTTGCCACAAGGGTACTGTGAGTCACCATCTATCTTTAACAGAGTGATACAGATGGATTTAAGTAACATACAGACAGAGGCCACAGTTTATAGTATGTAGATGACATTTTGATTTACAGTGAGTCAGAAGATCAGTGCAGGAGTGACTCAGTGCACCTGCTGACAGTGCTAGCTGACAAGCAGCACAAGATGGACAAGGCCAAATTACAGTACTGCCAGAAGGAGGTTTTGTACATTGGACAGGTGATATCAAAGGACTGCTGACAGATTGCCCCATGGAGAACAGAGACAATACACAAGACACCCCAGCCAACAACAGTGAGGGAGATGCAACAGTACTTGGAGTTGTGTAATTACTGCAGAGCATGGGTTTTTGACTACAGCACATACACAAGGCCACTATTGGGCGCTCTGAAAGAGGCATAGCAGGGAACAAAGACACTGCCCCCCATTACGAGAATGGAGGTAATGGAAAAAGGAAAGCGGAATGGTAATAGTGTCATCGTTAACGGGTCCGGGGCATTCTGACCCGACAATACCGGCACCACCTGTACCGTGCCCCCTCATACTGGCATGTGCGCGTACACGCGCCCTTTCGGGGAGGAAATACCGGCATGCTGGTAATAGGAGGACATCACAACCCACGCGGACATGCAAATACCGGCATTCCGAAGGCATTAATCAGGGACTGCAGGATGCCGGCCATACAGGCATCGCGGACCACCAGCAAACAGCAATCAGCAATCAAGTCAACTGCCACAGGTGCACACAATCACCACAGGTGGACTCAATGGTGTCTGGCCCAGTATAAAAGGAGTACCCCCACACACCACACCCCTTCCTACACCAAAATGCTACCACTAGCTGTTGCAATCATGGCGCTGGAGGACATGCCTATACTGCCACAACTACAGCAACAACAGCATCTACAACAACAACAACAGCAGCAACAACAGGCAGCGCAGAGGAGACGCAGAAGGAGAAGGAGGGTGAGACAGGCCCAGCAATTACCACCAGTGCAGCCAGTAGTCCCTCGTAGGCAACCGCCAATCCCTCGCATCAGACCCAGTCCATTCAATCTAACCCCTGAACAGATCCACACCCTGTACCGGTTGGACCGGGACACCATCACCACCATAATCGACATGATAGGCAACAACATTGCCAGCTTCATAGAAATACGCACTGCCATGCCCCCGCTACTAAAGGTGGTGTCTGTGCTCCATTTCCTGGCCACAGGCACCTACCAGCACACAGTGGGCCAGCTGCATGGCATTTCACAACCACTATTTTCACGCATCCTGACCCAAGTGCTGGATGCCCTCCTGAAGCACGCTAGCACACACACATCCCTACCACGGACTGGCTAGGAGATAGCCGACACCAAAGTAGGCTTCTATGCACTGGCAGGCATGCCCAATTGTGTTGGTGCCCTGGACTGCACCCATGTTGAATTGATTGTACCCCATGCCGTAGAGGCGGTGTACCGCATCGCAAGCAATACCACTCCATCAATGTGCAGATGGTATGTGACTCCAGCAAGATCATCACACATTGCTGCGCCCGATTTCCCGGATCAACACATGATGCCATGGTGCTGCGGAACTCCACGCTACCCCGTCACATGGAGCTACATGCTGGACCACGTGCCTGCTGCTTGGTGAGTTGTGTGAGTGGGCCATGGCAGTGCATTGGGGTAGGGATGTGTTGAAATGCATACCTCACCTGGGTGGGAATGAGGGGGGATGCATAACCCACCTGGGTGGGAATGGGGGGAATGCATACTCCACCTGGGTGGGAATGGGGGGGATGCATACCCCACCTGTGTGGCAATGGGGGGGGAATGCATACCCCACCTGGGTGGGATTGGACGGTAAGTGGAGAATGCACGCAGAACTAATTACACCTGACCTGAACCCCCCAACCCCAACAGGACACATCATTGGCACACATCTGACCATTGACGCATATCATTGACCGCATGTAAAATGCACAACCTGACCACCATGTGTATGTCAAGCAATGCATGACTAAACAGGATTGCAACTGTGCCAATGTGGCTAATGTGTCCATGCACAGTGTAGTATACACAGCATAAATGGGAGGCTAAACATTGTCGTACAACCACATTACATCCCCCTCAGCATGCATCATTTCACCCTGCATCATCTATCGAATGCCATCCAGACTACCACACCTCATAGCAGTATAGTATGCATCTATATGACATTTGTGCATACATACAGGGGCATGTGCATGTCCACACCAAATACCTGTGGCCATGACTGTGATTCCTGAAGGTGGCAGCTCAGAGTGACACACACCTATTTGTATTTGATTGCAGGTGATGGAGGATATCCCTTGAAGCCGTGGGTACTTACCCCTGGGCGGAACCCGCAGAACATCCATGAAGAGGAATACAATCGGGTACACACCCGTACCTGTGTTGTGATTGAGCAGACCTTTGGCCTGTTGAAGGCGCGGTTCCTTCATAGGCCTGAGAAGGTGGCAAAGATCACCATGGCCTGTTTCATGCTGCACAACATGTGCGTCTGTAGAAATGTACCACTGCCACCTGACATTGACATGCATGCACCGGGTGAGGATGATAAGGATGGAGACGGAGGTGAAGCAGCACCCCTGCCATTACGTGATGCACAGGATGGCCATGCAGTACGCCAATCACTGATTCACGAATACTTCTGAACCACAGGGACTTACGCAGACATGTGTCAGTGACACACGGGGTCCATGTGGACATGCACACAGGGAATGTTGGGATTTGGGCACTGAACACCGTCATACAATAAATGGATACACACCAAATCACCAATATCCAGCCATTATGTTTTTTCTCACAACGGGTGTATTGGATCAAACTGCAAAAATGTGACAACCCCCCAAAAGCCCCCCAGTGAACTCCCAAACCCCCCCAGTGAACTCCCAAACCCCCCCAATAAACTCCACCAAATGCTCCCATTCACCCCCAACCATGTGTACCACTCCCATTGTCTGCCCACACTACTTGTGGGACTTTTTGCTCTCCGGGGGCAGCATTTCGGTGTGCCTTGCACTCCTTCTGGTAGGACGCACAGGGCTGGTGGGGACTGAGGAAGCAGGTGTGGTGGCTGATGAGGAGTCAGTGGCAGGTTCCACGCCTGCTGCAAGGAGTGGCCACTGCATGTGGAGCAGGATGGACGTTAATACCTGTGTTATTGCCCCCAGACAGTCCCTCATCAGCACTGCTGACGCATTCACTGCGGCTCTGTTGGCTGTAATAGCGGCAGTGGTCCCCACTATGGCAGTGGCTATTCGCTGCCTGGTGTCCTCGCCATCCGCTTTGTATTGCAGCAGGAGCTCCAACATCGCCTCCGGTCGTCGGGCCTCCACCCTCGCCAGCCGTGACTCGAGGGTGTTGGTGGGAGCAGGAGTGGTGGGGGTGCTCTCACGGGGCCTGCATTTTCAGTGCTGTCCTCCGAGAAGAGGCTCACGTCCATACCATGCAGGCAGGGATCAGCACTGCTGTATGTGTGTGAGGTCTGTGTTTGGGGTGGAGGGGTGGACACGGGGCTTGGAGTGGGTGGACATGTCACTTCCGTGACACCCTCCTGGTCCACATTCTCCTCAAAGTCATCTTCAGTGGTGGCCAGTGCTACTAGGGACTCCCCTTCCACTGGTGTAGGTGTGGGCTACTGGGTCTCGAAAGTGTACGGCACACTGGCTGTAGGTGTTGTCAGCTGTGTCGTGGCTGTGTCAGGCACACTGGCTGTAGGTGTTGTCAGCTGTGTCGTGGCTGTGTCAGGTACACTGGCTGTAGTTGTGGCATGCTTGGCTGCCCCGCAGGTGGTGGTGGCGGTAGCCCTTTTCTGTGTGCGGGACATGGATGCCCTTGTGGTGGTATCTTGGCTGGCATCTTCTCCGTCGGTTCCTGGGGGGGTAGAAGAGATGCAGGGCATCAGTGATGGTGTTACATTCAGAAGCATACTATGGTGCTGTTCATTATTCATTTAATCATGCATTCATGTCTTACAGGTGTGTCACACAGGGTAGTCTGAGGGGGCATTTTGGCATTTGCTGCATGGCAGGTGGCATGCCGTTGATTTGGGGTTTGTGTGATGCATTACATGGGCACGGTCCATTTGTGTTGGCTGTGTGTTGGGTATGGGATTGGCACTCAGCATGCATTTCTGTCTGGCAGGGTTTGGCCCGCCATCTGGACTTGGATGTGTTCATGTGGGTGTTGGGACATGCATTGCCTTACCTAGACTCTCTTTCACATCACTTGTGCTATGTCATGGTTTCCCCTACAGGGATCTGCAGGGTCACTCACCTCCTTCTGGTGATGATGCCGCACCTGTCTCCCATCTCCCCAAATCCCTTGATGTACTCTGGATAAATGAAGGTGCTTGTGGTCTCCTCCCAGCGGGTCATTTTGGCAGGAGAGTGGGGACCCCGCCTGTGGCCATGGCCTCCCTCCTGTTGCTTGCCATGATGTTACGGACCCTCAAGCATAGGTCATCCCACCTCTTCCGGCAGTCCTTGACACTACGTGGGGTGGTTCCTACAGCCGACACCTTGTGGGCTACCTCCTGCCAGATGTCCTTCTTCAGCTACTGCACCTCACGCTTCAGGTTCTGGGATTTGATGAGATCTGCATGTGCAGCAAGGGTGTCTGCTAGCATATTTAATTCAGCGTCAGAAAAGCGCTGTTTCCGCACCCGGGGGGTGGTCTTCCGGGTTGCCTTGGATATTATGGAAGTATTGGCACAGAGATCTCCAGGAAACAACTGGTGGTTTGGGAGGATTGCAATGGATTGTGTTTTTAAAGATGGCCGCCGGCCCATTTCCCGTTCCGACGCGATGACGTTATTTCCGGGTCCGGTATTACCAGCTCGGTATTAGCATGTTGGTATTACCGGGTCAGTATTTAGGGGTTCTCCCTATGCGGTGGCAGTATCGGCGGGTCCCGTGAAGGCGCTATCAGGGGGGTTGGAGTGCCTTTTGGGGCATGCCGGTATGCCCATTACCGGCATGGGGGTACGCGCGTGCTCACGCACTCGTAATCACCCGCTATTAGCGGAGTCATATGAGCACGGACCCGCTCGTTCCGCCATGCTGGTAATGACTCCGTTTTTACCGCCCTACTCGTAATGAGGCCCTCTGACATGGACCACAGAGATAACTGAAACCTTTGAGGAATTGAAGGAGGCCATAAGCACTGCCCCAGTGTTAGGGACCCCAGACTACAAAAAAGATTTTTTCCTATTCTCACACTGACTGAAGGTGTTGTGATGAAGGTTGTACTGACACAGAAAACAAGCATGGGCCATAAGCCAGTTGCTTACTTCAGTGGACAACTTGACCCAGTGATGAGAGCACATTATCCGTGCGAACAATCTCCGGCAGCCGCAAGCTTCATAGTGGAGAAGTCATCAACAGTAACAATGGGGTGCACCACCACTTTGTACGTGGAGCATGCCTTCTTTGCAATGCTGCATAAGTCAAAGAGCACACTGACCAGACAGAGAGCATCAGGGTATGAGGTGATACTATTGAATGTAGGACTGAATATAGTAAGATGCAAGACTGTAAATACAACAACATTTATGGAAGACGTTCTCCAGGTAGGAGATTATGCACACGATTGCACAAAGAACATAGAGATGTTCAGTGAGACACGTAAGGTAGAGGAGGACGCACTTAAGTGGGGCGATGTGCTGTACATTGATGGATTACCGACAATTGATCAAACTGATGGGATCAGACATACTGGGACTGCAGTGTTAAGGCTGAAGGAGGACAGGACAAGTGAGATGGTTATAAGTGCCCGGCTACCATCCCATTATTCAGCACAAGCAGTAGTGGCTCCCATATTAGCACTAGAAAATAGTGTAGAGAAAGAGGTGACAATGTTTTCTGACTCCGCCTATGTGACATCAACAGTGCACTCAGGACTGGTGCGATGACTCAGGAGAGGGTTCAGTAGAACAGACGGGACCCCAGTGCAGCATGCACTATTATTGGGCAGATTGATTGAGGTGATTGCATATCCAAAAAGGGTAGCACTAGTGAAGTGCCAGACCCACACAAAAGGGAAAGACCCTATATCAAGAGGGAATGAGGCACCAGATTATGAGGCAAATGCGCAGCATACTTTGGGCAATTTTGGGAACTGAAAGAGAGACAAAAGGCTCAGGCAGGAGTGAGGAACATGGTGAGGAAGAAGGGTAACAATGTACTGCCAGAGACACAGATTATGGAGGTGCAGGGAGATGAGCACCAGGAGGAGAAGGAGCTGTGGTTAAAGAGAGGGTGCTTCATGACTCCGACAGATGCCTTATGGCAATAGATCAATACAGGGAAAGAGGTCATGCCACTAGCATTATTGAAGACGGTGTTAGCACAATTGCACTATGAAACACACCCAGGGAAGGAGGTCATTGCTACATGCATTGGAGAAACATGGCTTTGTCCAAATTTGAATAAACATGTAGCTTATTTTGTCATTAACTGCTTGAAATCCCAGCAGTTTACAGCAGGGTAAAATTTGAGAGTTGCAAGATGAGGCATACCGTAACCTGTAGGCCTATTTCTGCACCTCTACGTGGACTACGTGGATATGATCCAAGTTTGCCAAGGATACCGCTAAATGATAATGGTTGTTTGCCCCTTCTCTAGGTGGATCGAGGCCTGTGCCTGTTCACATGCTGATGCTCTTAGAGCAGCCAAGTGTTTGATTAGGGAGGCTGTGAGGTCCTGTGGTCTGACAACAGCCCTCACTTTGCCAACACAGTGTTCCAACACATCACAACCCTGCTAGGCATTAAGCATACGTTTGCCTGTGCGCACCACCTGCAAGCAAATGGAGTATGTGAACGCCTGAACGGACTCCTAAATGAGTGCATAACAAAGACTCAGCAAAGCACGAAGAAAAATTGGTTGCATTGTTTACCCCCAGCCTTGTTTAAATTGCACAGTAAACCATGGTCCAACCCATTTAATGCCCCATGAGGTGGTCACAGGACAAAACATGCATCTTACCCTGGCTCCTCCAAAAAGAGCAATGAAAGACTGTGAGAATAGTGCAGGTGTGTTAGGATAGGAGATGTATGATTACATTACTTTTATCTCTCACCAGATACTGTGAATCCAGGGGGCCAAGAAGACAGCAAAGAGATGGCATAGAGATCTCCAGGAAACAACTGGTGGTTTGGGAGGATGAACTAAGCATTCTGTGAAAGTGGGAGATAGTGTTCTCCTGTGTAATTTTGTGAGACACTGGAATGCACATAGATTCACTGGCCCCCACGTGGTGGAGGCAGGGGAAGACTGCGCTGTTAAGCTAGTAGGCACATATGTATGGAACCACCTCCACGACATCAGGCCCTACCAAGCAGTGACCTCACCTGGTAATAGAGAGAGTCTCTGTGACTGACAGGGCCAACATGCAGGACCTCGATGAACTACAAGTGCATGCAGACCTTACCCAATTAGGGAGACCCAGACACCCCATGGTCACACGTTCCCAAGCAGCAGAAGTAGCAACTGGAATACTTGTCCGAATCAACTAGGGATGTGCTGTCTGTTATTTTTCTTTACGCACATGCAGGGTCTAAGTGAATTCAGTGGGGATTGTATTGATTGTTTTACTGATATTACCTTCCACCCATCACCCAGAAACTTTCTCTGATCTGTTTGTCCATTATGTGAGAAGACCCAGATGATTTAGAGCACAATCCCCTGCAGTATATTACTTTGTCTATGTTGAGTATTTGGCCCAAACCTACCCACAACTACCGCTGTAGCCTCTACTAACATTCCCCAAACCCAAGCAGGTAGGATGACCATGTCAAGTGGATGAGAAGACATTGCTGATAAGATAAGGATGGGAAAGCACAGTGTTGACACAGACATGAAGGAAGTAGACACGCATCTCACTGACATAGCTCAAGTATCTAACAACATGTGACGAAAACATATGACAAAAGTAGGTAAGGAAACCACTGGGGAGAGCTGTTATGTTTGCTCTGTAACCCCCTACACCATGAGTGCCTCTAGAACGTTCATAGCAACGGAAATACCACCAGCAAGAGCACAATGCCTGATGTATCTCGCAATGGTGCAAACACGAGGAAGATTCCAAGGGAAGACAGCAACATTGAGGTGGATGTCCAAAGGAACATTCCCATATGAAGATAATTACATGAAGACATTGGACATGATGAGCAATTACTGGCAGCTAGATGAAGCCATGCACTACATAACTGATGGACTTGAGAAGGGAAAAACAGACTATCACATTGAAGGAACTGCCATATGCCTGGACAAGGGTAAAGGAGATAGGACGATAGCCTGGCCTCTGGGAAAGACCACAGGTATTAGTGTATAGACGAGTATTCACTGGATGGCAAGATGGAGTTGTGGGAAGCAAGGCACTGACACTAGCCCAATCATCAGTGAACAAGGTGCAGGAGGAAAAAGTGCCTGAAGGAGTGGAACGCAAGTGCAAAGTTACTGACATGGGTGGAGAATGAAGCTGGACTGATGCCAATAATCCCCTTGAAGACACCAGCCTTTACTAGCAGAATAACAGTGATGCTGAAGTTGGTGAGAACGTTGGATGCAAAACAATTGAACAACTGAGCAGGAATGAGAGCAGGAACAGCAGTGCTGATAGATCTCTACTGGGCGTTTGGATAAAGGTGTATTAGAAGCTGCCAACTGAATGGGGAGGAGTTTGCTCATTGGTACACATCAACATGTCTTCATTGGTCATACCCGGGATTCATTGGTCATACCCGGGAAAGATGTGAAAGAAAGATGTAAAGCTCGATGAGTTCCCAAAAATGAACAACAATAAGAGGAGGAAGAAATCGGTTGAGGTGACACAAACAGCGAAGGCAAAGAAGACAGAGAACCGGGAATGATTGAGCAGAGTGAAGAGAGGGGGCAATTAATTCTCGGAGGCATCAGAAACGGCACTGGATGAGATACCAGCAGAGTACAGGCTATTGAGCAGGAAAAAAATGTTTTTTTGCATTAATAATACCGGTATACAGAGGTACACGAATGCCAAGTGGTTACAGATCACTCATTAGGAGCTGATGGTAATGATTAACTCTACAGCGACTGGGTTCAACACCATAAAAGAAGAGCTTAGAGCAATAAGGTTGGTGGTGCTCCAGAATAGATATGTTCTGGATCTCCTCATGGTAATGGAAGGAGGAGTTTGCCCAAAGATAGGGAGTTCCTGTTGCACATTTATATCACCTAATGATTAAGATAATGGAACTCTCTCATATGCCTTAGTCCAGCTGGCACAGATTCATGTTGAAATGGAAAATGAAGCAGGAGGAACAGAGAAGGACAAAAGCTGTCTTTCAGACGGCTGTCAGACGGTCTGAAGGTGATATCAGGAGCCCTCGTGCTGGGAGCAGCACCAATGTGTGGGATAAAGATCTGCATGGCAAAATGCAAGAAGACAGCAGAAGAGGCTATCGGAATTCCGATCCTGATGGATGTGAACATAGGAGGGACAAAGGACGAGATTGTTGCAGAACGAGACAAATTCAGAGCGAAGATTGCGCAGTGTCAACTATTTCCAGCAGGATCCCTGAAGCTCGATAATCTGCATGACCCAAAGTTCAATGAAGGGATGTGGGTTTGGTGTAACCCTGAAGGAGTGTGCTGTTGCATGCAATGGTCATTCGACGACCACACAAACTATTATGTACACCTTGGAGGGATAACAAAGATATAGCAGCCGAGAGCAAAAGGATTGTACCTCGGGATAGCTTCAGCGATCGGTACTTGACCATGGGCTGGACATCAGATCATCACTCCATCAATGTCCTCAGAATGTCTTTGTGATCTTCAGGTGGCGGGCAACCCTCCAGCAAACTTTCCTCGGTAACTATCAACCTCGTCTTTTTCCAGCAGGACAAAGTGGTTGACGGTGAAGTCAAGGGAGCCCTTCGTTAAAATGTTCTTAGGCGATGCAGAACATTTTGGTGTTGAGAAGTGCAGCATCAAGATGTCCCCGCTTCTGGGTGACATGACTCGACTGGCATCCAGCGGTCATGGAACTCTTCCGAACCCTGGTCGACGGCAATGGTCTTCGATGGCCTCGATGTCCCGGCGCTTTCCTCAAGATTCTCAGCAGACCCCTTCTTCAGACGTCAGACTCACAGAACTGGCTTCCAGGGTGCCTCAATGAAGAACAGCACTTTTTGCAGGATGGTTCCTCGTAGCTCAGGAAGAAGTCTCCTTGCCAGGTCCTCTCTCGGATCAGTCCTCGACAGCCTTGACAGCTTTTAGATGTCTTCAAAGGAAATGAAGTAGCAATCTTCTTCTTCCAGCTGGGCTTCAAGTATGAACTTCAAATTTCAACTTCAGCTTCTGAACAAATTGGTAAATGAGAGGTCCACAGATATACACATCTGTCCATTATTCACTCTGGATGAGCAAGGCTCAGTTAGTCAATCACACAGAAGGGCATGCATGCAGGCAGGCAGCCAATCAGGCTCACAGGCATTCAGGCTATTCACTTCCACCCAGACACCCATAACAAGGAATGTGGATTGGGGCATGCAGCCAGCCTTTCAGCACACCAAACTGCATTCATATGAGTTTCAGGCAGGCCTGGCACATTCATGGTGCCACACACACAGAAACCAGACACCCTTAACATAGAATGCATATTGGTCACACAGTCTATTCACACAGGTCGCACTGCAAGGGTGTACCCACAACATACTCTCACTGGGAAGGCTCCAGCCAGTCTGGACTGGACTTCCCAACAATACCATGTATGGTTCTTCCACCCAACAGCCAGGCTGCCACTGCAGAGAGGGAGATGAGCCCTAGCTCAACTCGTATAATATGAATGGGCGTGTTTAGGGGAAGGGAAAGAATTGTTTTCCAATACATTCCCTCAAGACTATCCCACCTTGGTTATTCACTGGGAGATTTAGATTGACTGCCATAGGTGATGATGTGGATCACTTTCTGGTTATAAAAGATTATGGATGGTTTGATAGAGAATTTCCCGTACTTTCGTTGTAATGCTTTCCCTTGAATTGCTAAAAGCTTCATTCTACTTCTAAGTTCAGCTTTATATGGCTGTTCCATTGGGTTTGAGTTAATGTTCACTCTGTGATATTTATATTGGAAGGATTGTGTGACAGATCTTTGAGAGCGTCCAATTAAAGCGATAGCCTGTCTTAGGTAAACGATGATGAAAAATGAGAATGTTGGATTTAGCAACGTTATTGAAGAGATGGTTAGCCTCAGCATAACAGCGTAATGCTGTTAATTTCCTCTGTAGTCCAATAGGCGTCCTATCCAAAAGGACAGCATACACTAAATAAAGGAATCTCAATCTTACCTAGGCACGGACAGAAAGAACGGACTGTACTATATAGCTTAATATATGTCACTGATCTAAAAGTTGAATAAAAACAATGCAAAAGGGCACCCTTTTTTAATCCTATATCTGTTGGTATGGGTTTCATTAATAATCCTTCTGTCGTGAGCATGACCTTGATCGAGGTGAGTAAAATTGATCCATCAGATAAATAATATATAAAGGACATGAACTCGCTAAAAGTTTCGACCATAAAATCTCCCCAGGCACCGAATCGGAAGCCTGTTTAAAATCAATTAGCGCTCAAAATACAGGTTATTTGTTTGAACAGGCTTGTTTTTTGATAGCTAACAGTATCAATGCCTGGTAGAAAACCCGACTGGTGTTTGTCTAATTACTTTTTGTCGGATGTCAATTTTATGCAATCACGCAAGATCAACTTCACCATCATTTTGCCTGGTGCATCTAGCAAAGCAATTGTCCTATAGTTATTAGAATCATTCCGATCAACTTTTTTAAATATTGGTATGATTATTTTTTCTTGCCAGGATGGCGGAATATGCGTTGAGAAAATAATTTGTTTAAAAATGAATTCCAGAGTGGCGGCCCAACCCTCTGGATGTGCTTTTAGGATGGCATTAGTTAGATTGTCTGGCCCGGCTACGTGTTTTTATTATCAAAACAATGTCTACATTGTCAAATTCAAATTGTGTGAGGTCAGGCATTGAGGTAAAGAGCGGTTGTGATACTATTTCTGTGATGTTAAGAAGGTTTTGGAAATGAGAAGTCCAATTCATTTCACTAATTGAATTGAGCTTCACAGTTGTGTGTGCATTCGACGGAAGATCATTGATTAAATGCCAAATTTCGCCTACAGATGTGGTCATGAGGGCATTTCGCATTTTTTCTGCATCAACCTATTTTTGACGAGCTTATATAGCCCTATTCGTATTCCTACATTCAGTTTTTATTTTTCTCCTTTCGACCAATTGGGCTAGCGGGCAAAGGGATCGCATTGTTTTGCAAAGTTTGTTTCTGAGCTCAAAGATCGAAGGATTGAAGATGTACTTGTGACTCATCACAGGCCACAAATTCAGTTTTTTTGATTGAGTAATCAACTCTATATGATCAGTATAATACCTTTGTACATTTGTTTCATTTGGTAATTTAGAGTTTATAATACTTTTTTTAGCGAGGTTATTAAGGGTGGGTTCCATCTCAGGCGATTTATACTGTTGTTACAGCATGGGTGTAATGTAGAGTCTTCTGCACAACGTGATGAATCCATTGTATTACAAGTACATTGTGGTCACTAGCTGTGGTTGATACCATCCAAAAGGAGACAATGTACTTGTTTGCACTGGATGAAATACAGACATAATCTAAGATGGATGAGTTTGAGCCTCTAGTCCATGTTGCCACTGGTGGGTGGTCTTCTGTTGTAGACCAGTTTAGCATAAAAAAGTTTCTGATTTCCATAAATGCTGACCGCTCAATCGCTCGAGGCTTGGATTGTTTAGACACAGTTGGCAAGCAGTTCATCGTAAAATCTCCCGCAATGATGGTGGTTTGCATTTGTGAATCTAAAGAAATAGGATCAAGAATTGCTTCAATTTTGGAGAGGAACAGTGATTCGCTTGTAGCTAAGGGGTTCCAATAGATGTTGAGCATTGCTGAGGCTGGTGGGTGATATGCATTAGTGGTGGAGATGTTGACTGCTTTTATACATGGATCTGGTGAGAGCTAGGGGGTAAGTTGTAGTTGAGAATCAATTCTCACTGCTACCAGCAGCCCTGATGTCATGCACCCTGCAGTTGGTTTTAACGCTAAGGTTGTGGCGATTTGGTGATCGGCCCATGTTGGAGTTGTTGTCATCCACGTTTCTTGAAATAGAACTACATCGAAATCATGCATGTCTTGAGTCATCTTATTTAAAAGGTGAGAGAATCCCTTTGTATTCCAACATGCCATTGAGCATGCATGAGTCGCTACTGGGGATTCATGCTATTGTATAGGTCTGTCAAGGATACTACTGGCTTTGGAAATCCATGACCATTTAGACTTGATTTGCGGTTGTCTCGTTTGTTGCATGGCGGGTTGGGCTCCTCTATTGCAGCTTCAACAGGTATGGCCTCTTGGGTTGGTCTGCAGCTGATTGTTCATATTTAGTGGCCATTGAGGTCTATTAGGTTGTTGAATAAAATGTTCAAGCAGGACCGGCGGTTGTGTTGCTGCGAGAAGAAGGACCTTGGCATGTAGGGCGATCCTCTCACGCCAAATTAAGTTCTTCACAACCATCAAGGGAATTATGACTTCCACAGTATCTTGATTGGATGCTATTGGATATCTTATCAAGTTAATATCGCTTGATTGAATGTGTTGTAGCGCTGGGATGTCATGGAGTATAGTTAAAAGTGTTACTCTGTTAGGATGCATGTCAGCGCATACACTGTCAAGCATTGTTGCAGTTATAAGTTCATTGTCCAAAAGTCCTGGTGCGCTAGGGGTCGTATCTTGCTGACCCCTGATGGATCAGTACCTATAGGAAAGAGCTGCCGTAACAAACTGACGACAGAGTCGGGTCGAGGTCACTGTGCGAACTCGTAGGTCCAGCCATATGTTGATTAGCCTTCTGTAGTGCAATGATCTGCCTAGACTCTGTTCAGTGTCTTAAATGTCAGGACGTCGACATTCAAATTAACACAGAAGGTTTGATTGAGTTTATCAGAAATTAACTGGTTACTGTGCAAACTATGGTGAAATATTTCTGTGATGGGTATTGAATGTGTGGAATATACAGACATGTTCATCAAATCGTCATTTGAGTTATGCACGTTTTCAACAGATTGATTTGCTAAAACTGGCTTTGCAGGGGAAACCATTGGCCTAGGAACAAATTGATCAAGCTTACCTTGAGGAGATGCCAGTTTTGACACAGGAGGGATAGGCGTGCAAGCAGGAATCCCAGGATTATCAGCCAATTGGGCGAGGGCTACCGGAGGGCATTCCGATTGGGGGGATCTCGGCCCACTCGAGTTGTCAATGTTGGCTATAAAAGCTTTGATTTTAGATTTGCGAGTTGTTTTGGCTGGCCAAGTTTTTAGATTTCTTTTTGTTTTTCGAAATGTTGGGCTGCCCAGCCAACATAGATGTGCGTTATCTGTTTCTCTTCCTGGTTTTCCTTATATTTAGTCCGCATGGGCAAAAAAAAGTCATAGAACAGCTTTCCGAAACAATCTTACCTGTTGGAGGTACAGAGACAGAAATGGGTTGAGGGGCTCCTCTATCAGTTGAACTGAGGAGTTTAGTGAGATAGAAGGATCCAGTGAAGGAGACACTAGCTCGATCACCTTATCCGTCCTGGTTTCTGGCATCACCAAAAGGTCTTCGCTAGGGGTATTCAGATTGAGTGCAGCTCTGCTGGACTGTGAACAAGCAGAGTCCAACAGAGCAGGTAGGTTCCAAACCATCCAATCTAGCTTATTAGTGAGGGTATGGAGAAGCGCTGACTGCGAAGATGATTTTTGATCGAGCCCTTCATACAATTTCGCTTAGGTGAATATTCTAGCATTGACTGCCGTAAGGGCTGTGTCTAAGCTGGCAGAGTTAATGGAAGGAAACCCAAACGATGGGCAGGGAGTCGGCTTAGAGAATAAGGGTACTAATGAGGACTCAGACTCTAACGGCGACTCTTGATTTTTAGATTGCTCAGTAGAGAATAGGGCCGGGGAGCCAGAGAGTCTCATTGAGGAGTCCTTGTTACAGTTCTCTATTACAGGTTCCCCTAAAGTTTGTTTAAATTGTGGTGACTTTTGGTTGGCTTGTGGACGACTCTCAAGAGAAGAAGGGGTTGGTATGTGGCCATGGCACAATCTGTGAGTACAGAGGCGGAATGGCCGAGGAGTCCACTGTGTGGACTATAACCAGCATTTGGCAGACCAGTGGATTGGGTGCCGAGTGGGGAAGCATTAAAAAAAGCTTCCATGTAGTTGCCAACCATTTGCAGGGATGCCCAGTTTTGCACAGTGCAGTCTGATAGTATGTGTGAGGAGGCTTTCTCTAAACTCGGGTTCACCTTTGGTCGGAAAACTCAAGGACATCGCCTCTTTAAGCGCATGCAAGTTGTGATTGAGGGGGTTGTTAGCCGACGTGTCTAGATGGTCGGCGTTCGCAGTGAGGAACTGTCTGATACCTGGGATGTGGTTGAGGTTCTGCGCCATATCCACCTAGGATGCAGAGTTTTTTTGGCAGGTGGCTAGCAATCCTATGTTTGTTTGAAGTGCAGCTGGGGGGCGCTGTGGGAGAGGCATCCCAAAGTCAGCCTGTACGTTGTCATGGAGGCTTTACAGGCAATGCAGATAACACTGCTCAAACAAAACAACTCAGTTTCCCAAGAATCGCAAAAGAGTCATGAGATTCACTCTCTAGCCTTCAAAGTACCTGCGAGCAGAGTACAGAGCTGCAGTGCCGCTGTGCTGAGGTCTGCAGTCTGTACTCTGCGGTACTCTTTACTTTTATCGAGTGTCGATATATGTTTACGTTCTCTGTTTTTAATCTCCTCCACATTGTCCTCACTGCCGTAAGGGGGAGGCTCATATGTCGGATTAACGTACTCGCCACTGCTTTCAATCCCTCTAAGGGATAAAATCCCTTAAATTCGGTCTCTGTGCTTATGTCCTTAGTTGGGGAAAGGGGAGCCAAAGGCATTTAATCATCCCCTTTATGCTGATAAAGTATCCACTCCTTCTCCACTGGATCTTCTTTCTCACTCTGATACCTTTTCCATAACTCTAAAATAGCCAAGCTTTTCTGCAGCTTCTTCCACCTTACATGTGGCATGCAAATATGGTGTCATATGTTGCAATACTGTTTTTGACAATGAACCCTCCTGAGACCACAGCATGAGTGTATTTGTTCAGCGGAGCGTGGGAGAGTGGTCGCCAGTAGCCCTGAGGGAACTGCAGGACAAGGAAGCCCTGCCTGGCCCTTGCAGGCCTCCGTGAGTGGTTTTGTGTAAAAAAAAAAAAAAAAAAAAAATTGAATATTTTGCTTCGCACTCTGAGCGTGTTGTTGTGCCTGCTCCCCCCTCCCATTTCCTTGTCCTCCTCTCCCTCCCCGCCCATCCACCCTCTGATTGGCTGTCTGGCTGGTTCCCTTATGGCCTACTCGACGGCCGCTCCCCCTGCTCGCTTCTTTGTTCAGCGGACCGTGGGAGAGCGGTCGCCGGTAGCCCTGAGGGAACTGCAGGCCAAGGAAGCCCTGCCTGGCCCTTGGTTTTGTGTAAAAAAAAAAAAAATTTGAATATTTTGCTTCGCACTCTGAGCGCGTTGTTGTGCCTGCTCCCCCCTCCCATTTCCTGGTCCTCCTCTCCCTTCCCGCCTCCCTGCCCGCCCACCCCCCCTCTGATTGGCTGTCTGGCTGGTTCCCTTCTGGCCTACTCGACGGCCGCTCCCCCTGCTCGCTTCTTTGTTCAGCGGAGCGTGGGAGAGCGGTCTCCGGTAGCCCTGAGGGAACTGCAGGCCAAGGAAGCCCAGCCTGGCCCTTGCGGGCCTCCGTGAGTGAATTTGTGTAAAAAATAATTGAATATTTTGCTTCGTGCTCTGAGCGCGTTGTTGTGCCTGCTCCCCCCTCCCATTTCCTGGTCCTCCTCTCCCTTCCCACCCCCCCTCTGATTGGCTGTCTCGCTGGTTCCCTTCTGGCCTACTCGATGGCCGCTCCCCCTGCTCGCTTCTTTGTTCAGCGGAGCGTGGGAGAGCGGTCGCTGGTAGCCCTGAGGGAACTGCAGGCCAAGGAAGCCCTGCCTGGCCCTTGCAGGCCTCCGTGAGTGGTTTTGTGTAAAAAATAAAATAAAAAAAAATAAAAAATGTGAATATTTTGCTTCGCACTCTGAGCGCGTTGTTGTGCCTGCTCCCCCCTCCCATTTTCTGGTCCTCCTCTCCCTTCCCGCCTACCTGCCCGCCCACCCCCCCTCTGATTGGCTGTCTGGCTGGTTCCCTTCTGGCCTACTCGACGGCTGCTCCCCCTGCTCGCTTCTTTGTTCAGCGGAGCGTGGGAGAGCGGTCTCCAGTAGCCCTGAGGGAACTGCAGGCCAAGGAAGCCCAGCCTGGCCCTTGCGGGCCTCCGTGAGTGAATTTGTGTACATAAAAAAAATTGAATATTTTGCTTCGTGCTCTGAGCGCGTTGTTGTGCCTGCTCCCCCCTCCCATTTCCTGGTCCTCCTCTCGCTTCCCACCTCCCTGCCCGCCCACCCCCCTCTGATTGGCTGTCTGGCTGGTTCCCTTTTGGCCTACTCGACGGCCGCTCCCCCTGCTCGCTTCTTTGTTCAGCGGAGCGTGGGAGAGCGGTCGCCGGTAGCCCTGAGGGAACTGCAGGCCAAGGAAGCCCTGCCTGGCCCTTGCGGGCCTCCGTGAGTGGATTTGTGTAAACAAATTTGAATATTTTGCTTCGCGCTCTGAGTGCGTTGTTGTGCTTGCTCCCCCCTCCAATTTCCTGTCCCTCCTCTCCCTTCCCGCCCACCTCTGATTGGCTGTCTGGCTGGTTCCCTTCTGGCCTACTCGACGGCCGCTCCCCCTGCTCGCTTCTTTGTTCAGCAGACCGTGGGAGAGCGGTCGCCGGTAGCCCTGAGGGAACTGCAGGCCAAGGAAGCCCTGCCTGGCCCTTGCAGGCCTCCGTGAGTGGTTTTGTGTAAAAAATAAAATAAAAAAAAATAAAAAATTTGAATATTTTGCTTCGCACTCTGAGCGCGTTGTTGTGCCTGCTCCCCCTTCCCATTTCCTGGTCCTCCTCTCCTTCCCGCCTCCCTGCCCGCCCACTCCCCCTCTGATTGGCTGTCTGGCTGGTTCCCTTCTGGCCTAGTCGACGGCCGCTCCCCCTGCTCGCTTCTTTGTTCAGCGGAGCGTGGGAGAGCGGTCGCCGGTAGCCCTGAGGGAACTGCAGGCCAAGGAAGCCCAGCCTGGCCCTTGCGGGCCTCCGTGCATGGATTTGTGTAAAAAAAATGGAATATTTTGCTTCGCGCTCTGAGCGCGTTGTTGTGCCTGCTCCCCCCTCCCATTTGCTGGTCCTCCTCTCCCTTCCCGCCTCCCTGCCCGCCCACCCCCCCTCTGATTGGCTGTCTGGCTGGTTCCCTTCTGGCCTACTCGATGGCCGCTCCCCCTGCTCGCTTCTTTGTTCAGCGAAGCGTGGGAGAGCGGTCGCCGGTAGCCCTGAGGGAACTGCAGGCCAAGGAAGCCCTGCCTGGCCCTTGTGGGCCTCCGTGAGTGGTTTTGTGTAAAGAAATTTGAATATTTTGCTTCGTGCTCTGAGCGCGTTGTTCTGCCTGCTCCCCCCTCCCATTTCCTGGTCCTCCTCTCCCTTCCCGCCTCCCTGCCCGCCCACACCCCCCTCCCCTTCCTCTCCTCCCTCTGCCTATAACCACCCCCTCCTGGGAAGCCCTCTGCCCGGCAGCCCCCTGCGGCTAAGGGCCCGTAGGCCAAGGGCGACTCCTACAGTTGCGGCTCCCTGTTTGTCTGCAAGTGTCCGCAGGGAACGCTTTGTGCCGGTCCACCTTGGTTAGCTCCACCTGCTCCCTCTGCCCACCGCATTTATACCTGTCACCTCCTTCACATTGTGCCCTGTCTTCACTATGCCTTGCAAAATGTGGTAAACTAGGGTTTTTTCTCCCCTCGCAGGATTTTCAAACTTAGGTGGCCTCTCCACTGGGTACCTGATATTCATTACTGTGTTCACTGTGTTCTGAATTTGTGCTAAACTAGGGCTTGCTGCTCTCTTCCTGCCCGCTCGTGCTTGTTCCACCCCCCCACTCCCTCCTATCCCATGGTGCTCTCTATCTCACCTATCTTTTCTAACTGCTTCTCCATTGACTATCCTGCTCTCCTCACTAAATCTGGTAGGAAAAAGTTTAAAAAGGACATCCTGGTCTCCAACCCAGGCCTCCCTATCGCTGACACCTACACCAGTGCCTCCTCTAAGGAAACTCTCACTGACATCCTCTTTTTCGTGCCTTCACCTGACCTATGGACCCTTCATATGGTCTCTGTGCTCTCTCCTTTCTCCTCTTCTCCCATTAATGGTGGCACCCGCTGGGACATCTTCTTGGCCTCCTTCCACTCCTCTAAGGCCATCATTAATGTCTACTCTAATGGGACCGTCTTGGTCCAAGGCCCTCAGGCCAACCTTCACCTCTTTGATAGACGCTTCCCGTGCCTCATCAACTTCCTTTCCTCTCCTGCTGTCCCCCCTCCTCTGTCCTCGGCTACCTTGCCTCTACCCTCCCTCCCTGCCCCCTCCCGTGCTGCTTCTTCTCCTCTGCAGGGCGTACCTCTGATCTGTACCCCTCCCCGGAAGCCCTTCAAAGATGGCAACCTTCTCCACATTGCCACTCTTAACTCTCACTCTGCTGTCAGACATTCCTCTGATATCTGCCGCCTTCTTGAGGAACTGGACCTTGACGTACTCGGTCTCACTGAGACAAGTTTCACGGCCAGCTCTGTCACCAGCTTTGACAAACTCCTACCTGACGGCTACAAGATCCTCTCCGTGCCCAGGCCCAACCGTGCTGGGGGGGTGTGGCCCTTATCTTCCCTGAGTGGATTCCTGCCACTGCTATTCCCACGCAGACCTACTCCTCTTTTGAATGTCTTGTCTGCCGACTCTCTCTCTCCTAGCCATTCCCTTACCGTGGCTACTATCTATCGGGAACCTGGTCAAATTTCCTCCTTCCTCTCCGAGTAGGCGGACCTCTCCTCCTCACTCCTGTCCTCAACCTCTCAACTCCTCTTTCTTGGAGACTTCCACATCCACCTGGATGCCTCCTGTCCCCCCTCTGGACGCTTTCGCGACCTCTGTGACTCTCTCCCACTCTCTATTCTCCCGTCTGGGCCAACCCATTCTGCTGGGCACACTCTTGATGCCCTGATCTCTTCTGACCTTCTCCTCTCTGTCCCTCTCTCCACTCCTCTCTCCTGGAGTGATCACGTTCTCCTCTCCTCCCACCCTCATCACTGCCATCTTCCTTCTCGGTCATCTGACCCACAAAGCGTGTGTGAGTTGAGGCTTTCCGTGCCACCTTCTCGCCCCCTCTTCCCCCCCCGGCTGACTCCCACCCTGATACAGTCCTCTCCACTCTCTACTCTGCTATATCTGATACTCTTGATATCCTTGCCCCTGTTATGAGAATCCGCCTGAAGCCCAAAGCCAAATGTAACTCCTGGTATGACTCGGATCTCGTCACCCTTAAACGCCTGTGCAGGGTGGCAGAGAGGAAATGGCGTGCTTCATGTTCATCCTCTGACAAACTGGCCTGTCGCCTGCTCCAAAGGCAATACCGGCTCTCCGTTCTCACCAAGAAGAGAGCCCTTATCCAAGCCTGCATCACTGCGGCATCTAACAATTCGGCTGAACTCTTTAAAATCTGCAGGGAGCTGGCCAACCCTGCCGCAGTCTCTACCTCTCCTGTCCCCTCCCAGGCCCTCTGTACGGCACTGGCCTCTCACTTCATTTCAAAAACTCAGGACATCCTGTCCTCACTCTCCTCCCATCACCTCCCCCCCCTATTCCCTACCCATCCTCTGGCCCTTCTGCAGCCACCCCTCCTCTCTCCTTCTCTGCCTTTCCCCTTTTTTCTGCTGATGAGGTTTCGAGACAAGTCCGATCTGTGAAAGTCTCGTCAACACAGGTCCACCCCTGCTCCTCCAAAACTATTAAGGACCACATCGACTCCTTGGCTCCTGCCCTTGCTGACTTTTGCAATCACTCCTTCGCCTCTGGAGTCTTCCCATCCCCTCTCAAGCACTCTCTTGTGCAGCCCCTTCTTAAGAAACCCTCTTCCGACCCATCCTGCCCAGCTAACTATCGCCCTATCTCTATCACTCCTTTCCTGGGCAAGCTCCTGGAGAAACTTGCCATCTCCCAGCTTAATCTCCATGCTGAATCTGTTGGTAGCCTTCATGACCATCAGTCTGGCTTCAGAGCTGCCAGAAGCATGGAAACTGCTCTCCTGAACATCCGTGAAGACCTGCTCTCGAACCTTGACTCTAATATTGCATGTGTTCTCATTTTGCTTGATCTCTCTTCTGCCTTTGATACTGTCAACCATACCATCCTGCTCAACCATCTCTGTGATAACCTGGGTATCACTGGTCAGGCTCTGGCTTGGCTGACCTCTTTCCTCTCAAATCGACCCTCCCAGGTCCAACTGGGGTCTTTCCTGTCTGACATCTTTTTCTCTACCTGTGGTGTCCCCCAGAGCTCTAACCTCTCTCCCTGGCTGTTCAAGCAGTATCTGGCACTTCTCGCCCACCGCATCGCTGCTCTCTGCCCCAACTTTCAGTGCTATGCGGATGATACCCAGCTCATTTTCAGGCTACCCTCGGCCTCCTCTTCTCCTTCCCTCATCTCTGACTGTCTTTCTGCTATCCAGGAATGGTGTGCCGCCAACAACCTCTGCCTTAATGCCAGTAAGACAGAGATTCTACTCATCGGGACACACCAACTCCCACCTTCCCTGCAGCTCTCTGGCCGGCCTCTCTTGGCCCTCTTCCTGCTCCTACCTGCAAGGCAAAAAACCTCAGGGTCATCTTCGACTCCACACTCTCCTTCTCTCCTCACATTTCTGACGTTTCTAAGACGTCACACTACCAGCTGCTCCTCCTCAGAGGTATCCTTCCTTTCCTCTCCTTCCCCCAGAAGCTCACTGTCTCCAGAGCCCTGGTTCTCTCGAAGCTGGACTACTGTAACAGCCTCTATCTAAATCTGCCTGCCTCTACTCTCCGCCCTCTGCAACTCATCCAGAACAGTACTGCGAGACTTGTCCTTGGCATCAAGCCCAGGGACCGTATCTCTCAGGACTGAAATCGCTACACTGGCTCCCTGTGGCTGCGAGGATTAAGTTCAAAACCCTCTGCATTGTCCACAAGGCCTTCTAGGGTGTGGGGCCAAATTACCTTCAGTTCTCCCTTCCTAAATATCTTCCTTCTCGAGCACTTCGCTCTTCCGCCTCCAACTCCCTCCGGGTCAGCTGCTTCTCCAAGCAACGAGTTGGGGGGAGATCTCTCTCCGCAGCTGGGGCCTCCCTCTGGAACAGCCTTCCTGCCTCCCTGAAACTTGAGGAGAACCATCTCCGGTTCCGGAAGCACCTCAAAACCTTCCTCTTTGCTTCTGCTTTCTCTCTCCCTCTCCCCTGCTAAATCACTGAAACGGTACTGAATCAGCAACTGGGCCACTCAATAATCTCGGTCATTGGCCCAGCCACTCTCCCCTGCACTGCCTTCCTGGCAACCCCTGCACTGCAGGACTGTCCCTGTATCCCTACAGCCCCCCTTCCCAGCACTTGTCTGCACTTATCTTGCACTTGCCACCAGCTGGCCCTTATTGTTTATCTTGTTCATTACTAACCCTGTACTGCACTTTCCCCTCTCCCTTTCCCCCTTGCACTTTTCCCGTCCCCCCTACCCATGCATTTGCACGATCTGAATGACACCTGGCCTAGTAGGATCGCCCTGAATGATCGCGATCTGAATGACACCTGTCTCCCCTTGTTCACCCCTCCCTGCCTCGTCGCTCCTTGAAACACTTGTGTATAGGTGCGTTACAAATGCCATATCATATCACATCATATCATATTAGTCATGCCTCTGACCCATTCCGAATAATACTTCCTTAAATCCGCTGTGTATCTCAGCAATGTCCGCCATAAATGTAGAAGTGGAGTGTCCCCCATGTTGACAAGTCAATTTTTGACTGTCTATGCTTGCTGGACCTTTTGTTTGTTCCTTTATTTTGTCAAATATACCACACTGATCAATTTGAGCAGGCATGATATATTGCTGCTCAATTATACAAAAATCAGAATATTTTATATGCTTTTAAAATTCTTTGCAACAATGTTATTTTTGTTCCTTTGTTTACACTTTCTATCAGTTTTTAATATCTTGTTGTTCTATCAGTTTTTAATATCTTGTTATTCTATCATTGATATTTTAAGAATCTCTTCTTTATTTATTTATTAGTTTCCTTTAATTTGTATTTTTCTGATTGACATCAATCTCTTGGTCAAAAAATTTAAAAAATCACCTTATTTTTTTTACTATAATTTTATATCTATTAGTTTAAACACGATAAAAGCCTTATACTGCCATATTTATAACCCCACACATGTGCACTTCAATAATTTCCCCTGCGCACATCTTCCTTTACAACCTTTAGTAAATGTATCTCATATAATTTTTACTCCATTTTCGAGTCTGATAGATACTGTTCTTGTTGGACTTGTCTCAGGTATCCTTAACACCCCTATATGGAGTATTTTTAGTGTGCACCCTTTCGTCCCCTTGGAACCTTGAATCGAGGTATCTACTTCTCTTCTTTATAATCCCCAAAAATACTGTTACCTATTACACAGCCACAGTAGTGGCTGTGTAGTTATGGTTAAGTTGCTAATCCCATAGGAAGAGCACTTTTTGGGTGGCTTATAACTTTGCTCTCCCTGGACGAATCCTCACCAAAAAAGTATATGGCCCACTCTGAATTTTTTTGCAAAGTTTGGTGAGGTTTGGTCCAGGGGGGGACAAAAAACTTTGCGCACGTCTACAGCCCAAACTGCTGGAAAGATGTTCACCAAATTTACGGCAGGAGCAGCGGCTTGGTCCCGAAAGCATGCTTTTTGGTGAAAATTCATCCAGTAGTTTTTTTTTAAAACGATCAAAAAGTAGGTCACAAAAATTTAGTCATATCTATGTCCACTCCGGGGACACACTTCCCTGTTCGCTCCGCGGACAGGACACAGATTGGCTAATTGGCTCGCGTCATGTCCGCGGACATGTGACGTGTTCGGTGATTGGATGGCGAAGAGCGTGAAGTGCGTCAGATTGTTCTGATGTTCTCGCCATCTTGCATCCGCCTCCAGCGCGGCGGCGAACAGAGGCAAAATGCAGTTTTAGGGAGTGTTTTGATGTGCAAGAGTGCTTGGGGAGGTTTGGGGAGTAAGAGATGGGTCAAATACTGTATTTGTTTAGGTGCCAGGTGCCCCTGATGTATTCGCCATGCCCGCGCTGTCCGGGATATCTATAATTAGTCAAAATGAGGGGTGCCCTAAGGATAGTATTCCCGTCCGTGCTGTCCACAGGCAAGTTGAAACTGTTCTAAGGACACGTGCGGTGTCCGCGGACATAAAATATGCCCATATGGCACAGTTAAAATGTTTGATTCTATGGGTGTGATATGCTGTGGTGGTTGTGGCCAGGGCCTAGAGTCTTTGGTCCAAGGCCATGCACCCAAGACCGAAGTAATATGTACAAAAGTTATAAGCCACCATTGGTGGCTTATAACTTCCCTCTCCCTGGATGAATCCTCACCAAACTTTGCAAAAAGTGTGATATGGGTGGGCCCATATAGACAGTTAAAATGTTTGATTCTATGGGTGTGATCTATGGGTGTGATATGCTGGGGTGGTTGTAGCCAGGGCCTAGAGTCTTGGGTGCAAGGCCGAAGGCCAGGCCCCCAAGACCAAAGTTATAAGCAGCAAAGTTATAAGCCACCATGGGTATGATATGCTGCGGTGGTTGAGGCCAGGGCCAGAGTCTTGGGTGCAGGGCCGCAGACCGTAGGCTGTAGGCCATGCACCCAAGACTCTATGCCCTGGCCACAACCACCGCAGCATATCACACCCATAGATGACACCCATAGAATCGAATATCTATCAAATATTTGCAAATGTACAGGTTGTGTACTGTTTGATTTGTATAGTTTGTATGTGAAGTTTTGGCTACGTCATGTCATTAAGATTGTAGAGTTTGGTAACAAGCACTGCAGTATAACATATCCATGGAAGTAAACATTTTGTATTGTGGTGTATGGTTAGATGTTTGCTTCAATGTTTCTGTTGTGCAGCAGTATTTATGCGTTCTATTAGAATATACTTACTGTTTGATTTTTTGAGATTGGATATATTTTTTTCATGAGTTGGGTAACTGGAGCACATATTCTTTTTCAATTTCTGTGATAAAAGAAAAGATCATGTTAGTGTAGGTCTTTCATAAAGACTTATTACATTGCAAAATAGACATTTCAGCTTTTTTTCAACTCTCATATTTAGTAGTTTACAAACCAGTGTCCTGTGCAATTTGCTCAGTTTCTGTGTTTGTTTTTTAAATCATTGGGTCTGTAGGAAAAAAATCCATGTTGGATTAAAAAAAAACTTTTTTGTTATGCTACAGTCTATTTGTTTCTTTGTTTTTTTTTAATGTTTTTTTTTATTCGGTTTTATTAATTTTGGGAAAAAGAAAATTTCACATTGTATAATACACTGTTATTAGCATATGGTTGCATAACAAAAAAAAAACGGGACACGTTATATCATTTTGCTTTCACAACTTAACATACATTCCATATTTCTGGGTGTATCTTATTAACAAAAAAAACTTTGCCCACACCCACCACCCTCCCCTCCTTGGTTTAGCACACATCATACGAAAATTGTGTTAATGTGGGAACTATGAAGGCATAGTGAACATAGTTCTATTGTTTGGTCGTTCTATCACCACTTAATATGAGTTTTCTTCCATGATGTTCTTTTGGGTCACGCATCTAGCATCAGGTCTGTGTGGGCTCTCCAGATTGGGAATCAAAGGTTGCTGTGAGATATTTATTTTTAAAGTCCATCCATACAGTTTTGCACTGTGCGGCTTTGTCGTGTAGAGAGGCGGTAATTGTTTCCATTGAGTAAATGTTTGAGGCTAGATTGATCCATTCGTTCTTACCCGGAACCGTTGTGGAATTCCATTTGATCACCAATATGGCCCGGCCCGCCAATAATAGTTGGGGGATCAGACCTTTCACTCTGATCCAATCATCTTCATCTCTTTCTGGGCTAAATAGTATTAAATAGCGTTTCTTTGAATACCATCTCTTTCTTTAATCCACCCCAGGACCTCGTCCCAGAACACTTTAATGCGCGGACAAGTCCACCACATATGCCAGTAGTTGGCTATTTCTCCACATTTTCTCCAGCATCTTGGGCTCATTGTTTGGCACATTTTGGAGAGTCTGAGGGGGTCATATTGCCACCTATGTAAAAGTTTAATGGCATGAAGTTTGTAATGGATGGATATGGATGTTTTAGATGCCGCTCTACACATTATTTCCCACTGGTTGGGGTGTATCTCTTCCCCAATGTCTTTTTCCCACCTAGCTCTCAGGGGGTCCGTGGATCCATCTCCTGCCGCTATTAGCTCTTGGTACATAGCAGATATGAGGCCGTTCATTTCGGATTTAGAGTCTAAAAGTTTCTCAAATGGGGTGAGGTCTCTTTTGAGTTTGTCTTTCCATTCAGGTTTTGTTAACACACCTTTTAGTTGGTTATACTGGAATGTGAATAGCGTGCCTATACCCAGTGCTTCCATCAGATCTGGTAGAGTAATGAACAAGTCTTTCCTCTGCAACTGTCCCACCCTTTCCAGGCCCGCCTCGTAACATGATTGGAACCTTTCCACGTTGGGAATGTGATTGTTTATGCCAGGGGACCATAAGTGGCTGAGTGGGGACGGCCAGGTAGTGATTCTGTGCCTGATCGCCATATACTCCATATGGTGCTCAATATGGGGTGACCTTTGATTCTCCTCTGCACCCTTTTATGTGGGTCCATAGCCATTCGATACCATGGCTGGGAGCAGATAGTGATTGTGCATTTTCACCCATTGGAGGTTTTTATGATCTCTGAGGTGTGGAATTAGAATGCGTAGCTGGGCAACTTTGTAGTAAGTTCTGAGATCAGGGAGCCCCACTCCTCCCTTATCCTTGGGAAGTGTTAATGTGTTGTATGGGATTCTCGCTTTCTTCCCCTGCCAGATGAATCTTACCAAGATCTTTTTGGCCTCAATAAAGAACCCTTTTGGTATAACAACTGGTAGCATTTGGAAGGGTTACAGAAATCGGGGAGGCATACCATTTTGACAGCATTAATTCGCCCTAGACAGGAAATTGTGAGTTTATTCAATTTTTTTAAGATCGGCTGCAAATCGCTTTAGGAGTGGGGGGAAATTGGCTTCGTATAGGTAATTCAAGGTTTTGGTGATCTGTATGCCCAGGTATTGCAATGTGGTGTGTTCCATCTTAAGGCCTAGTGGGAGGAGCTCGGCGTCATTTCCTTCTGTGGATCCCTGGAGGGGGAACAGTATGGACTTGGTCTAATTCATTTTGAACCGTAGAATTGGCCATATTCGTCTTTTAGCTTAAGGGCATGAGGGATGGATTCTTAAGGGTTAGTTATGTGTAGGAGAATATTATCTGTGTAGAGTGCTACCTTATATTCCATTGCCCCTAGTCGCATTCCCTCTATCTTAGGATCAGATCTCATTTTTTGTGTTAGGGGTTCTAAGGAGAGTGAAAATAGAATTGCAGAGAGGGGGCATCCCTGTCTAGTCCCGCATTTCAGTTCGAACCATCTGGAATATTCTCCGTTTATAAATATCGACACCTTGGGGGATGTGTATATCACCTGTATTCCATTTCTAATTCTCGGGCCTATTCCGATATTCTACAGGACTGCTCCTGGAAATTCCCACTCTACTCTATCAAAGGCCTTCTCTGCGTCTATTGATAAAAGGGCAGGATCTCCAGGGAGGCTATGAGCTGTGTGGATGAGGTATAGTGTTTTACGCATGGTATCAGCCCCTTGTCTACCAAGTATAAACCCGACTTGGCAATGGTGAATTAAGTGGGGCATTAGTGTTTCCAGTCTTGCAGCTAACACCCTAGTGTAGATTTTGGCATCAAGATTAAGAAGGGAAATAGGACGGTATGATCCACAGTGTTTAGGGTCTCTCCCATCCTTGGGGATCACCGTTATCAGTGCTCTTTTGAAGGAGTCTGGAGCCCCCCCTGTCTCAATTATCTCATTGAATAGTTCTGTTAGGAAAGGTGTTAGTTGCTTATTAAAAGTTTTATAGAAGCCAGTAGTATATCCATCTTCCCCCTGGAGATTTGCCCAGGGATAACCTTTTGATTGCATCTTGGATTTCCTGTTCAACGATTGGGGAATCAAGGAGCTCAGCTTCTGCGCACGTTATTGTGGGCATGATGATTGGAGATGGATAGGAGTTTGTGTCTAATTGGCCAGGAGTTATTTCAGAGGTGTTTAAATTCTCATAGAAATTAGCGAAGCACTCTGGGATGGTGCAGGGAGCGTGAGTTGAGGGGGCGGGGTCATCTATTATTTCCTTTACCTTGCGCTCCGCTAATTGCTCTCTGAGTCTGGCGGCTAATAGTGCGTCAGCCTTGTCTCCCTTTTCATAAAATTTCTGTTTAAGAAATCGTAGTTTACGTACTACTTGATCATGTTCCAACAACCGTAGTTCCTCTCTTTTTCGTTGGGCTGCTTTCATTTTATCAGGGTCTACCTCAGTTGTCTTTTCTCATCTCTCCCTCTTGTCGGCGTATTTCAGTTCGTAGTCTATGTTCTATGATCTTTCACTCCCTTTTCTTAGAGGGCCCTTCTCGTATTAAAATGCCTCTCCATGTGGCCTTCCCAGCCTCCCAGATCATTTGTTTAGAAACTTCCCCAGTATTATTCATTTTAAAGTATTTGTCAATTTCAGTCTCCATTTCAGTTTTGAAAATCGCATCCTTCCAGAGGCTCTCATTACATCGCCATTTTCCTCCCGCAACAGGTAAATCTGCCCAGTTAATATCTACTAATACCATGTCATGGTCTGACCATGTTATCTGGATAATGTCTGAGTATTGTGCAGTGCTCGTGTTATCACTTGTGAGAAATATGAAGTCAATACCTGTGAATGTGTTGTGGGGGTTTGAATAGAAGGTGTATCCGCTTTCGCTGGGGTGCAAAACTCTCCAAACATCTTTCATTTCATACAGTTCCATTATTCCGGACAGTTCAGTGCGATCTCCCTTATGTTGGCTTTTCGTTTCGGGTTTTCCTGGTTTGCAGTCTTTGGTCGGGTCCGCCCATTGGTTAAAGTCACCTCCCAGGATGATGTGACCTGTGTCCTCTAACATTATTTTAGGGATCGTTTTCTCGAGGAATGCGGGCTGTCCTGTGTTGGGTGAGTATACAGTGGCAATTGTTACTTTTACTTTCGCAATTTCCCGCGTTATCAGGAGAGCACGGCCTCCCACATCGGACCATGTCTTATCCACTTCAAATTTAATTCCTTTCTTGCCGACACCTTCCTTCCTGAGTTGACCCGAACCCCAAAACTCCAAACCTCCCCGCTTCCCCAGGATGGTTCACTCCTCACCCTTGGCAAACTTTGTCTCTTGCAGGAGTAGGATGTTAATATTGGATCTACAAAATTCTCTAGACACCAGAGACCTCTCAGTTGGCGAGTTCAGGCCTTTCACATTTATAGTCCCTACTCTGAGCGAGTCCCTCACTTTGAGTTCATCAGTTGATGCCATCGTAGATTATTATTGGGAAATTGCTCACTTTTATTCGATCACCCAGTCCTATGTTCTCTTTGGTAATTCGGATTAGTTCAGATGATGCTACAACATTTTCCAAGTTTCTATTCCCCCTTCCCTCCCCCTCCCATCCCTTCCTGTTCATTTCCCCCCTCCCCCCCTTCCCCATAAGGGGATACAACACAATATCCCCTGCCCTCTGTTCGTTTTGTTCATCTTTCCCCCTATTATTGAGGGCTTGCATGTTGACTTGGTGGCGTCCGAGTCGAACTGGATGTGAACTGAGTCTGGTGTCTGACCACCGGTAGGACCCGTTACCACATGGTCCTTTTGCACATATAAGTCCACTTATCATGTTTTGAGCCCTCCCTCTACCCCCCCTTTCACTCCCCCTTACCAGCATTTATAACTCTACGTAACATTTTTTGGAACAACAAGAAGTATTGTGATACTTGCAGTTTTCGAGGCCCACCTCCGACATGAGTGTCCTTCCTCTCCATACGAAGGGTCACAGCTACCAGTCTCCGTCCTCCCTGGACAATTATGGTTCGCTTAGGCCATGTCGGATTGACCATGTTACGTCAGTGGGTCCTGGGCCTTCCAGGTGTGAGCCTCGGGATGGTGGAGTCATTTGTCGCCTTCCGGAGTGTTGTTGCCCCTTCTGTACTTCCTTGAACCTTTCACTTTTTTTCTCCTTGGTCCCTGGAGTTCCCAGGGCTGGCTGTTCCGTTTGGGTGCTGCACATTCCCCCTCCCCCAAACCTGCACGAGGAGGTCGGCGATGCAGTCACGAATTTCATCTTCAGATCGCAGCTGGATTCTTTTGCTTCCATGTTCGAAGGTGAGGGAGAAAGGGTATCCCCACCTGTATCGGGTGGCCTGATCTTTGAGCCATTTCGTGAGAGGGCTGCATAGGCGTCTCAATGCCAGAGTGAGCGAGGATAGGTCCTGAAAAATGGTTATCTGGGCACCTCCGAGGGTAAGGGGGCCACCGGATCTGGCCTTTTCCAATATTCTGGCTCTGTGTTGGTATCAGTGGAATCTTGCAAGGACTGATCTTGGTCCGCCTGACGGTCCGCCTGCTCTGTGTATTCTCTCAGTTTTAGGCTCATCAATATCTTCGTCTGCCGTCAGGATCTTGATAATATCATAAATGGTTTTTTTGAGGTCATCCTCCATTTCACCTTTGTTTTCTGGAATACCGAAAAAGCGCAGATTGTTTCTCCTCTCGCGATTTTCTAATTTGTCCATTTTGAGTCGAAATTCCTCTTCTCTCGTCTCAATCTCGCGTATTCTAAGGTCCATTTGGGTCTCAAGGGTGTCTATGGAGGCTTGATTATTCACAACTTATTCTTGAATTTGGAACAGCTTGCAAGAGTTGGCATTAAGGACATACAATTGACATTGTTGTGCGCTAATTATTCCATACCATCAGTAGCACATGAGTTATGGCCATAAAGTGCATGGATGTGCCGGGATTTTAATATTGCTTGTGCTATTTGAGATAGTACACCAACTCTAATACTTTTTAAAATGTTGGCGTAAATGAGGTTTGCAGATTGGCGCATGTTTTCTGTTAATTCCCTGTATTGGAAATATTGCCAAAGGTTGACAGTTCCTATGCTGCCAACAGTTTTACAGCAGAGTTTGTGTCCTAAGGTTTGTCATGATGCCTACCTCCAAGGAGCCAGACCAGGCCCAGCTACCCCAGACGCAGACATCATGTCCCCGAGGGAAGTCTCAGCAGCCCCAAGTAGGGGCCCTTAGGACTCAGTCCTGGCGCCTTTGGTGCCAGGCTCATATTGGACAACAGTGTGGCGCCATAGGCGCCAGGCTCATAAAAGATGACTTTGTGTTTAAATGTGCTTGGTGTAAACTTACCTGATGCAGACCATGCTGCAACATCCGGGCCATCTAGAGGCCTGAATGGGACTACTTTCTCTTTGGGGACTACTTAACCACACGGGTGTGGCCGGAGGAAGAATACATACCAGAGAGGAAGGATACATACCTGGAACTACTTTGAAGGCTATTTAAGCCACGCCCAAGCAGCAACTCACGCTTCGCGTTGTTCTGCATCTAGCAGCTGGACGCTCACCGTGTCTGCTCCTGCATCCTGACTTCTGCCACGCCCGCCAGCATCCTGGAACACCTGCAAAGGGAGAAGAGAAGAGAATAGGTGAAAGAAGAGTCCTTACCTGCTAAATCCGCATTCCGGAAACATTTCACCGACGATCCTGAAAAGGAAGACATTCATTTTAAAAGCACATCGCATCGATCACTGCAGCGCCGCATTCCACTCACCTTTACTAGGCGCCTCCATGTTCATCAGCGACCATCTGGATCCGCAACCACATTTCAGCGCCTAGGGAGAAAAAGACAAGAACAAAGGTGAGCTAGGGAAGAGAATAAGAAAACCTTAATTTGCCATCATAAGACTTACCTGTTGGGTCATTCCCACTTCATTTCGGGTCGGTGCCGCATCCTGGCATTTCCGGACCCCGGACCCTAAGGGGAAAAAGAGACATCAGCATTAGTGAGCAAATGCTAAGACATTACCTGAATGCTCATTAAAGACTTACCTGATATCTACTGGAACTGCACCTTTCACTTCGGGTCGGTACCATATCTCCGGCATTTCCGAACCCCGGCCCCTATGGGGAAAAAAGACACAAGCATTAGTGCATTAATACAAGGACACTAAAGGAACCTCTCATCAAACAACTCACCTGAGTTTCCTTCGTCGGTTCCATTGCTCATCTCGGAATCTTTGTTCTGCACCTGAAATAGAGACAACGGACAATTATTATTTTGGGCTCATACTTATAAACAGAATTCTCACAGTACTTTACCGGGAAGGTCAAGCAAACTTGAACTCTCTACAATCCATGATCCAGTGAAGTAACTGGATTACAACACGCCCCTGCATCAGAAGCAGGATGGAGAGCTCGTCCTTTCAGACCCTAAGGTGAGACTTCACGGGGAATCGCAGAAGGGTTTCGTGGAGGGTGAGAAGGGAGTGGGAGGCTTACACATTATCCCACAGATTGTTAATACTCCCTTTTCACACACAGAAGGATATTTCTGCGAGTCAGACAAGCCAGATTTGAGGGTCCGGTCCTGTCCATCTTCCAAGTCCTGCGCTTCACCATAGAAGAGGCAACAGCACTCCAAACCAGGCCTGCGCCTCCGTGGGAGTCAGGTGAGCGTAACAGAACGCGAAGCCTACCTACAATTTCCCACCCGGGCGCTATGGAAACTTCCGAGACAGACCAGCTGGCCCAGCTTTTGGGGGAATTACGGGCAGAAGTACACTCCGCCCGCCTGGAGACTAACGCTCTCAAAAGAGAACTGATCCTATCTAAGGAAAGAACTGATGACCTGGCCAAACGGTTGTTGCAGGGTCAGGCAGGACAAACTCCTTTACCTAGTTCCGGGGGTAATCCCACTTCTATGATTTCGAATAACCCGGTACAAATCAATCTACCTGGAAACATGCCTTTGGCCCCGCCTGAACGTTTTGCTGGGGACCCCAACAAATATGCCGTTTTTATGAACCAATGTCGCTTACACTTCCTATGCAGACCTGGGGTCTTCCCTAATGACCAGACCAAGGTAGCTTTTGTATTATCTTATCTCAGCGGCAGTGCTGCCGATTGGTCAGTTCCTTTGGTAAATCAAGATGACCCAATTCTCCAGGATTTTCAAGGCTTCCAGGCAAGCATGGAAAGATTATTTGCTCGACACTCTCAGGGACAGGCCCTAGACAACAAACTGCTATCCTTACGACAAGGTAACCAGGATCTTTTATCTTACATCGCAACCTTTAATAGGTTGGTTGTGGAAACTGGGTGGCCAGAGAATAAAAGGATCACATTATTTCATCGAGGTCTGCGCGGAGAACTTAAAGACGTGCTAGCCCAAATAGTTAATTCACCCCAAGTCTGCGCGGAGTACATAGACCTTGTGGTCCAACTTGATCACAAACTTCAGAATAGAAAAGCAGATCGATCCAAGTTTGAAACCAGAATGTTGATCATAACTCACGTTAACCCTAAGAGTACCGACATTTCAGAACCTATGCAAATAGGTGGAGTTAAAGGAGTGTTAACGCAGAAGGAACGGGAGAGAAGGTGGCAAAAGCAATTATGTCTCTATTACGGAGCTTCTGGTCACTTTCGACAAGATTGTCTGGTAAAACCACCTAAGAAGGTGGTTGGAGCCACTGACAACAATTTAACAGAACCTGATTCGGGAAACGACCAAGCCCGACAAGCGTAGAGGTCCGCTTGCCGAGCTTGAAAACAAACTCTTTGACCTCGCATTTCATCATGCCAATGGTCCTCGTGGATCCGAAACAGCCTCGGCGGTTGCATGCTATAAAGGCATACATCGACAGTGGAGCTATTGGAAACTATGTAGATCGTGAATTGGCCTCCAGGATTAATCTCCCTCTCCGTCCGAAAACTAATAAGGATGTCATTACTACAGTTGATGGAACCGAAATAGCCTCAGGGCCGGTAACTCATTCCACTACAGAAGTGACACTAGTGGGTCAGGATGGACATCGGGAAGCTATTGTGTTTGACGTAATCAAGGCCCCACAGTTTCAAGTAATTCTAGGAATTCCTTGTTTAGAAACACATAATCCTCGAATAGACTGGCGAGCAAAGAGAATGACCTTTCCTGATTGTGAACAAACTTGTTATCCAAGAAATCCAAATATGGGCCTGGCCTCAGTAACTTCCGCCACTATACAACTACCGGCTGAGTACCAAGAATTCCAAGACGTTTTCCAAAAAGAGCAGGCCAACACGTTACCTCCCCACCGGTCGTATGTTTGTCAAATCTATCTGGTACCCAATGCTCAACCACCTTGCAGTAGGATTTATGCTCTTACTGAACCTGAGAACCTTCATTTGCGTCAGTATTTCGATCAGTACCGTGCCAATGGTTTTATTCGCCCGTCAAAGTCTCCTGTTTCCTCAGCTCTGTTCTTCGTGCCGAAAAAAGAAGCCGACCTTAGAACATGTATTGACTACCGCGCCCTAAATCAAATAACGATTAAGAATCATTATCCTCTGCCTCTGATCCCTGAACTTCTCGACCAGGTAAAAGATGCTTGTATGTACACCAAGTTAGATCTCCGGGGAGCTTATCACCTGGTGCGTATAAAAGAAGGCGACAAATGGAAGACTGCATTCCGCACCAAATATGGGCTCTTTGAATATCAGGTGATGCCCTTCGGATTATGCAACGCACCTGCCGCCTTTCAATACTTTATGAATGATGTTCTTCGGGAACTTATCGATGTTTGTGTCATCGTTTATATCGACGACATCCTGGTGTACTCCTCTTCGGAATCCGATCACAGAAAACATGTCAGGGCAGTTCTTGAAAAATTGCGCCAGCACAAACTGTTTGCAAAACTCGAAAAATGCATTTTTCATACCACAGAATCGAGTTTCTCGGATTCATCCTGACACCTAAAGGAGTCCGAATGGACTCGCGAAAGGTGGACGCCATCCTCAAATGGCCATCTCCTAGCTCTGTGAAGGGGGTTCAGAGCATGCTTGGTTTTGCTAATTTTCATGGAAGATTCATCCCGGAATTTTCTCGAGTGGTCCAACCCATCACAGCTCTCTTACGGAAGAATAACGCTTCGAATGGACTCATGAGGCAGAACAGGCCTTTCAAGACCTAAAGACTAAATTCACCTCCGCACCTGTGTTGAAGCATCCACGCCCAGATCTCCCTTACATTGTTGAAACCGACGCATCCAGCTTAGCCATGGGAGCTGTCCTGTCTCAAAGGGATCCAATAACTAACCAACTACACCCTGTAGCCTTTTGGTCCAGAAAATTCTCGGCTCCTGAAATTAATTACGCAATCACCGACAAGGAGTAACTAGCTATTAAGTCCGCCTTCAAAGCTTGGCGTCATTACCTCCTCGGCGCAAGACACACCATCACAGTGATTACAGATCACAGAAATGTGCAATATTTAAAGACGGCCAAAGCCCAATCATCACGTCAACTTCGATGGGCTTTATTCTTTGCGGAATTTGATTTTGTAATCACATATCGCCCTGGTTGCAAGAATGGCAAAGCGGATGCTTTATCCCGGATTGGGATGGAAGAAACAAATTCGAGTTTAGAACCTGTACCGATTATACCTGAACGGAGAATTTTGGGTTTGACCTCTTTACAAACTATTGAGGACGTTCAAACTCGAGTTAAACAACTATTAGACTCCACAGCCTTACAAGAATGGAGCCAAAAGGGGTCACACTTTTCCGTTAATAACGATTTACCGTACTTCCAGGGGCGATTATTTCTGCCTAACTAAGAACTGCAAGAACTCGTTATTGCCCATTATCATGATACATTAATGGAAGGACATCCTGGTATCGCTAAAACTGAGAAAAAGATCAAACAACAATTCTGGTGGCCATCCTGGAGAAAAGACATAAAATCTTTTGTGATGTCTTGCAGAGTTTGCGCCCAAAATAAAGGTCAAAAGAAAAGACCAGCCGGTCTTCTACAACCTTTGGATATTCCACCGGCACCTTGGCACACCTTGTTGATGGACTTTATTACCGACCTGCCTCCTTGCTATGGATACAACACTATCTTGATGATTGTGGATCTCTTCTCGAAAATGGCCCATTTTATCCCTTTAAAAGGGTTACCCTCAGCCTCCATCTTGGCCAAGGAATTTCTGGAGAACATAGTTCGTATACATGGTTTTCCATCCATATTAGTCTCAGATCGAGGAAGCCAGTTTATTTCCCATTTTTGGAGGAAACGTTGTCAACTGGCGCAAATTGATGTATGACTATCCACCAGTCACCATCCCCAAACCGATGGCCAAACCGAGAGAACTAACCAAACCCTTGAACAATATCTTCGGTGTATGTTGCACCAATCTGAATGCAATTGGAAAGACATTCTTTGGATCGCAGAATATGCATATAACAATTCTGTACATTCTGGAACAGGACAAGCCCCTTTTTACACCTTGTATGGTCATCATCCTCGAACCTCAGACCTGGACCCTCCTCAAAACCTGGAAATGCCTGCGGTAGATCATTTGCATTCCACGATAACCCGAGCTTTCAAAGAAGCTATGACTCATCTTCAGCAAGCCAAGAGAAAGTACAAAGACAATGCTGATTTACATCGAAGTGAAGCACCTCCGTACCAAATAGGGGACCAGATGTGGCTAGCAACTAGACATTTACCTCTCAAAGGACCGCAGACTTTCAACCCCAGATACATAGGACCCTATCCCATCAAAGCTATAATCAACCCGGTGGCCTTTAAACTCGATCTACCAGCGAACATGCGAATTCATCCCGTTTTTCACGCCTCACTGTTGAAACCGGTGCAACCAGGAACCAGACTGATCAAACCACCAGGACCAATTCAGATAGATGGGGAATTAGAATTTGAAGTTAAAGACATATTGGATTCCAAGGTGTTAAAGTCAAAACTCTTCTATCTAGTTGATTGGAAGGGGTATGGACCTCAGGAGAGATCTTGGGAACCAAGCGACCATGTACACGCGCCGCGATTAATACAGAAATTCCACTGAAAATTCCCAAACAAGCCAAAACCCCCGGAGAGAACAACCTTGGGAGGGGGTCTGTCATGATGCCTACCTCCAAGGAGCCAGACCAGGCCCAGCTACCCCAGAGGCAGACATCATGTCACCGAGGGAAGTCTCAGCAGCCCCAAGTAGGGGCCCTTTGGACTCAGTCCTGGCGCCTTTGGCGCCAGGCTCATATTGGACAACAGTCCTGGCGCCATAGGCGTCAGGCTCATAAAAGATGACTTTGTGTTTAAAGGTTCTTGGTGTAAACTTACCTGATGCAGACCATGCTGCAACATCCGGGCCATCTAGAGGCCTGAATGGGACTACTTTCTCTTTGGGGACTACTTAACCACACGGGTGTGGCCGGAGGAAGAATACATACCTGAGAGGAAGGATACATACCTGGAACTACTTTGAAGGCTATTTAAGCCACGCCCAAGCAGCAACTCACGCTTCGCGTTGTTATGCATCTAGCAGCTGGACGCTCACCGTGTCTGCTCCTGCATCCTGACTTCTGCCACGCCCGCCAACATCCTGGAACACCTGCAAAGGGAGAAGAGAAGAGAATAGGAGAAAGAAGAGTCCTTACCTGCTAAATCCGCATTCCGGAGACATTTCGCCGACGATCCTGAAAAGGAAGACATTCATTTTAAAAGCACATTGCATCGATCGCTGCAGCGCCGCATTCCACTCACCTTTACTAGGCGCCTCCATGTTCATCAGCGACCATCTGGATCCGCAACCACATTTCAGTGCCTAGGGACAAAAAGACAAGAACAAAGGTGAGCTAGGGAAGAGAATAAGAAAACCTTAATTTGCCATCATAAGACTTACCTGTTGGGTCATTCCCACTTCATTTCGGGTCGGTGCCATATCTCCGGCATTTCCGAACCCCGGCCCCTATGGGGAAAAAAGACACAAGCATTAGTGCATTAATGCAAGGACACTAAAGGAACCTCTCATCAAACAACTCACCTGAGTTTCCTTCGTCGGTTCCATTGCTCATCTCGGAATCTTTGTTCTGCACCTGAAATAGAGACAACGGACAATTATTATTTTGGGCTCATACTTATAAACAGAATTCTCACAGTACTTTACCGGGAAGGTCAAGCAAACTTGAACTCTCTACAATCCATGATCCAGTGAAGTAACTGGATTACAACGCGCCCCTGCATCAGAAGCAGGATGGAGAGCTCGTCCTTTCAGACCCTAAGGTGAGACTTCATGGGGAATCACAGAAGGGTTTCGTGGAGGGTGAGAAGGGAGTGGGAGGCTTACACATTATCCCGCAGATTGTTAATACTCCCTTTTCACACACAGAAGGATATTTCTGCGAGTCAGACAAGCCAGATTTGAGGGTCCGGTCCTGTCCATCTTCCGAGTCCTGCGCTTCACCATAGAAGAGGCAACAGCACTCCAAACCAGGCCTGCGCCTCCGTGGAAGTCAGGTGAGCATAACAGGTTTTAAAAATAGGTTCACCTTTCACTGGTGTCAATTCAAGAAGATCTCCGAAAACAATAATGTGTTTTCCTCCAAAGAGCTCTTCGTAGATTGTTTTCTTCTTGCAATTTGAGGTGAATCAAAGCCAACTTTAGTTTGCAGACCATGCTCACTTCATCTATTAGTAGCATTTTCATTTGTTTTAACACTCTGCGTAGTTCCATTGCAGCTTCTGTAGAAAGTTTGTAATATTCTAATTTGTTTTGGTGTTTCACTGGAAGGAGTAGTAATCTGTGTAAAGTGACACCGCCTATGTTGTAGGCAGCTAAACCTGTGGGGGCAGTAGCAACAGCTGAGAGTTTGTAATTTGTTAGCTGTTGAAGGAACTTGCTGATGATTTTGATTATCGTCATAGCTAATTCTGCCTCATTTGGTATTAGTGGCTTTCCCAGTGGTTCTTGACTTCCTGTTACAGAAGGTTGACTACTGTCGAGAGTGTCCTTATCTAGTTGGGCCTGGAGTTCTTCTTCGTGTTGCTGTTCATTGTGCAACATTGTTTTATACTGCGTAAAGTTTATATCAGTGATAGTACTTCCATTTGCTTTGAAAGCGTCTTCATAGGAGTCATAGTTTTCTAGTATCTCTTCTTCTTTTCTCCGTGGTTTAAAAAGTTGTAGCAGGGACATGTAATATAGTCCTTTCTGTTGAGGAGTTTTTAATGACAATTTGATGTGATTAATTAAGCTTTGTTTGGTAAGTTTCACTAAGCTGCCTTCTCAATCTGTCACTCTATATCTACCTTTTTTTCATCGGGTTTTATATTATTTTTGTATGTGAAGTTTTGGGCTATATGGTACAGACACATGGTTTCCAAAGTGGTACTCCTGTTCGGGTAGTATGTGTCCAGTAAATTGTTTTTCACAATGTCTTGGCTTTTGGGATCATTTTTGGCTATTGTTTCTATGTCCTCATATGATTTGAGAACTCTTTTTCTAGATTTAGCAGGACAAAGACTTAGCCATATTATATTTTCAGATTTTCCATACAAAGCAGTACTGGTTAAATGATCTGCAGCTTCATAGGAGCCTCATTCTCTATGAGAGAGCATTTTTATGCCTAAGCTGTACAATCTCTGAGATAGTGTTTTGTCTGATGATAGGTCATTCCACAGGTCTTGAAGCTCTGTTTTTTCTGCTTTTGTTAAGTAGGCTGTAACATATTGTGCAACTGCAATGTACTGCACATCTGTGTTTGCATTCCATAAGAAGGCAATGATTGTATTGTAATCATTGATATATTTTGATTCTTCTGTTCTTTTTATGTAATACGTGTTCTTAGGTGATTTACCTTTAACACTATGGGGGTCATTCCGAGTATGGCTGTAGCCATGGAGCAATTAGCTCCATGGCTGCCTCCCATACCGGTACCGAGTCCGATGTTGTTCAATGGGCACTTACCGGTCCATTCTGACCCTGGAGGGACCAGTAAGTCCCATTGAACAAACCATTCCCCATTCCCATTTGAGCCCCCATAGGGCTCAATGGGAATGGGGAGGGCGCAAATAATGGGCTCGCGAATGTCAAGCCGGTTATTTGCACCCTGGTCCCTTAGCAGGACCCGTACAGGATGTGTGGTATGACCACACATCCCTTACGGTTCCCGCTAAGGGACATCAGAATTGGGCGGTAGGGGATTACCGGCACCGGTCTCCTTACCGGTGGCCGGTATCCCCTACCACCCAACTCGGAATGACCCCCTATGTCTAACTGAAGACATGAAGTTGTTCACTTCACCTGTTTCTGTAACTGGTCTAGGGAAACCAAAGTGGCATTTGGTGTAGTATTTCCCTTTGTTTTTGTATTTGCAACGAAAATATTTGCCAAATTTGTGTCTTTAAAATTGTACAATTTGTGTAAGAAGATCACTATTTGTTGCTTTCAATGGAATTTCACAAGTGACATATTTTTCGATAAACTGTAAAACAGTGGAATCACTGTCTTGACCAAATTTAGGAGCATCTTTAATCCATAAAAGCATATGTGGTGCTCCTCTGGCTTGGTATTATTTTCTCCAAAAGAAGTGTTGCACTTCTCCAAGTGGGTGGGCCAAGGTTTCTTATCATACAACGTAAATCTCTGTGACGTCGGATCCAGTACTCTTTCGTACCATGCATGTTTGCAAACAGATTTGTAATGCTTGATTGTAAAACCTAATCTTTTTCTTGCACTTTTTTGTATTAATTGCGTAGCTGAACATATTTTGAAAGTGGGTTCCTGATTTCAATGTGTGTGCAACTCTGTAACGTAGAGTTGCTGGTTCACTTTCAAAGAGCAGGTGGAATATGTATTCCCCATTTTGTCTAACTCTGGGATCTTCAGAATACATTCTTAACAAGTGGTATTTTGATGCTGTTATCTGAGTGGGTCTATTATCATACCTTCCTCCTTTGCCAGTAGGAAAGAGTAGAGGAAAAGCACCTGCTTCTTTACTTTTTTCCCATATGCTGATTGGTGATCCTTTGGTTTGTCGCATTTGGTACGTTTCTAGTGCATCATCTATGGTGTCATTAGAGTGCAATGGATGAATTGTAAAATGGTCTAAAATATTGGATACTGTAGCAGGATCTAGAAGTTCAAATTGACCAGTCTCTGGTGACTCATGAATTATTTCAGTTGTTTCCCTTAGGTTTCCTTCAATATTTATTTCTTTGTAGTATTCATTATGGTCTTTTAGATATTGCAAGGCTTGTCTAACTATATGTAAGTCTACGAGTTGTTGCCAATTTTTTTTGTCTTTTGTAGGTACACTATTTACTAAGAAAATTAAAGATTGCTCTATTGGACGTTGCACTCCCAGAGTGTGCACATATTCTTTCAGATCTAATGGTAAACAAACTACTTTGCCACAAATGCCTTTCACCAATTCAGAAGGAGGTAATTTTGCTGTTTTTGGTTGAAGGCGTATTATTGCTTGAAATGGGTGCACTGTTTGAATTATGATGCTCTCAAATAAATCCAGTTGTTGTAGTGGTTTTGGTAGTGGGAATAATTCCCACTTGTGATAGCACGTGAAGGAGTTTGGTTGTTTTCAAGTTTTGTAGTGCAGTAACTGCAAAGTATTAAGGGGTCAGTTATTTCGTATTTGTTTTCTGCTATAAGGTAGAGAGCTAAGTCAAACGATTTGGAATTTCATTGTCCTCTATTTTGTATGTTACGTCTATAGTTTTTGTGTTACTTTCATAAAAATGTCTGCGGCAACAAACACACATATGGTTTGGTACTTCAGCGGATGTACTTTTAAATTTTAGTATTTCTTTTTTGTATGTGTGTAGTAGAAGGTTACCATGTGCAGAATTGTTGCTAGTCTGTTGTAAAGCTATTGCATTTTGTAAGTTGCTTTCACTTCCAAAATACTTTCTCTGGATATGGTTGATTTCTTCTAGTAGGTCTTTGGCTGTACCATGTAGAAGAGATTTATTTAAATTGGCTAGTTCTAAAGCAGGACTTTTAGCATAGTACAGTTTATAGACTAGATTTCTTATAGTTGAATTATGTGTTGATATCATTTTGATATGATGGAAGGTGCTTTTGCAAATAGGTCCTGAAATGCAGGTTAATGAATGTCCTTGTAGTCCTGTGTATTTGCGCACTGGACAGGTATCCATATTTTGCAGCACTTTCATTTAGATTTGTCTTTGCCTTTCACATACTGATTGAGGAACTGGCATAAAGATTTGAAAGATTTTTTGGGAATGTTACACATTGACGTGCATGGCCATTTGTGTACTGGACGTTCTGGTCCAGTTGAATGGAGAGGTAATTCTGAGTTTTCTGGGGATATTTCTGTAAGCAGTATTTCTTGTTCCATTTTGCTAAAATACTTTTTTTTGGTATGGTTACTTGCTAGTATACCAAGATTTATAGGAGCAGTTTTAGAAGTAGTGGTAGCCGAATTCTTGTTAAGCATTTTTTGTTTCGTTTTACATTTTGATAGAGGAGGCAAAGGTTCTGTACTAGAAGCTTGTTTTGTTTCGCTAAATGACTGTATCAGCTGTTCTGTTTGAACGTTTTGTACAAACTCTGGTGGAGATGGATGCTTATTTTGGACACTTTTATTTTCATTTGCTCTATTTCTGCATTGCTTTCTTCGGACTTGCTTTTTGGTAGGCATTCTTTGGGGTCTGTTGAAAAAAAAAGGTATGGGTTGGGCCATTCTGCAATGTATGTGTGCTTTGTGCATGTGTGTCTTCCACATGAGGGAATCCAGATCTGTAGCTACTCCACAACGTTCTGCATGCACCCCCAACCAATGTATCCATGAGGCTCCCAAAATCCAGATAATCTGTTTTCGAAAACACACAGCCACTATTGGTTCTTCTCTCAGGAAAAAGATGTTCTGACAAAATCTCTCCTTACACAACACCCCCAGTAAACTTTACTGGTCAATCCCTAGCTCCGCTCATTCTCATTTGCATGCCTCTCCACCCCAGAATCTCTGCATGTAATATGCGCTGTCCGCAGACTACCGCCATGTCCGCGGACATATCGAAAATCTGAGCGTGGTGAATGTACATTTAAATAGTGTGCCCCATTTCCCCTTTCAGGTTGGCTCTGAGCAGTTTTTTTTGTTTTTTTTTGCAGATGCCTGACAGACACCTGTTATTTTGTATTTATTGCGGGTTTTTTTCTTCTTACTTTACAACTAAAATCTTCACATAACCTTCTCCAAAGCAACCCTTATATTCCAAAACAGCATGGCATGTCCCAAAAAAGATAAAGAAATGCCATCTTCTTCAAAATAAACAGCATTACTCGAATAAATATTCTCATTATTACAGAAAAACATACCAGCTCTAAGCATGAAAGCACACATGCCTCGATTGATTGCACACCTAGCAATGTTTTGCTGAGGACAAAAAACAGAACTATTGTCCCATATTGCCTTAAGTAGTAATCCAGAAAAAATTACTTTCACATTTGGAAGGATGTTCATTACTGCTTGAACCAACTGTTCCAAATCTGCTAACAAAGTAGGGGCACTGACGTAGCCCAAATGGAAGCACCATTGTGCAAAACTACCAGATGGGGACTGTTCATCCTATGCATTTCTTCACAAACTTGTAGAATTCCCTCTACATTGCAATCAGGCACAACGCTCCACACCACCTCCACTCCTTTAACATCAAAATTGTTTACCACATGCCTTCATTGAGCATACTGCTGTAAACCATGGACAAACATATCTCTGAGCACCAACAACCTGACTTTCTCCACCTCTGCCATCTTAACTATGTACACTCTCTTTCTACACAAATCCACAACATCAACATCTGATTGGCTAATCCCTACAGTCCCCTTTCCATACTGGATTTGCTGGAAATCCCTGGATGTGGCACACCCTATCCGTGGACAACTGCGGTGTACGCGCGGCACCCAACTCTTAGTCAGCCCTTCTACCCTTTCCACATCACTCTCGTTGCCATTCCCTCATTTGATACAGCTAAGCAGTCACACAACCATCCACCAATCACATCCAAGACCTCTACATCTACCTCCATCATCAGAGTTCTGCACTTCAAATGTACTGTTGATCACTCTGAGTACAAGTCTCATATCATTGGAAAGCACCTACTACAAAAACTACTGTACAAGTCTCCAAGATTTCTACTTATAGCTCCATGCATATCCACATGCATGAATACAAACTACAGGTATGCATATTTTATTCAGAGTACATGTACAGCTCTTATGAATGCATATAGTACAATATATGCACCAAATAAAACAAGGATTTGTGTGCCATTCTGCCTGTTAATCTCTCTTTAATAAATGGGGATTTGTGGGCAGAATGGTTCAGAAATCGCTGTTTTATTTGGTGCGCAAATTACATGAATGAACCACACAGTGTGTTTGAGGAACAGTAAGAATATTAAGGTAGTATTGTACTTACTTTCTTTTGTGGAATGAGCAGGTTTCTTCGGTAATGTTGATTGTAGTTCAGATGCTGCTGATTTTCAGGAGAGTGGTCTTCAATGCAATTGTAAAAGAAAGAAGTTAGTAATTTTGTGTGTTTATAGCACTGATGTTAATGTAGACGTTGATTTTTATGTTTTTGTGGTAGTCTTCTTGTTTGATATCTGAACATAGTGTATGCATGTATTTCATTTGACTATGTGCAGCCTTTATATTTTATTTACAATATTCAACATGCTTTGCAAATGAGTACAATTTTAAGTGCGTGAAATTCACTTGGTTTTTTAAAGGTGTGTTGTAGATAGCAGACAGGTTTGGAAGTGACAGTTGATTGTAGTAGATGGGAAAAATTTCAATAAGTTCATTTTATAGGTAGACATGCCAACAATCAGGAGCCCCTGAGAGGGAGATTTCACCACAGCAATCGGGAACATTTATTTTTCCCATACAATTGCATTGGGATTAGCATTAATTTAGGTGGGAGACAGTACAAAATAGTGTGCTTTTTTAATGAATCATGAGTCTCGCTCCTAAATTGGGAGGGTTGGCATGTATATATAGGTTATGTGGGAGACAGCAAAAAATAGTGCGATTTTTCAATGAAAAATCGGGAGTCTCGCGCTTAAATCGGGAGGGTTGGCATGTATGTATAGACTATATAGATTTAGTGGCATTACTCTGATTATATGCATTCATAAGAGCTGTACATGTACTCTGAATAAAATATGCATACCTGTAGTTTGTATTCATGCATGTGGATATGCATGGAGCTATAAGTAGAAATCTTGGAGACTTGTACAGTAGTTTTTGTAGTAGGTGCTTTCCAATGATATGAGACTTGTACTCAGAGTGATCAACAGTACATTTGAAGTGCAGAACTCTGATGATGGAGGTAGATGTAGAGGTCTTGGATGTGATTGGTGGATGGTTGTGCGACTGCTTAGCTGTATCAAATGAGGGAATGGCAACGAGAGTGATGTGGAAAGGGTAGAAGGGCTGGCTAAGAGTTGGGTGCCGCGCGTACACCGCAGTTGTCCACGGATAGGGCGTGCCACATCCAGGGATTTCCAGCAAATCCAGTATGGAAAGGGGACTGTAGGGATTAGCCAATCAGATGTTGATGTTGTGGATTTGTGTAGAAAGAGAGTGTACATAGTTAAGATGGCAGAGGTGGAGAAAGTCAGGTTGTTGGTGCTCAGAGATATGTTTGTCCATGGTTTACAGCAGTATGCTCAATGAAGGCATGTGGTAAACAATTTTGATGTTAAAGGAGTGGAGGTGGTGTGGAGCGTTGTGCCTGATTGCAATGTAGAGGGAATTCTACAAGTTTGTGAAGAAATGCATAGGATGAACAGTCCCCATCTGGTAGTTTTGCACAATGGTGCTTCCATTTGGGCTACGTCAGTGCCCCTACTTTGTTAGCAGATTTGGAACAGTTGGTTCAAGCAGTAATGAACATCCTTCCAAATGTGAAAGTAATTTTTTCTGGATTACTACCTAGGGCAATATGGGACAATAGTTCTGTTTTTTGTCCTCAGCAAAACATTGCTAGGTGTGCAATCAATCGAGGCATGTGTGCTTTCATGCTTAGAGCTGGTATGTTTTTCTGTAATAATGAGAATATTTATTCGAGTAATGCTGTTTATTTTGAAGAAGATGGCATTTCTTTATCTTTTTTGGGACATGCCATGCTGTTTTGGAATATAAGGGTTGCTTTGGAGAAGGTTATGTGAAGATTTTAGTTGTAAAGTAAGAAGAAAAAAACCCGCAAAAAATACAAAATAACAGGTGTCTGTCAGGCATCTGCAAAAAAAAACAAAAAAAACTGCACAGAGCCAACCTGAAAGGGGAAATGGGGCACACTATTTAAATGTACATTCACCACGCTCAGATTTTCGATATGTCCGCAGACATGGCGGTAGTCTGCGGACAGCGCATATTACATACAGAGATTCTGGGGTGGAGAGGCATGCAAATGAGAATGAGCGGAGCTAGGGATTGGCCAGTAAAGTTTACTGGGGGTGTTGTGTAAGGAGAGATTTTGTCAGAACATCTTTTTCCTGAGAGAAGAACCAATAGCTTTGGCTGTGTGTTTTCGAAAACAGATTATCTGGATTTTGGGAGCCTCATGGATACATTGGTTGGGGGTGCATGCAGAACGTTGTGGAGTAAGTACAGATCTGGATTCCCTCATGTGGAAGTGCACTGGCATGGAGTGCGTGGAATGAAGTGGCTGGACTTGGTACCTCTCTGTGCTACTTTAGTGACAGAGCATCATCCAGACATAATTATAATTCATTGTGGAGGGAACAGTTTAGGACGTGTATCTGGAATTTCTTTGCAATTTGCAATGAAAGAAGGACTTGAGAAGGTCATGGACATGTTTCCAAATTCCCAAGTAAGTTTTTTCTCGTATTACACAAAGACAAATGTGGCTGCGTTCTTCTTTATTTGGTCCACAAATGGAGAAAGCGAGGCGCAATGTCAATAAGGCTGTTTGTGCCTTTCTAAGAGATGTTGGCATGTCCTCTTTTCACAATGAAAATATTGTGTTTCGTAGCACATACATTTTTCGCAGAGATGGAGTCCATCTTACTTATGCTGGCAATCAGATTTTTCTGAGAAATGTACAAAATGCATTGCAAGCTTTTTTGGAATTAGAGTCACCTATTTTTCAGTACATGTTGACGATTTCAAGTTTTTAAACACATAAAAACACCACCAAAAGGCTCTTTTCAGAGCCACCACTTGCTCCCAGAGAAAAGTGCTTTGGTTTTGCTAGGGCAGCAACCTAAAATGTTATATGTCCTAGGACTGTCCGCGCACTTCCCAAAAATGTACAGGGCCCTGCACTGTTTATTTGTCACTTCTATTTTTAAACTGTGAAAGGTGACCCTTTTTTTTGGATTTTTGTTGTTTTGTATTTTCTTTGGTTTTTTACACACGACACACTAGGAGAGGAGGGGAAAGGAGGGTAAGGAAGGGACACCAACCACGGGGATAAGAAAGGGCAGGTGGAGAGAGGACGATGTAGGGTGGGCCTTACTTAGGTAGGTAGCATGTCTTCTGGTGCTCCGTGACCGTAGTCTCAAAAGCACTTCGAAGACTCTTCCCCCTGCAGAGTACTGCATCGCAGTACATACACAATATTGTGACCCTCGAAAGGTAAAAGTCAACAGCATCGCGAATGGCCTGTGAAGCAGCTGGAGGGATACACTCTGCCACAGGAGTGTCTCTTGTGGTGAGAGGTGCGGAAACGGAGAATGTCCGCACTGTGGAACGACGTTAGGTGTTGCTTCATGAATGTCGTACCAAAGCTGTACGAACCACGTCTCCCACGACTCAGCACCATTTTGCGCTGGTTACAGGTGACTTTGTTCGCACATGCTCTTGGTACGTTACCATAAATGGTAAACAACTGCCACACCCAAGACTCCCGGCAAGTGCTGGTAATAGCGAGTTCATTCTCCTCATCCCCTTCATCCTCGTTCTCTACAACCTCACGCGTGTTCCCCTCTGCAGGCCCTTGGGGATGTGGTGGTGGTGGAGGGTTGGTGCTGAGGCAGATGTACCAACAGCAGCCATGAATGCCATCAGTGTTGATGAGATAATCTCAGCAAGAGCATCAAAGGCAGAAAAAGTCAATCTGCAATAGCCAGAAGTACAATGAAGATCAGCTCTGGGTTGTGGCCTTTTATAGGGGTGGAGGGGTGCGCTTCGCGAACAGATCGAACAATCAAAAAGGTTCAAAAAGTTACAAAAAGTATGTTGAAAGCCAGGGCCATTGTCTGGGACATGTGCAATGGTGAATTTTTACTGTAAAATAATTTGGATTGTCTGAATAAGTTATTTTAAAATGTTGGGGAACCGGACAGTGTCCGCAAATTAGGACACAGGCTCAGCGTGGGTGGGTCACATGATGATGTCGGGAAGACGTCTGCGAAGGGAACGGGTGTCCGCAGGACACCAAATGCACGGGAATGGTCATGCGCATGCGCACGGTTGTTCTACAGACAGTGTTCGGATCCTGAAGCTAATTAAAAGTGTGACACAAGTGAGACGGACAGTTACGGACAGGTGCGATGTTCGCAGGACTTACGGGTGTGGTGCGCATGTGCATAGATGTTCTGCAGACTGTACGGCCAGGTATAGTGTCCTTAGGACACCTCCATTCTGTTTCTCTACGGACATCCGGGACACCGCGCGTGTTCTTAGGACAGTTTCAACTTGGCTGCGGACAGTACGGACAGGTATAGTGTCCTTAGGATTTGTCCATTTTGTTCACTTACAGATATCTCGGACACCAGTGTGTTCTAAGAACAGTTCCATCTTGGTTGCGAATGGAACGGACAGGTATAGTGTCCTTAAGACACCCCCATTTTGTTCATTTACGGACATCCCGGACACCGGGTGTGTTCTAAGAACAGTTCCATCTTGGTTGCGAATGGTATGGACAGGTGTAGTGTCCTTAGGATATCCCCATTTTGTTAATTACTGACACCCCGGACAGGCGCGCTGTCCACAGAGATTTTAACTGCATTTTTTTATTATATACATATACACAATTTATGAAAGAGAGGGGGAAGCAGAAACTGATACAAATACAGGGGAATTAGGGGTTTGGAGAGGATGGATGGGAGGGGATGAAGGGATGGAAGTCTCATCAAAACGTTTTCTTGGTGTTGAGGGTTTGGGGATAGTTCACTGGGACATGGAGAGGCGGGACAGGTACATGTGGGACAATGGTATTTAATTTTTTCTTTTATGTGGTCCTCCACTAACTATTTCAAACCATTGAAATTTTCCTTGAGCATGTCTATTTTCTGTTCCATGCGTTGCATAATCTTTTACAATGTGTCTTTTGGTGTATTATTTTCAATGTTTGTATGGTCTGTTAGTAATAAATGTATATATGTTAAGTACACATTAAGTAATGATTATAAATTTGCTTATATAGAGAAGTGTCTACTATTATTATCACTGTCTTCAGACATTTCCTCACATGGAAAATTTTCCTCAAGCCACTCCAAAGTACTGCACGTTTCGGTGTGAAAAACAAAAATATATTAATTTTAGTGTACCTAATACAAAAAGTTTAGAAATATATAAGAAAAATGAAGTTCACTTACTAGCTTCTGGTAAATTGTATTCGTAGTGTTGTGTACGTCTACTGTTGCTTCTAGCTCTGCAGTTTCTGTGAGGCAATTATGTTGGAGGCATATATTTTTTGTTTTGGTATATTCCATTTTATTACATATGGTATTTAAATGGATGGTTGATGTGTTAGATATGGGGGTTCCACTGCTTATTTATTATTACATATAATGTGTTTATGTGCTGCTTTTTGAACTTGTGCAGTGTTCATATGGTATGATAAAACAAGATACCCCCTGAGTGTTTGGGTAGTGTTGATGTCGTCCGCATTTGTTCGCGGACATACGCACAGTGAGCGGACATCAAAATCATTAGCATGGGGTTCAGTATGTTCTATGTTACATGTATATAAAGTAAGGGAATCCTAGTAAATTTCTATCAAATTCACACCATGAAAATGTATATTCAGTAAAAAAAACTTTGTTAAAGGGACGTTATGGTTAAGTTGTGCTACTAAAAACCTATGAAATTCAGTAAAAAAACTTTATTAAAGGGACGTTATGGTTAAGTTGCGCTACTAAAAACCTATGAAATTCAGTTAAAAAACATTGTTAAAGGGACGTTATGGTTCAAAGTAAAATGAAACACCCCTAAAATTCGCTAGTTATGGTAAGCTAAGCAACCATAACTCGCGCCACCACCGTGCACTGCTAAGACTAACACCCAGGACATCAAAGATGACATCACAAATGTCATTGATGACATCAGTGATGACATCACATGTGCATTTACTTTTCATGAAAACTCTCTACAAGGGATTCTTATTATAATGTTGACCAAAAAGTGTCAAGGATCATTGGAATAAATATCATGAGCTAATTAGTGCAATGCATTGATATAAATAGCATTCTATTATGAAGTTCTATCCAGCATACTAAGCTACTCATGCATAAACATAGGCAGTGTGTGCAGCATACATGATGAAGGTGCAGTATTCATAATCGTGCATGTTGAATAGTGAAATGATAACTACTTTCTTATTAGAGTTTTGCGTACTGTGAAACATGTAATAAGTAGCTAATAAAACCCACTTACTACATAATTGCATTCTTACAGACAAAACAACACATACAAATCTGAGTATATACAGGGAAAGTGAAGTAAGCAAAAAAGCAGCAGTAGTAGCAGAAAGTGTTCATAACCTAACTGATACTCTTTATGCAGAGTAATGATTGCTCTGTTTCAAAGCTGCTACTTACCCTATTTATATGTATCACATGATGTGACTGGACCCTAAGGAAAGTAGTGGGAGTCCCGAGGAGAGTCCCAGTCTACTCCAGTCCACTCCGGGAACCAGGACCAGGGCTATGATGGCCCCACACACGCGGCAAAAGCTAAAGACTCAACTTGAACTTGAGCGCCAAGGTTCGTCGCAGAATGCTTCTGTTATTGCTAGTATGGACATAAAATTGAACACAAATGCTGCGATGCTGTTGATGCAGGTGACCGGGAAAACAAAAGTGAAATAGTGAGGGTGGTTGTGGGAATGGGAGTTCCTATCTCCCCTCATGCTACTCAGAATCTATCCCTCAGTGCATTACTTAACCCACCTCTTGACCCGATTTTACTAAATAAAACCCTGAATGAGGACAAAAATAATTCATTTAAGTTGCCACTAACCATCGAATTGGCATCGGAGAAATCGGTCTCGCTTCCGTCCGCAGACATGCAGGAAAGCGCGTCGGACCCTGAGACAAAAGGAGAAAGTTTACTCGAACAACCAGGAAGCAGCAGGGTCTTCTCTATTGAGACACAAGACACTAACGCCAGTATAGCTATTGTGGTCAATACGTCCTCGTTCCAATCACCATTTGATGTGACTGATACGGAACTTATGCAAATACACATCTCTCCAGATGATGTCAGAAGATCTAGATTTGTCTTTGTTCCTCCGATTAATGCTCTGGTGCCCAACATGCTGCTCGATAATTACCCGGAAGATATCATTGCAAATGCGCCTCAACTAAATAAAGGCCACTTATTTCTACCATTATCCAAATCTACATTTAACATTCGTGAGGCCAATGTGGAAAAACATACCTTCTCCGAGAAAGAAGGAGTAAATTTCATGCCAGTGGGCGCCATTGACATCACAGATCTTCACTCAAACATTCTATTAAATGAAGCAGCTACTGATGCCGGCAACTGTGCTTCTGCAGTAAAGCAATTAGGATCCAGACCCAGCAGATAAAGCTGGTAGCTGTGCGTCAGATGGATATTAATCCGGCCCACTCTCAACCTTTGACCTCTGAGCTGTCTTCCAAAAGGCTAATACATGAGCGTTCTTCACACAGCGCACATAAAATAGATTTCGTAGCAAGAGAAGCTCGATTTACAGAGCGCCTGACTGTGGACTTTCATCTAATTAAAGAGAAACTGATCAATAGTTTCTCTAATACATCTGTGGAAAAATGTTCAACGCCTTATAATCGCGGAATTAAGGAAGGTAACAACAAATTGATGCCAACTCCACTGTTATTGGTCACCCCAAAAAGTTTATCACAATGCTTCCATCAAGGTGACACTTCAGGAAATATACAGTCGTCCTCTGTAGATAAATCCGGGGTTAATTCTACACCCAAAAGAGCGGATCACTTCTCTGTACCAACTGATATTAATCCGGCTCACTCTAGTGAACCTAAATCACACGACAAAACATGTCAGTTTCCTCTTCAACCATCTGTGCATGAAGGCTCGCACCCAATTTCATCCCCAGAGCAAAATAAAGATTTGAACACAAAATCTAATCTGTCAATAGCTGCGGGGATTCAAATACATAACAATGTATTGGCCGCAACGTCTCTAGCCCTAATTCCTTTTGTAAAATTATATGACTCCTTACATTATGCTATTAAAGATTATGGCACACTATTGAACACTCTTATATCAAAAGTGGACAATATGGAGCAAATAAATGATGCTGTAGTGAAAAGAATGGAGAGAGAAGCTGAAATCTCATCTCAATGGCAATATCGCCTAGGAGACTTAGCCGCTAGACAACATGAAGACAACTCTTCACTAATGAATGCCATACTGGAAAGCATGAAATGGCTGAGGCACAAGGAACAGAAGGCTATGCAATTACCCACTGCTGCTGTTGGCGCACAAAATACGGGTGAGGTGCAATCTATTCAAGTCCCAGCTATTCAACTTGGCGACGTTACCAAAAAACTTCACGAAGATTGAACAATCAACCACAAAGACCTCTGTTCAGGGGGCAAATGAGCCGACCCCGATTCCAAATGGTCAAACTGAGGCTATGAGAATGCAACCACCTCCGATGATACAAAATGATCCTCCTATACTGGAACAGAAATCTAAGGACCTCGCACCGAACCAAGCTGTGAACTGCTCTAAACAATTGACTTTTGGTATCTTTTCTGGCACTGCTAAAACATTAACAGTAACGAAAACAGTCAAAACAGTGCCTAAGCCAAAAGCAGTGACTTCAGCCTCAAGTAAGAATGGCAAAAAGGTCAGAGAAAGGAACACGGGCTCTGTCAAGAGATTTGTCAGAAATCTATCTACACCATAAAAACTAGGTCTGTTTGAACGTAAGCAGGAGAGAAATAAAACAACTACCAAAAGAACAGAAAAAGCAGACACACCTGATGTCCCAAAATGTAGAGATACTATGCCTGTTTCGCAAAAACAAAATCCCAATAAGCGGGCTCGCTTAGACTCGGAAGACCATACAAGTGATACACAGGATAAATCACTGGAATTATGTGAATATTCTACTTATTTTATTGACTCAGAAGACTCAAAGAGTTCGGAAGATTCAGTAAGAATCCAACGAAAAGTGGTCAATAAACATGATTCAAATCTGAGTCTAGAATCGAGCAATTCGGCTCAACCATCTAAAGTCTCGTTATCTAGCAAGAAGAATGTTGGGGCCCTGGAAGTAGGTCATAGTAGCGCTGCCATTTTGACAAACAAGGCTGTCGCTCCAATCTCTCTAGCTCCGGGAGCTCATTCGCCAAAAAAATCCTTAACAAATCTTAATCCAAAAATGACACAAGCTCAATTGAAAAATCAAAAGGAGACTCAACCTAGAGCATCCTGAAGGCGAACAGAAGATCCAAATCGCTCTGCTTGGAGGATCCAGATAGAAAACTTGTTTCCAGATGAGAAAGAAGTGAATCTCAATAGAAGAAATGTGATGAGGCTATTGCATAATATACCTTCATTACGTACAATAACTTCAGATGATATAGGAATTGTGGAATATATATCAGAAGAGTCAGCTGACAAGGTGTTTCTACATATAAAATCAACAGCAGTGGAAAACACACTGTTAGCTGCCAAAGAGGAAATCTTAATATTTGGTTTTGACATTGAACTTGAAAAAGATCAGCCTCAATTACAAGATGATCCATCTGTACAGGCCAATGAAGTACTTTCAACCTCTGAATTACATCGTCAGTTATTGAGACAACAATTCAATGTAAAATCTCCACGGTCAATTACTGAAATTTGACGCAGAGACAACAATCCAATCACTAAAAGCTCCGGTCTTTACAGAGACACTCGCCCATAACTAAATATATCCTATGTAGAACAACTATGTGGGATCATATCTTGGAACACCAGGGGATTTCATCATCTTTTTCGAGATTTCCCGCTGTCCTTAGAGAATAACTTTGCCCTCTGTCTACAGGAGACCTGGCTGTGGGAAACACCAATCAAAGATGGTTATACTGTCCTGCTAAATAAGGCAGGAAAAAATCTCTGAGGTCGTCCCTATTCTGCTCTTATTACCATGGTGAACAACTCTTATGGGTGGACCGTTGAGCAAATCTTTAATCCAAACATTTTAATCCAGGGGATACTCTTACATCATCCTACTCAGAACTTGGATCAAAGGAAACATCTACTTCTGATAAATACGTATTGGAACCCCTCAATGATTTCGACATCTGGCTTTATAAGATAATAATAATCTGCGGTGATCTGAATTTATCCTGGTCTGAAACAGGTTCCTCTGCTAACAATATTTGCACCGTAAGAGGAGATTTATGGAGACAGGCATTACAAATCAGAAATTGCGAGATGCTAAATGGCTCAATTAAAGGCGACATACCAGCGTGTCCCACATGGCAAAGAGACCAAAGCAAGAAAACGTTGGATTACATCTGGCTGTCTTTATATGAGTGGTCAAAAATCAACTACTTGAAAATTCATAAGACATCCAGTAGTGATCATCACTTATTGGATCTAACTTGGTCACTCCTACGGGCAGTAAATGTAGAAGTGTATACTTCACCGGTGGAATTGAATCAGGGGGGAAATAGACTCAGAATCAATGAAAGCCATATAAGCTTATTGAGACAAAACTTAAATGAAAATTTAAGCTCCACATTTTTCAGAATGAATTATGCCCTTTTTCTGACTCAGCACTGCACAAACAAATACTCATTGAAGTTCCAGACACAGTCAAAGAAATATACCTTTAGTGCTCAAGTTAGTTATGAGATAAAGAAAATGAACACGAAGATCAGATTTATAAAAAGGACAAGTCAAGATTCTAACATCTCTCGTGCGTTAAAGGAATGCAAACAGAAATATTGTAATCGGCTCAAATCCTTTAAGATCATAAGAGACCAAGAACGAGGCGAATCCATCTTGTCTCTGATCATCCAAAATAACTCCAAGGAAATATGGAAAATCCTAAATGGAACTGCAAATCAAGAAGTAAGAACGACAAATGGGATCTCTATGTCTTCCTGGGAAAAACACTTCAATAGTGTTTTCAATAGAGGTCACGATTGTCATGATTCCTTGTCTCAGACTGACACGGAACATTGGAATGTTTGTGAATCCTATGAAAACATTGTAAAAATGATTCAACAACTGAAAAATTCCTGTGCTGCAGGTCCTGATGGATTGACCAATCTGATGTTAAAAGAAAAAAAAGAAGCATGGGCAGAATTCATTGTGGAGTTATTTTCCCTCATAGCTAAATCTAAGGAAATTCCAGTTTCCTGGAAGACTGCAGTCATTATTCCAATATTTAAAAAAGGCAACAGGGAAGATCCAGCAAATTATCGGCATATTGCTTTAATGGACATAATAGGTAAGATCTTCGCCACATGCCTTCAACTTAAGATCACTGCTTGGGCCACTAACATCGGCTGCCGGCAAACTGGCTTCACTAAAGAAGTTGGCAAGGAAATACATCTATTAATTGTCAATCTTCTAAAACTTGAAGCATTGAAGTCCCGCAAAAAACTATTCATGGCTTTCATTGATATGAAACAAGCATTTGATACTATTAATCGCTCTAAATTCTGGAACAAATTATCAACATGGGCTTGCCCGTCATCTCTACTCCACCTGCTAATTGCTTTACACAATGAAACTTCTATCAGAGTTCGAATTGATAAGAGCGGACATCTAACTAACAAAGTGCGAACAACAAGTGGTGTAAAACAAGGCTGCCCTTTGGCAGCGCTTCTGTTCAAATTATACATTTCTGATATCTCCAAAGACCTGAACAATGTGCGTTGTTTTCCACCCAAAGTGAATGGCCAACAAATTAGTTGGGCTCTCTATGCTGACGACATTGTGCTGTTTGATCAAACTGAAATAGGTCTACAAAGGCTTCTGACGAATCTAATATCCTATCTAACAGCCAATGATCTTGTCATCAATGCCAGAAAATCAAAAATTATAGCTTTTGGATCAAAACAGCCCACTAGTAAATCTTTCAAATGGACTGTTGCTGGCGAACCAATAGAATCAGTCTCAGTTGTTCGTTATCTGGGAGTTCAGATCAACAAATCAATCAGGGAATGGGATTGGACATTAGACCTAAAAAATCGCATGGCAATGTTCACCATGCAAGGTCAAAGGCTGCACGCTGAATATGGCAAATGTACACTCTCCCCAATAAGATCATTTTATATGCAGAAAGTTATCCCAGCGCTAACCCATGGAGTGGAGGCTGGTCTGAACATAGACCAAAAAAGCTGGTCATCACTTGAGGGCCTTTTTTGGAGAAAGGTCCTGAACTTACCTCCAGGCACTGCTATCATAGCAATTAGACATGAATTAGACCTTGAGCCTCTGTATGGAATCATACAATGGAAACCAATTGCTATGCTAAGAAAAATGTGCCTACAAAAGTTTGCACCTCCTTACGAAATATTTAAATCAACAGATGAACATCCGCATTCTGGGATTCTGCTGATGTGGGTCAATAAAATCATGAAGATCATTGAAGTGGCCGATATACCATGGGATTTGGTAATGGACATACCGTAAGTTGCCAAAAAGAAGCTCAGAAAGTGGAACTGGATAAAGAATAACGAGATCCGTGACTCTCTACCAACCTCTCTTTTCACAGGTGTAACATGTAACACTCTGGACAAACTACCAAAATATCTGGAAAGATTCCCCTCAAGGTACCATCAAAACAGGTTTTTAAGAATCCGTTTGAATGCTTACAACACAAAAGAAATGATGTGGATGAAACATCACAAAGATTCAATGGATAATCTCTATAGATTCTGTATGAAATCAACAGAATCGTTAAAACACCTAATCACAGAATGCGTTAAACTTGCATCTGATCGTTTGTCCTTTCTTGGTAGATTTTTTTCTCCCAGGATAAACATTGAGGACTGGTGGTTCAATTTACTTTCTGGAAACAGGCCTCCACTAATTTGTGCAGTTATTGATTATATGGAGAAGATCCTAAATCATGATCAATCTCTAACTAAATGAATTAAATGAAGGAAAATAAAGTGTTCACAGAATCCTATATGTAATTAAAGTTTTGTAATAAAACTAATTGTTACAAATAAAAAAAACAAAACAAAAACAATGTATACAATATTTGAGCATATACAAGGAAAGTACAGCAATAAAAAAAAAAACAGAACTATCAGAAAGTGCTGATAACCCTACTGATTCTCTTCATGCACAGACAGGATTGCTGTCTTTCAAGCCGGTCTTCCTCTATGTATATGTTTCATATGATGTGACTGGACCCTAAGGGAATTACTGTAAGAACATACTTGAAGGATAAGTCTACAAATATAGTACCTTTTCAATTTTTAGTTCCTGATTGTTACTAAAGAAAACCATGTGGCCTAGATATGTCAGTAAGGGAAAAAAGGGGGAGCCAGACATGTCATGTCATCAGTGATGTCATCAATGACATTTGTGATGTCATCTTTGATGTCCTAGGTGTTAGTCTTAGCAGTGCACGGTGGTGGCGCGAGTTATGGTTGCTTAGCTTACCATAACTAGCGAATTTCAGGGGGTTTTCGGTTTTACTTTGAACCATAACATCCCTTTAACAAAGTTTATTTACTGAATTTCATAGGTTTTAAGTAGCGCAACTTAACCATAACATCCCTTTAACAAAGTTTTTTCCCCACTGTGGGATTGGGTGTGAGCTTTTTCCTTGCAAACCTGATGACTACAGCTACCAGAAGTCCTTGCAGCAGAATCATCATTGATTGTTAACACCTGCACTTGCTGTGAGCTGCAAGCTAAGACTGCCTCCCTGACGATGTGAAGAGCACAGAAACCGGTAGGAGGAGAACATAAGTGGCTGAGAAGGTTTACTGTGCAGGGAACTGGAATGTGCCCCTCTCCTCTTTTTCATCACATTTCCTGAATTTTTGAATGGTGGAATCTTCAAAATCTAAAAGGAGCTGCATCGGGGTGACACATGCCCAGCTTTGGAGTGCCTCGCTGTGGGCTATTCCCTCCCTTTCCCCACTGTGGGATTGGGAGTGAGCTTGTTCCTTGCAAACCTGATGACTAGAAGTCCTTGCAGCAGAATCGTCATTGGTTGTTAACACCTGCACTTGCTGTGAGCTGCAAGCTAAGACTGCCTCGCTGACGATGTGAAGAGCACAGAAACCGGTAGGAGGAGAACACCAGTGGCTGAGAAGGTTTACTGTGCAGGGAACTGGAGTGCGCCCCTCTCCTCATTTTCCTCTTTTTCATCATATATATATGTATATAACTTTGCTCTCCCTGGACGGATCCTCAGCAAACTTTGCAAAAAAAGTATTTGGGTCACTCTGAATAGTTTGGTGAGGATTCGTCCAGGGGGGGGGGCAAAGTTATAGGGGGGTCCCAAAACTTTTTTTTTCCCATAGACTGAATGGGATTTTTTTTTGCTCGCGTCTACAGCCCAAACCGCTGGACGGATTTTCACCAAATCTGGACCAGGAGCAGTGGCTTGGTCCTGAAAGCGTGCTTTTGCAAATTTGGTGAAAATCCGTCCAGTAGTTTTTTTTAAAAATGACCAAAAAGTAGGTAAAAAAAAATTAGTGATATCTGTGTTTGGTCCGCGGACACATTTCCCTGTTCGCTCCGCGGACAGTGTCCTGATTGGCCAATTGGCTTGCGTGATGTTCGCGGACATGCAACGTGTTTGCTGATTGCACGGCGTGGAGCGTGAAGCGCATCAGATTTTCGCTAGCGCCCGCCATCTTGGATTTGCGGTCGTCCGCGGACAGAGCATTGAAACTTTGTTTAAAATTTGTATTTAGTAGAGTGTGTTGGTGTGTAGGAGTGTTTGGGGAGGGTGGGAGTGTATGAGATAGGATGAAAGTTCTTTTTGTGTTCGATTTGTCTGCGTACATCACGGGTGTTCTGCAATATTCTAAATAAACTGAATGGGGGTGTTCTGAGGACTCAATATGTGTCCGTTTTTGTTCGCAAGCAAACTGAAACTGTTCTAAGAACACTCGCAGTGTCCTGAAATGTTCGCAAATAAAGAAAATGGGGGTGTCCTGAGGACGCTGTCCGTATTGTTCGTTGTCAAGTTGAATATGTTCTAAGAACACTCGCGGTGTCCTGAAATGTTTGCAAATACACAAAATGGGGGTGTTCTGAAGACGTTGTCGAACATTCGCTGTGTCCTGAAATGTTCGCAAATATGAATGGGGGTGTTGGCTGACAAGTTGAATGTGTTCTCAGAACACTCGCGGTGTCCTGAAATGTTCGCAAATAAACAAAATGGGGGTGTCCTGAGGACGCTGTCCCTATTGTTCTCTGTCAAGTTGAATGTCTTCTAAGAACACTCGCGGTGTCCTGAAATGTTCGCAAATAAACTAGATGGTGGTGTTCTGAAGACGCTTCTAAGAACACTCGCGGTGTCCGGGGAATGTTCGTAGGGGGTGTCCTGAGGACGCTGTCCGTATTGTTCTCTGTCAAGCTGAATGTGTTCTAAGAACACTCGCGGTGTCCTGAAATGTTCGCAAATAAACTAGATGGTGGTGTTCTGAAGACGCTTCTAAGAACACTCGCGGTGTCCGGGGAATGTTCGTAGGGGCTGTCCTGAGGACGCTGTCCGTATTGTTCTCTGTCAAGCTGAATGTGTTCTAAGAACACTCCCGGTGTCCTGGAATGTTCGTAGGGGGTGTCCTGAAGGCATAGTCCGTATTGTTCGCTAGCAAGTTGAATGTGTTCTAAGAATACTCGCAGTGTCCTGAAATGTTCGCAAATAAACAAAATGGGGGTGTCCTGAGGACGCTGTCCGTATTGTTATCTGTCAAGTTGAATGTGTTCTAAGAACTTTCACGTTGTTCTGAAATGTTCGTAGGGGGTGTCCTGAAGATGCTGTTCGTATTGTTCTCTGTCAAGTTGAATGTGTTCTTCGAACACTCATGGTGTCCTGAAATGTTCGCAAATAAACGAAATGGGGGTGTTCTGAGGACACTGTCCGTATTGTTCGTTGTCAAGTTCAATGTGTTCTAAGAACACTTGCGGTGTCCTGAAATGTTCGCAAATAAACAAGATGGTGGTGTTCTGAAGACGCTTCTAAGAACACTCGTGGTGTCCGGGGAATGTTCGTACAGTTCGTCCTGAGTACGCTGTCCGTATTGTTCTCTGTCAAGTTGAATGTGCTCTAAGAACACTCGCGGTGTCCTGAAATGTTTGCAAATAAACAAAATGTGGGTGTTCTGAAGACGTTTCTAAGAACACTCGCGGTGTCCTGGAATGTTCGTAGGGGGTGTCCTGAGGGCGTAGTCCGTATTGTTTGCTGGCAAGTTGAATGTGTTCTAAGAACACTCGCAGTGTCCTGAAATGTTCGCAAATAAACAAAATGGGGGTGTCCTGAGGACACTGTCCGTATTGTTCGTTGTCAAGTTGAAAGTGTTCTAAGAACTATCGCGTTGTTCTGAAATGTTCGTAGGGGGTGTCCTGAAAACACTGTCCGTATTGTTCGCTGGCAAGTTGAAAGTGCTCTAAGAACACTCATAATGTCCGCGGACATTAAAAGTTTCCATAGACCATAGCTGAAATGTTTGACTCTATGGATGTGATATGCTGCGGTGGTTGTTGCCAGGGCATAGAGTCTTTTGGCCATGCACCCAAGACTCTATGCCCTGGCAACAACCACCGCAGCATATCACATTCATATTTGCTTATAACTTTGGGTGAAAAACAAATGTATAAGGAACAAAGGTATTAGATACTATGGATGTGATATGCTGCTATGGTTCTCCTTATTATTGTATACTTACTGTTTGGTCTAGTAACTGGAGTACATGTATTTCTTGTTAATTTCTGTGATAAAAGAAAATAGCATGTTAGTATTAGTATTTTGTAATGACTTATTACATTGTATAATCAATATACTTTTTTTTTTTTTTGGACCCTCATATTTAGTAGATTACAAATCAGAGTACTGTGCAATTTGCTCAGTTTCTGTATTGCTAAAATCATTGGGTCTGTGGGAGAAAAACAAATCCATGTTGGATTAAAAAAAAAACTTTTTCTGTTATGCTCCAGTTTGTTTGTTTGTTTTCAGTGTTCACTTATTGTTTCTGGCTAATGCTTTATACTTTGGCTTGTTGTATTTTTTTGGAGCAGTAACATATTATTTATTTGTTTTGATATTATAAAATTTTGGAGCAGTTAGATACCAATTGGCGTATTCTAACTGTCTATTTTTTTTATATATTTTAGTGGTATTGATTTATCTATTTGGATATTGTTAAATTTTGGGACAGTTAGATACCAATTGGCGTATTCTAACTGTGTATTTTTTGGTCTAATTTAGTGGTATTCATTTATCTGATTAGTTGTTGTAGAATCTTTGAGCACTTAGATAGCTTTTGGAGTATTCTAACAGTTTATATTTTTTTAACACAAGTTTACTTAGGGTTTAAATACAGTTTAGTTATCAAATTTTGGTTTTAAGAACATCAAATAAGCGTTTGTAAGATTTACTGGTAATCTCTGCTTTAGAGTTATGGTACTATCATTACATTCAAACCATCTACATTTCTTTTTTATATATGCAGTGTAGTGCCCTGAATTGGTTATGGCTCCTGTGTGGTAGATTATACCTATTGTTGTGAAGGTTTTCTTACCAAGTGATATTTGACCATGTGTGAATCCAGTCAGCTTGCAGTTGTTTTTGGTACCATCTGCATTGTAACGTTGTTAGGGAGAATTCTCTGTTTAGGCTGAATTTCCTAACCTAGTGAGTCCCCCAGCAGCTTTGCTGGATTTCTGGAGTTTGTTTTTTTTCCATCCTGCCAAGAGTGAGACTCTTTTTCTCCCACTCTTGGACATGAATGTGTGTAATTCCTTTAAATGTCAATGTGTTCTATGGGCTATGGGGTCTTTTACTCCATAGGGTCTCATATGTTTTTCTATGTGTGTTACACTGCACCCTACGTGCCGTAACACTGGGGTGTCCTAGCGGACCTCCATCATAGACTCCATACCCGGGGGCTAACTACTGTCTCCCTGGGCATGTAAAGTCACCATTGGCTTTACTAGACCTAAATTTACTAACAGAACTGGTACAAACCATCCTATTGTGGACGTACTAGTAGGGATAATTCGATTACTCCTGGGTCTGTTGTTCGAGGGGGCACTGTCCCGTCCCCCCTCATCGAGTTTTGGCTGGTGGCAGTGGAAACTACTTGTTATGTTGAACCCCGAATATAACCCTATGGGATTCTTCCCATTGTTGGAGATTGATACTGTTTCTCGTTAATCTCTAACATACCTCCGGTCTACTTATCTTAAATAAGTCTATCGGATGGTATTTTCTGCCAAAACTCGGCTTTTTAAAATGGTGTCTGTGTTCATCTCTGTGACTCCTAAGCCAAAGGTTGAGCCCTTTGTTCCACTTTTGGCGGGCCTCTGTACAGAGACCCTCCAAAGTGGAGCCATTCTGTCTGGGTTACCACAGGGGTGTGGGAGGGGGTTTAGGCACCCTGGACCGAGTTGCCTTGCCAACTCCGGTCGCACTCTGGTTTGATTGGCCCAAGTAGTGAGCCTCCCCGCTCACCACTTAGCATGTGTTGATTGACAGCTAGGCTGAATGAATGGGGGTTTTCTGCATAAAAGCAGGGCTTTTGGGACTGGATCTTCAGAAGTCGCCACAGGACCTAAGAATCCGACGAGGGTAAAGCTGAGCCGACCTGCAACAACGACACCTCCGGTGGAGCCCTGCTGAACCGCCTCACCACTTCCCGACGACAGAGGAGATCTCCCTGCCGGAGAGTCTCTTCCCCTGACTAGTGGGAACAACCAGTCCCCTTTGCTTTTTCTTCGCCTCAGGACGCAGTGGTCGAATTGCCCGTGCAGAGCACCTCGGCAACCGGATAGCCACTACCCCTGTACCGTGACCAAAAGGTGGTGCCTTGTGACGGAGCACTCCGCGACTGGTCTCTTCCCTGGTGGTGTACCGGACTTCACTTTTCTTCGACGACGAGATCATCTCTACTCTTGGCAAAGACCCGACGTGCATCCACCACCAGGAACAACTGCCCCCGCCAGAGCTGTCTCTCCACAATCAAGGTACTGTGTCCGCCTGGCTTCCCTTGTTGCCAGATAGAGTGAGGTGTCTTAATCCTCGCCTCTCCATAGGGTCGCCTGCAAGCTTTCTCTAGCTCGTTGTTCTGAACTAGTCCAATCTTCCAATAACAATTTGTTACAAAGACTCGAACGCATCTCCACTAAGATACTTTTTGGGACATATCGCCTTGCCTCTCTCCGAGTGGGCCTGGCCTCTGAACCTTATGATCTATTGTGGTTCTATTGATCTATTGTGGTTCTTGCCTTCTTGCCTTGCATTTTTCCCGTGAAGTATTGAACTGTGTTGATTTCGTAACCTGCTTATTTTTCTCTCCTGTCCTAACTAATATTAGAGTGCCATCTAGGTTGAGGCATACACCTCTGTCTGCAAATAAGTGATGCTGATGGAACCTAGACTTGTCAAACTATTGTTAGGGGGAGTGATCTTTTCTTCTTCGTAGAGTAATTGTAATTGAAGTGTTTGCCGTGATAGTGCCAAAGTGTTTTCTATAGATGTTCCGTTATAAATAAATACCTTAATATCTTTACACTGAAGCCTTGTTGCGTGTTTGCTTGTCTTACTGTGAAGAATTGCCCTATTTTGTATACTCCACATACTGCTTAACTCTTCTTGAGGGAAGTCTGACTGCTCAGCCACAGCTACCAAGTGAATCTGTGTGGTACAGACTGCTACCAAGTGGGTTTACTGCCAAACACCTGTAGTCCTAAATCTTTTGCAGTGGTCCCAGAGGGAACTGAACAGGTTTCCGCCTAACAAACGTAGAAGCATTAGTATTGTGCATTTACTATGTGTTTGTATTACTAACGTGGAGCGATTATCTGATTTGCATGTAGAGCATAATCTACCATGGGTTGCATTTTGTACAAGTCGCTGAAATGGAATGGATTCACAATTTGGTATTGATATATATATATGAAGTGTTCATTGGGGATTTCTTCTTGTATCACATGTATGTTTCCACATGTATGAAATCTGAAAGATTTCATTTATAGGTATGTTTTTGTTTTCCAGTACTTGTAGTAAGTACATTAGAAATTCTTGTGGATCTTCCTGTGAGTTTATAGTGAATTTCACCATTCCAGCACAGTAGTCCAATTGTTTTCTTATTCCATAAACACTATACGTGTTGTCAGGATTGTTTGCTGCATTTCTGTGAAGTACTAACATTTGCAAACATAATGGGTCTGTACTGTGTAAGTAAATGTTGTCAACAATTGGTGGTAATTGAAATAGAATATTCAATGCTACATTTGCGTAGCAACTTACACCAACTATATTTGAGAATTTAAATGGCCAAGGTAGTTCTGTATCTAATTGCTTTCTTGGAGTTTTTCTTCCTTCTTTAAAGAAGTACCTGGTTTACTTTCCCTAATTGATTCTTTTTTGCTTGTGGTACTTGATGAAGTATTAGTTTCTTTTACTCTCTTTGGAGGATTTGCAGTGGCATCCTGTTGCATTTCTGTTTGATTTATTTTTCTTTTATAACGTTTTACTTTTTGTGGAACAGAATATGTGTTTAGGTGGGGGGTGTATAGTGAGCGAAGTCTATTGAATTCTAAAATGCAAGGAATATCAGTGTGTATTTTACTTGCATCAAAGTTGTTTAGAAATAGACCGTCAAGTGTATGTAAGCGTGATAGTGCTACATAGCTCATGCCTTCTTTAAAGACTGTGTTACCAATATCTATCATTGCTTTGTCTAGGGTAAGACTTTGTGATTTATGAATCGTGACTGCGTATGCAAGAGTTAGAGAAAATTGTTCTCTGTGTACATACATATCTTTGAAGAGAAGGAATCTAGCTGTTGAGCGTCCTATCCTTTTTACTTCTGAAAGTTTGTCAAAGAGTATATTGACAAACAAAATTTTGTTGTCGTGTGGGTATGTTTGAAAGCCAAGAACTGTACCCAGTGCTCCATTAACTAGTCCTTGGTCCACGTCAAGGTTACGTTTAAGCATTACTCTGCAATTTAAGGATAATTTTAATATCTTTTCTAAGCCTGCTGTGTTTGAGATTGATTTTTCTAAACTATTTAGTCTTGTTGTGGCTTGGTCACACATGGGTAGTGTCATACCATGTACATCTAGTTTGTCTGTGGCGCTAATTTCCATGATTGGTTGCATTTCTTTACTTAGCATGATTTCATTGAATTTGAAACAGCTTGCAAGAGTTGGCATTAAGGCCATACACTTGACATTTTTGTGGGCTAATTGTTCCATAACATCTGTAGCACATGCATAAAGTGCATTAATGTGCTGGGTTTTCAATATTGCTTCTGCTTCTTTAGAAAGTATACCAACTCTGATACTTTTTAAAATGTTGGCATAAGTGAGATCTGCAGATTGCCGCATGTTTTCTGTTAATTCTCTGTATTGGAAAAATTACCAAAGGTTGACATTTCCAATGCTGCCAACAGTTTTACGGCAGAGTTTGTGTCCTAATGTTTTAAAAATAGGATCACCTTTTACTGGTGTTAATTGAAGCAGATCTCCAAAAACAACAATGTGTTTTCCTGCAAAGAGCTCTTCATAGTCTGTTTTGAGTACTTCTTGTAATCTGAGGCATTTTCATTTGTTTCAATACTCTGCGTAATTCCATTGCAGCTTCTGCAGAAATTTTGTAATAGTCTAATTTGTTCTGGTGTTCTACTGGTAATAGTAGTAATCAGTGTAATGTAACACCACCTATGTTGTAGGCAGCTAAACCTGTGGGGGCAGTGACAACAGCTGACAGTTTGTTGTTTGTCAATTGTTGAAGGAACTTACTAATGATTTTGATTAGGAATTTTTTGCCAGAACCAGCTTCACCACTGACGTACAGTAGTATAGGTTTATAATTATGGCAGGAACATTCTTTATTTTCATTTTTTACACCATGTGAAATTTGTTGTGTTACTTCTTGAAAAATGCTACTTTGCTCATTGTTTAGTTTTTATTGTAATATAGTTAAGTCTTCCTTATCTTCATACTGACACATGGTGTTTTCAACTTCTATCATAGCTAATTCTGCCTCATTTATTATTAGTGGTTCTCCCAGTGGTTCTTGGCTTCCTGTTACAGAAGGTTGACTACTGTCAGGAGTGTCCTTATCTAGTTGGGCTTGGAGTTCTTCTTTGTGTTGCTGTTCATTGTGCAACATTGTTTTGTACTGTGTAAAGTTTACATCAGTTATAGTGCTTTCGTTTGCTTTGAAAGCATCCTCATATGAGTCATAGTTATCTAGTAATTGTTCTTCTTTTCTCTATGGTTTGAAGAGTTGTAGCAGGGACATGTAATATACTTCTTTATGTTGAGGAGTCTTTAATGATAATTTGATATGATTAATTAAATTTGGTTTAGTGAGTTTAACTAAGCTGCCTTCACAGTTTGTCACTCTATATTTACCTTTTTTTCATCAGGTTTCATATTATTTTTGTATGTGTAGTTTTGGGCTATGTGGTATAGACACATGTTTTCCAAAGTATTACTTCTGTTTGGGTAGTATGTGTCCAATAAATTGTTTTTTTAAAATGTCTTGGCTGTTGGGATCATGTTTGGCTATTGTTTCTATATCTTCATATGATTTTAGAACTCTTTTTCTAGATTTAGCTGGACCAAGACTTAGCCATACTATATTTTCAGATTTACCATACAATGCAGTACCAGTTAAACGATCAGCTGCTTCATATGATCCACATTCTCTATGGGTGAGCATTTTTATGCCCAAGCTGTATAATTTCTGAGATACTGTTTTATCTGATGACAGGTCATTCCAGAGGTCTTGGAGCTCTGTCTTTTCTGCTTTAGTTAAGTATGCTGTGACATATCGTGCAACTGCAGTAGAATTGTCTGCAATGTACTGCACATCTATGTTTGCATTCCATAAGTGGGCAATGATTGCATTATAATCATTGATATATTTTTCTTCTTCTTTTCTTTTTATGTGATATGTATTTTTAGGTGACTTACCTTTAACACTATGTCTAACTGAAGACATGAGGTTGTTCACTTGACCTGTATTTGTAACTGGTCTAGGGAAACCAAATTGGCATTTGGTGTAGTATTTCCCTTTGTTTTTGTATTTGCGACGACAATATTTTCCACATTTGTGTCTTTGAAATTGTAAAATTTGTGCATGAAGATCACTATTTGTGACTTCTGATGGAATTTCACAAGTGACACTTTTTTCAATAAACTGTAAGACAGTGGCATCACTGTCTTGACCAAATTTAGGAGCATCTTTAATCCATAAAAGCATGTTTATATGTGGTGCTCCTCTGGCTTGGTATTCTTTTCGCCAAAAGAAGTGTTGCACTTCTCCAAGGGGAGGAACAGTTTTATTACAAATAAAATGTAGCATAGCAATGAAGCGATGGTGAAAATATCTTGAAACATTAACAGGATCTAAAGAACAAAGTTCTCCAGGTGTTAGTATATCTATGTTTGTTTTGTTTTTATTTGATATGCGTAGGAAATCATGCAAATCTTCCCATGCATATTCTCCACAACTTAATGTAACAAACCAAGTGGGTGGGCCAAGGTTTCTGATCATACAACGTACATCTCCATGACGTTGAAACCATTACTCTTTAGTACAACGCATATTTGCTAATAGATTTGTAATATTTGATTGTAAAACCTCATCCTTTTGTTGCACTTTTTCTAATAATTGGGTAGCTGTCATATTTTGAAAGTGTGATCCTGATTTTAATATGTGTGCAACTCCGTAACATAAAGTTGCTAGTTCACTTTCAAAGAGTAGGTGGAATATGTATTCCACATTTTGTCTAAATCTGGGATCTTCAGAATATATCCGTAATGAGCGGTATTCTGAAGCTAATATTTGAATAGGACTATCATCATGCCTTCCTCCTTTGCCAGTAGGAAAGAGAAGAGGAAAAGCACGTGCTTCTATACTTTTTTCCCATATGAGGATTGGCGATCTTTTTGTTTGACGCATTTGCATTTGGTAAGTTTCCAGTACATCTTCTACGGTGTCATTACAGTGCAAAACCTGAATTGTATAATGGTCTAAAGTATTTGATATTGTAGCAGGATCTAGTAGCTCAAATTGACCAGCTTCTTGTGTTTCTTGAATTATTTCAGTTATATCTTTCAAGTTTTCTTCAATATTAATTTCTTTGTAATATTCATTATTCTCTTTAAGATATTGGAAGGCTTGTCTAACTTTATATAAATCTACCAGCTGTTACCATATTTTTTTGTCTTTTGTAGGTACTCCATTTACTAAGATAATCAAAGATTGCTGCATTGGACGTTGCACTCCTAGAGTATGCACATTTTCTTTTAGATCTAATGGTAAATAAACTACTTTTCCACGAATGCCTTTTACCAATTCAGAGGGAGGTAATTTTGCTGTTTTTGGTTGAAGGCGTATTATTGCTTGAAATGGGTGTACTGTTTGAATTATGATGCTCTCATATAAATTAAGTTGTTGTAGGGGTTTTGGTACTGGGTATAATTCCAAATTATTTGTGATAGCACGTGAAGGAGTTTGGTTGTTGTCAAGTTTTGTAGTGCAGTAACTGCAAAGTATTAAGGGCTCAGTTATTTCGTATTTGTTTTCTGCTACAAGGTAGATAGCTAATTCAAACCATTTAGAATCTTCATTGTCTTCTATTGTGTATGATAGGTCTACAGTTGTTGTGTTAATTTTATAAAAAGTTCTACGGCAACATACACATACATGGTTTGGTACTTCAGCTGATGTACTTTTAAATTTGAGTATTTCTTTTTTGTATGTGTTTAGCAAAAGGTTGCCATGTGTAGAATTGTTGCTTAATGGCTTTCACTTCCAAAATATTTTTCTGGATATAGTGAATTTCTTCAAGTAGGTCTTTTGCTGTACCATGTAGAAGGATGTTATTTATCTTTGCTAGTGCTTAAGCAGGACTTTTAGCATAGTACAGTTTATAGACTAGATTTCTTATAGTTGAATGATGTGTTGATATCCTTTTGATATCATGGAAAGTGGTTTTACAAGTAGGTCCTGTAATGCAGGCCAATGAATGTCCTTGTAGTCCTGTGTACTTGCGCACTGGACAGGTATCCATATTTTGCAGTAATTTAATTTGGATTTTGTCTTTGCTTTTTACATATTTATTGAGAAATTGGTGTAAAGATTTGAAACATTGTTTGGGAATGTTACACATTGATGTGGATGGCCATTTGTACACTAGACTTTCTGATTCAGTTGAATGGAGGGGTAATTCTAAGTTTTCAGGGCATATTTTTGTAAGGAGTACTTCTTGTTCCATTATGGTATTATTCACTTTTTCATAACCTCAACCACTGCTATGTATGGCAATTGTATTTGTTTGCTTTTGTTTGTACGCTTCTTCATTAAAATATGGTTCTGTGCTCGTAGTGTGATTCCATTCACCTCCGTAGATACTTAAGAAGTTCTTTCTGTTGGCATTTCGCTTATAGAGAAGTCTTTTTTGTAATTTAGTTATTAGTTTTGTTAGTGGTTTCATTTTGTTTAATAGTAAAATAAATAACTTTCTTTTGAGAAGAATTGCACTGTCCATCAACGCTTCTAAGATTAATTTCCTACGATAGGTTTTAAGCATTGAACCTGATTTCTCTCCTGTTTTTATAAGATTTTGAAGGACTTTGTTATGGTACATTTTGGCTAAAATACTTTTCTTGGTATGCTTACTTTGCACTATAATAAAATTTGAAGAAGTAGTTTTATCTGTAGTGATAGCTGATTTTCTGATAATTGTTTTTTGGTTTGTTTTACATTTTGATAGAGGAGGCAAAGTTTTTGTACTTGAAACTTCTTGTGTTTCACTAAATGACTGTATTAGCTGTTTTGTTTCAACTTTTTTTAACAAATTCTGCTAGAGATGGATGCTTATTTTGGACACTTATTTTCATTTGCTCTACTTTTGCGATGATTTCTACGGACTTGATTTTTGGTAGGCATTCTTTAGGGTCTGTTGAAAAAAATAAAGAAGATATGGGTTGGGGTGTTCTGGAATGTATGTGTGCTGTGTGCATGAGTGTTTGAGTAAGATGATAAAGATGTATGTAATGGTGTGTGATTGTGCATTGGGAACTACAACTAGTAGGGATAGGTATTCTTGAATTTATTTGTTACTAAACTGGGGTTCAGATGACAAAAAAAAGTAAGCTAGTGGTGTGGAAAAGTACAAATAGTAAACCTAATGTATACAATTAAAACAGTTGTTTGTTCTATAATATGAAAATTGTAGCGGTTCAGTTGGGTAATTTGTGTGTCCAAAAATAGGAATTTGTGGGCCAATTCTGGCTGTAAATCACTGTTTAAGACATAGAGATTTTTGGACAAAATGGTACACAATCTCTATTTTAGGCACAGAAATAGCTTGTATTAACGTTATAGTATGTTTGATTAATAATACAAATATTATGGTGATATTCTACTTACTTTTTTTCTTAAATTAACAGGTAACTTCTTAGTTCTTTGTTCTTCGAATTCGGCTGCTTCTTTTCAGGAGACTGGTCTTCACTGCAATTGAAAAAGCTTCAAATTAGTAACTTTGTTTGTATATAGCGCTGTTTTTAATTTAGATATTGATTTTTATAATTGAAATCCTCAGTGCCTTCTTTAAAACCATTAAACTAATTTATTTACATAAGATACATTGCATCAGTTCAGTACATATGATATGTTCTTAATGAACAAATTGTATTGAATGACTAACTGTAGCAAAAAGAAATATCTTTACTATGTCTTGTGAAATTTATAATATACCAGTAAATACCACTATTTCTGTAAGTAAGCTGTTCTAGGTAATAGCGCCTCAATGTCATGTCTAAATTAAAGTAATTAAGTAAATAAATAAATAAAAACAAAAAAATATGAAATTGTATAAGTACTTTTTTAAAGATTTAAACATAGATTGTGCTTGCATGCAATTTTGTTTGAATATATGTAGTCTATATATTTCATTTAAAAAATGTTAGTTTAACATGATTTGAGTGTGTGTGTGTATAAAGAAAGTAAATAGTATAAAGGTTTATAAGTGATAGTTGATTTTAGGAAATTGAAAAAATACAGTAAATTCATTTTACAGATTACACAAGCTAAAAGTCTGTTTGAAAATGTGTTCATCTACTGTACAGAAAATATGCATACCTGAAGTTTGTTTTCATGCATATGGATATGCATGCAGCTGCAAGTAGAAATCTTGGAGACTTGTACAGTATTTCTGGTAGATGGCGCTTGCCAATGATATGACACTTGTACTCAGAGAGATTCACAGTACATTTGCAGTGCTGATCTATGATGATGCAGTTAGATGTAGAGGTCTTGAATGTGATTGGTGCATGGTCACGTGATTTCTTAGTTACATCCAATGAGGGAATGGCAGAGAGAGAGTGAAGTGGAAATGGTAGAAGGGCTGTTCATGTTACGATATGTCCGCGGACATGGCGGTAGTTCGCGGACATCGAGAGTTACATCCGGGGATTTTTGGATTCAGAAGTCATGCAAATGAGAATAAGCACTGAAAGGGATTGGTCAGGAAAGTTTAGTGGGTGTGTTGTGCCAGGAGAGAGTTTCTCAGATACTCTTTTTGCTGAGAGAACAAAAGATAGCTATGGCTGTGTGTTTCAGAAAACAGATTGTTTGGACTTTTTGGGAGACTCGTGGATACATTGGTTGAAGGTGCATGCAGAAAGCTGTGCAGTAGCTGTAGATCTTGCATTCCCACATGTGGAAGTACACTGGCATGGAGTATGTGGAATGAAGTGGTTGGACTTGCTACCTCTCTGTGCTACTTTGGAGACAGAGCAACATCCAGACATACTTGTAATTCATTGTCGAGGGAACAGTTTAGGACATGTGACTGGAATTGTTTTGCAATTTGCTATGAAAGAAGGACTTGGGAAGGTTATGGACATGTATCCTAAATCTCAAGTGATATTTTCGCGGATTGCGCAGAGACAAATGTGGCTTCGTTCTTCTTCATTTGGTCCACAAATGGAAAAAGCAAGGCACAATGTTAATAAGGCTGTTTGTGCCTTTCTAAGAGATTTTGGCATGTCCTCTTTTCACAATGAAAATATTATGTTTCGTAGTACATACATTTTTCGCAGAGAAGGAGTCCATCTTACTTATGCTGGCAATCAGATCTTTCTGAGAAATGTACAAAATGCATTGCAACCTTTTTTGGAATTACAACATCCATTTTGAAGTAGGTGTTAAGCATTTATAATTTTTGACTTACAAACACCTCCCAAAGGCTCTTTTCAGAGCCACCACTTCCTCCCAGAGAAAATTGCAATGTTTGTGATGGGGTAGCAACCCAATTTTTTAAATGTTCGCGAACTGTCAGCGGACTTCTAAAAAATACAAAGTGCCCTGCTTCATTTATTTTCACTTCTATTTTTTAACTGTGAAACGCGGCTCTGAAAAGAGCCTTATTTTTTTGGGGATTTTTGATATTTTGTATTTTTTATGGTTTTTTATACACAACACACTAGGAGAGGAGGGGAAAGAAAGGTAAAGGGGGGGACACCAACCACAGGGATAAGAAAGGGCAAGCTGGAGAGGAAGATGTAGAGTGGGTTTTATTTGGGTAGTGAGCAGATCTTCTCGTGCTCTGAGACGATAGTCTCAAAAGCACTATGAAGTCGCTCCCCCCTGCAGAGTACTGTGTCACAGTACATACATACAACTGTGACCCTCGAAAGGTAAGGGTCATCGGCATTCTGTATGGCCTGTGAGGCAGCTTGAGGAAGACGCTGTCCCACAGAGGTGGTCCTTGTGGTGACAGGATCAGAAACAGAGGATGAAGTAGAGGAAATCAACCTGCTACGTTCTTCGCAAGGTACAACCCTGCGAATAGCCCCAGAGTGAAATGACCTCAGGTGTCGCTTCATAGTAGTGGTCCCAAAGCTGTACTTACTATGCTTCCCGCGACTGAGTATCATTTTGCACTCATTGCAGGTAACACGGTTCGCACGAGCCTTAGGAACATTCCCATGAATGGTAAATAACCGCCACACCCAAGACTCATGCCTAGTGCGGGTAGTAGGGTTTTCCTCTACCTCATTCTCATCATCCTCTTCTTCCTCCTCCGCATCCTCACTCCTGTTCCCCTCTTCAGGCCCTTGGGGAGGTGGTGGTGGTGGAGGGGGTGGGGGTGGTGCTGAAGCAGGTGCAGCACCAGGTGGCAGTTTAGCAGCCAGGGATGCCATCAAAGATGCGATGGAAATCTGCAGTTGGCAGCAAAATTTGCTGTGCTCTGTAGAAAAGCCAGAAACACAATAAGAATGAGCTCTAGGGCGTGGTCTTTTATAAGGGTGCTTGTGCACGGTCCGCAGACATGCGCGCTGTCCGCGGACAGATCGAACACAAAAAAAAGTTTGAAAAGTTTCAAAAGGTATGTAGAAACTCAGGATTACTATGTGGGACTTGTGCCATGGTGAGATTTTATTGAAAAAAATTATGGATTAATTGAAAATGTACTTTTAATTTGTTCGGGAACCCGAACAGTGGCCGCTTTCAGAACACGCGATCAGCATGGGCGCGGTCATATGATCCGTTTGCGAACAAGTCCGCGAAGGAAGCGCATGTCCGCAGGACACCAAATGCACAGAGATTGGCTAGCGCATGCGCGTTCATGTTCTACGGACACTGTTCGGGTCCTGAACTAATTAAAATTGCATCACACGTGAAACAAACATTTCAGGACACTGCGTGTGTTCTTAGAACAGTTTAAATTTGCTAGTGAACAGTAAGGACAGATATAGTGTTCTTCAGGACACGTTCAATTTCGTTTATGTATGAACATTTCAGGACACCAATTGTGTTCTTAGAACATTTTCAACTTGCTAGTGAACAGTACGGACAGGTATAGTGTTCTTTAAGACACCTCCATTTTTGTTTAATTACGAACAATTCAGGACACCGCGTGTGTTCTGAGAACAGTTTGAACTTGTTAGCGAACACTACGGACAGATATAGTGTTCTTTAGGACACTTTAATTTTTTTTTTTTACGAACATTTCAGGACACTGCGTGTGTTCTTAGAATAGTTTCATCTTGCTAGTGAACAGTACGAACAGGTATAGTGTTCTTCAGGACACCTCCATTTTCGTTTATTTACGAACATTTCAGAACACCTGCACTGTCCGCGGACACCTACATTGTTTAAAAAAAAAAATGAAACTATTTACAACACAATATAAAAATTAAACTTTATTTAACATATATTAATAATTTATGACAGAGAAGGTGAGGCAGAAACAGAAACAAAAACAGGAGAATTAGGGGTTTCATCATGATTGTTATTAGGTGAAGAAGGGATGGAAGTCTCATCAAAACGTTTTGGGTTATGGAGAGGGTTTGGGGATAATTGACTGGGATATAGTGAGGAGGTGCAAGTACATGTGGGGCAATGGTACGAGGTTTTTGGTTTAAAATGATCTTACACAAAAGTTTTTAAATTATTAAAATTAGTCAACAATGAATCAATTTTTTCTTCTATACTGTGAAAAGTGTTATCCATAACAGGTTTTTCTGAAGTATTTTCTATTTTGGTATGCTCTGTACAAAAAAAAATATATATATATATGTTAAATGTATACAAAATAATAATAATTAAATGGTTTATATTATAAAGTGTTTACCATTAGTTTCACTATCTTGTGACATTTCTTCATGTGGGAAATGTTCCTCTAGCCATTCCAAAGTACTAGACATTTCTGTGAGAGAAAAAAAAAAAGATAATATATTTTTTATCTAATACAGAAAGTTTATAAATATATTAATAAAATTAAGTACACTTACTATTTCAGGTAAAATATGTCCTATGTACTCAGTGGGTCTGCTCTTGTTCTCAGTTCTGTCGTGTTTGTGAGGTAATTATGTTGGAAGCCAGTTTATTTTCTTGTGGTATATTCCATTTTAGAACATAGTGCATTTAAATTAATGGTTTGTTTGTTGTATATATGGGTTACATTTCTTATGTATTAGAACATATAATGTGTCTGTGTGCTTTTTTAAAAATTTGTTAAATGTTCCTATGTTATGATATAACAATCAAACATACCCCCCCAGAGTTTTTAGGTAGTGGTACTGTTCTTCAAACATGTCCGCGAACATTAAATGAGTTTGCGGTCATCAAGTACAGTAGAAGAGATTCAGTCAGTTCCATATGATATGTATATAAAGTGAAAGTCATTATTGTTAAGTTGCGCTACTAAAAACCTATGAAATTCAGTGAAAAAACTTTGTCAAAGGGACGTTATGGTTCCAAGTAAAACCGAAAAACCCTTGAAATTCGCCAGTTATGGTAAGCTAAGCAACCATAACTCGCGCCACCACCGTGCATAGATAGAACCCCATAATAGAATGCTATTTATATCAATGCATAATAGAATGCTATTTATATCAATGCATCGTTCAATGCACTAATTAGGTTATGATATTTATCGCAATGATCCTTGACACTTGTTTCGCAACATTATAATAAGAATCCCTTGTACACATATTTCATGAAAAGTACATACACATGTGATGTCATCAGTGATGTCATCAATGACATTTGTGATGTCATCTTTGAAGTCCTGGGTGTTAGTCTTAGCAGGTTTTTAGTAGCGCAACTTAACCATAACGTCCCTTTAACAAAGTTTTTTTACTGAATATATAGATATATATATATATATATATATATATTCACTAAAAGAACTTTGTTAAAGGGACGTTATGTTCCAAGTAAAACTGAAAACCCCCTCCCTGAAATACGCCAGTTATGGTAAGCTAAGCAACCATAACTCGCGCCACCATGGTGCACTGCTAAGACTAACACCCAGGACATCAAAGATGACATCACTAGGACAGTAACAGTCAGGAACTAAACATTCAAAAAGTACTATATTTGTAGACTTATACTTCAAATATGTTCTTCAGACGTGGAAGACAGCAATGCTTTCTATGTATGAAGATGATTAGTAAGATTATCAACATTGTCTTATAGTTCTGTTGTTTTTTCATTACTGTACTTTCCCTGGATATGCTCATATTTGTACACATTGCACTTACACTTCTTTCCTTAGGGTCTAGTCACAATATGTAATAGTTATACATAGGGAAGTAGTAGCTTTGAAGTAGAGCAATCATTTCTGTGCATGAAGATGATCAGTTAGGTTATAAAGATTGTCGGGTAATACTGCTTTTTTTTGTTTACTTCACTTTCCCTGTTGGGAGGGTGGCTGGGCCTTGCGTCGCCGCCCGGTGGAGGCATCCCCGCCGCTTGGCTCCACAGTGCCGTCTCCGCCCTCTTCTTCACTTGACGCTACGTAGAGGGAGACATAGAACAAAAGCATCAGGGTACAGTACAAAATTTCCCTAGACAGGAAGCAATAACACATGAGTGGCACTGTCAAATGTCACTTCCATCCTGTCCCTCCACAACACATGGGTGAATGCACGCAACACACATGCAGAAACAGTCCCGGCGCCTGCAATCAACATCAGCATCCATGTACAAGGGCCTCTGTTAACCAAGATGTTTCCTTCAAAGTCACATGAATCATGGCTCACACTGATCCCATGCACACACATCAACGGAGGGCCATGCATCATGGCTTGTACACCACAGACACATTGGATAGACACAGTGGATACAACAGTGAGGGCACTGCATGAGTGAATCTACACATCATCACAGACATGTGTCATGCATCCATGGCGTTTCAAAGTCACACACACACTTCTCAGACACAGACACATGCACCATACATGTACATGACATAAGCACCCATCCCTCACCCCCCCTCCATGTCCAAGAACAGAGACTGCCATGCTTTCATTTGTGCATTCCGCATACAGCTACCCATGTTGCATTGTAACTCATGCCCCAACCATGTGGTTTACACATTACTGGTCTCACATGCATGACCATGATGTCCCTGCACACACACATCAATTCATGGCCTATGTCACACATACAGGCAAGCATGAGACTACTAGCACACTGCAACATGCCCTGTCTCACACACCAATGCTTGGCCACTTACCGCTCAACTCCAGACGGGTCTTCCTCCACAGGATCTGGGCGTGGAGCGCTGGGCCTACACATTGCAGGACCCTCATTTGGATGTCACTTATGCTGACCCGGCCCCCCTCCGCCTGAAGTCCTCCCAGCGCTTCTTGACGTGCTTGATGTCGCGGGTTGCCACCCCCTCTGCGTTGATGGCAACCACTACGTCGTCCCAGATCCTCTCCCGTCCTTCCTTATTGGTGCGTGATGTTCCGAAGAGGGCATCAAAATGCCCCAGGACATGCTCCACCAGGACACCAACTTCCTTCACACTGAAGCTGGTGGCTCTCTGCCTCTCTGGCTGGGGGTCACCAGTGGTCTCAGATGGTGTTTGCCCCGACATGGTGATCCCTGAGGCAGGTGTGGGTGGGCAACTGGGTCCTGGGGCTGGGCTGTGGAGCGATGGTATCCCAGTCGGGAGTCTTCTGTTCCAGCAGGGGTGGACACAGCAACTGGAACTCTGGCTGACGTGCAGGCACCAAATAGCAGGGCACGTGGGCATCAGGCAGTCAGGCAGCAACAGATGGCAGGTGGGAGCATGCTCGGGGCTCTGGGGGCAGTAATTCAGCCTTCTGGGCAGGAGCGTGGTGTTCCATGTGTTTTCGCGTGACCAGCTTGATACAGAGTGATTTGGCACGTGAAAAAATTGCGCGTCAGCGTATAATTCGAGGAAAGGCCCTTAGCGCGTAAGTGCATCAGCACACGTACGGGGTTTCATTGGACCAAAGGCCCTTAGCGCGTAAGCGCTTCTGTGACATGAAAAAACTGCACGTCCGCTTGTGAATGCGTGTAATCCGAGGAAAGGGCCTACGCGCGTAAGTGACGTGATGCGCGCGGGCGTTTCCCTCAGCATCGGTTAAAGGTGAGCGGGGCCAGCAGTTCGCTGTACATGCCTTTCGTGGAGACCGACGTGTGTTGCTGCTTCGTGTTGTTTTGCGCACCATTACAACTTCACAGCTATCAAGGTCGTATCTCTTATTTTGGCGGGGGGATTGGCTACGTGTGTTTTTCTGCATTACGGTAGTCAGACGGTGAGTCGCGCACGCTATTTTTCCCACTGTGGGTGCCCCTGTGTATCGCACCCATTTATGAGGTCATAGTAGCCTGCGTGTCCCACGCATATGCGTTTTTCGTGTTACTGGGTGCCACCGCGTACTGTGGGAGGTTGGATCCACGCACATAGGCTGCAGGGTTGCGTGCATGGTTTTACTGCAGTTTTGGGGTGCCTGAGCATTGCGTGACCCGTCACCAAATCACCGGGGTCACATACAGCCTTGCAGGTGCAGGGGGGCTGTTAACATCTTGCATCCCACCCCCTTCACTCCAATTTCCCAGGTCAATTGTGGTGTACACCTCCCATTGGCACTACTCCATCTGTGCCGGCACTACTACATCTGTGCCATGGTTGGGAGGCCACCAAAGGTGAGGGGCGCCTCAGCTGGGCGTACTCCTTGTGACGGGCGTGGTCAGGGACGTGGCTGGGGTGACCAGGTAGTAGGGGGACTCCAGGGTGTCCAGGGTGGCTGCAGAGGGGGAAGAGGCAGGGGTGCGCCACTTGAGCACGATGTTGTGCCATGTGTCAGTGCAGTCATGCCACCACCCCCTTGTGTTCTGGGAGATGCAGCTTCTGCATCTGGCACTGGCGCCCATGTGACCCGGCAGTCCATTTCATCGACTGCCACGGGCCAAGGGTAGTGGTAGCTGCAGGTGCAGCTGTGGACACAACCACACAGGCTCAGGGTCTGCCAGCGCAGGCTGCGTTGGCACTTGAAGAGCCCTTGGAAGATTTCCAACGGGCCAGGAGGGAAACCGTAGGGGCACGCAGGGCTGCCCTGACCAAGACACGTGTACCTGGGACAGTTATGTCTTCTGGTGCCCCGAACAGCTGGGTGTTGGCAAGTGCTTGGGCAGATGCACCCAACAACACCCTGGTTGTGAGTCTGCCAACCAGGACAGTTGCGGTCAATGACCCTGCCACAGCAGATGTTGCTGTGCAGGGTCCATTAGAGGGCACCCAGCTGCCACTGACACAAGTCAGGCCTTTGGTCGTCCCTCCACCTGACACTCCCTTGCCTCAATCCACCGAACCCATTGGCCATACTGATCAGGGCAGCGTTAGCCAGCCAGGGTCTGCGCCACAATCCAAGAGGAGGAAGGTTGCACCTGCAGCACAGGCTGGGACCCCACACACAGCCATGACCTCCTGCACATCGAGGATGAAGCCTTTCTGCAACCAGGAACTGGACTTCCTCGTGGACTACGTGCGGGACCACAGCCGTGACATGCTAGTGGGTGCTAATTGTCAGACTACGGCTGCCCACCGTGATACCCACTGAAAGCAAGTTGCGGAACATGTGAGTGCATTCGGCCATGAGGTGCGCACGGCGCAAGAGTGCAAAAAGCGTTGGAATGACCTCAAAAGCAGTGCTAAGGTGAAGCGTGCCTCAAATTACAACTTGACTCTGGTGACTGGCAGTGGGCCTGCACCAGAGGAGGAAGACCTCACTCCACATGAGTCACTCGTTGCGGAGTTCATACCATCTGAATCGGTCGAAGGAGTGGGAGAGATGCCCAGTCTAGTGAGTGTTGATGCGTGTTTGTTGAGGACGTGTGTGTTTTACTTGTGTGATGTGTTGTGTATGACTGCCACTACATGTCACGTGTACATGGTTCTGATGTGCAAGTAATGCAATGCTTCCCTGATGCATGTCTGCTCTGCTGGATGGTGGACGTGTGGAGCAGACACGGACTGTCCGCATCACCACTATTGCACCCTACTCACATGCTGGTTAGCAGTATGCCCCTCCAGTCCATGTTCCAGCTCACTGGCCCTTCTGCATGTAGCGTGGGGTGCCCTTGCTCTCAGCCCAGGGAAAATGTCATAGCAGGAGTGACGTGCATGTGTCCTCTGCCTGCATGCGGGTACTCCATGTAGGCATGCTCCCTTGCCCCTCCACCCCCCGCTCTGCAATCCAATTCCACCTTTGCACTCGTCTGCTTCAATATTCCTGTGTACATGCTAACTTCCAGCGGCCAATCTGCCAGACATATGCTGTGTTGTACATCCTTAGTACTTGATGCAGGGTATCTCACTTGTACTGTGCAAAGGTCAGATGCCCCCCAGGGACATGAGTTCCCATTCATGCTCCATGTGCATTCCACGCATGCCCCTATGTGTCCTTGTCTGAATGATCACTGTAATACAAGTCCTGGTTGACATACATTGCATGGCATTTCATCAGCCTTCCCATGTCCACTGTGGCTCAGTACTGCGTTGCACACATGTTTAGGGCCTGACAGTCTGTGTGGGTCACAGGCCTCAGCCTGTTTAAGGCCAATGACTCTGTCCAACTGGTCTAGTGTCTTCTTCACACGTGGGTGTACTCTAGAGGTTTGATCATGTGTCCTGCTTACTGTCCCATCATTATTTGCTGTGTTATTACTTGACTCACATGATGCTGTTGATGCTACTCAACACTGTCAGTCAATACACAGGTCTATGGTCATCCTTTTGATACCATGCTAGGCAACCATGCATTTGCACTTGGGGAGAGGGCTGGTTTGCTTGTAGACATGCTACCCATTGAATGCACATTGCACGTGATGCCTGAAGTTGACCTTGCACTGCCTTCACATTTTATGACACACATCATGAAGTTCTTGTACATGTAGATAGTAACGTACATATTTGCTGCTGTGCATCGACCCACTTCAGTGCAAAGTGACACCTTTCGACATGCCTAATCACAGAAGCAATTTCAAGTTGACCCAGCATGCATGGCAGTTTCGATTTTGTGTGTGACATGTCTGCCTGATGTGTTTGGTGTCCCTGTGTGTGTGTGTTGTGTGCTTCTAACATGTGTAGTGACCTTTTTTCTCTCTAATTTACAGATGATGACGCAATGGAGCCGGAGGATGGTGTTGTCATGCCAGACACAGGGTTGTTATCACTACATCAACCTGGCACAAGTGGGGATTGTGGGGTGGTAGGCCACGAAAACCCCCATGTGCTACAGTCCATCTTGTCTTTGGCTGCCTATGAGTCCAGCCCTGATGACGACTCTGACGTCCATGTCGAGATGGATGAGCATCAGGTTCATATGTCAGGGGTGAGTGATTCTGATGTGGACACTCCTCTGTCCGTGACACCTGCACTGAGGGGTCAGACAGTCTTGGAAACTCCGCCCGTGGTGGATCGGGATGCAGGGTCACCCTCCACACCAGTCACTGATGTGCCTGGGACATCACGTCGATGGGGGCATGTAGTCGTGCAGCCGCGGGCGGTGCCAACACAACGAGGACACCCGGTCCTTGGGTCCCGCATGGGTCAAGCCCAGCAATGCGGTCGCCACGCGCAACCGCAGTATACTGAGTGGGGGCAAGACATGTCTGCCAATTCTGAACGGCAGGGGGCAGCAATGGAGAACATCGCTGAGAGCATGGAGCGTGTGGCCCGATCTGTGTTCCCCCCTGCTAGGCAGGTGCTTCTCCAGCAGCAGGCGCCACGGTCCACGACCCGCTCGCTCAGGCTGGGCATGGCGGCCTCAGACAGGGCACGCCAGGCTGAAATGTTGTCTCTGCGTTAGGCAATTGCTGCTCACGCAGAGGCACACATGGAGGCCCTGAGGGAGGAGTATACTTCCCTCAGATCTGCTCTGGGTGTCCTTCTGATGTCCCCGAGCGAGCGGGCAGAGGAGAGGTTTGGACAGCTTTAGCGTACCATCTCGGCTGAGCTACATGCTTGCCGGGAGGTGCAGCGGTTGTCCAGTTAGGCCTTGCAGGAGGAACTCTGTGTTACACGTACTACCTTGCAAGAGGAAGCACGTGTATCACAGGAGGTTCTGCATGCAGACCTACATGTCATCGCCACACAGAACCAGGCTCACCCGTCCGGCAGACTTGCTGCTGACGAGGGGCAAGCTGCGGCTAGGCATGGTCAGGCTCCTGTGCCACGTCCTCCTTTCCAGGAAGAGCCAGACTCGGACGACAATCTATCTCCCACATAGGTCGGGCTGTGCAAGCGTTGAGCCCATGGAGGTTTTTTTTTTCCCTCGCATCATCGCATTTGGGTGCTGAGCAGCACCCTGTACCTCTCCCCTCCTAGGTGTCCCCCCCCCGGGTCGTATGTGGCCATTTCTTATTTTTCTTTTAGTTTAGTTAGTTAAGTTTCTGTTTGATAGTTAGTTTAAATAGGTAATGTAGGTTTTTCATAGTTAGTGTAATTAGTTAATATAGTTTAAAATTGCTTGTCTATTGTGCTTTCATGTGACGGTGTGGTGCTTTGTGGGTTTTGAAAGCATCCACTGTCTGTTCCAGCTGGGCCCTTCAAGCTTGTCTTGTGTATTTGTTTAATGCTTGGGTTCCTTGACTCACATGTGCCACTCCTGATTCCCTTATCCATGGGCTTGCATGGATGGTTCGGTGTAACAGCCTATTACACAAGGGCTTTGGACTGTCATATCTGTGGCACGTCTGCTGCTGTGAAACTTGTGATAACACCCCTAGTGGGGATGATTGGGGTGTTATTGACAACTGTTCTTCTTTTGCTAGATGGGAGGTTTCATGATTCATGTGTACATTCATTGCTATGCATTGTGTAGTATGTTTCTTATCTTTACTGTACATGTGCTTGTTGCAATTCATGCCGTAGATAGTGTGTTCCACACTTTGGCTGTGAAAGACGGACTGATGGTGTGATTTCTGATGTACGTCTCTGACATGGTCCAGTCATGAAATGCCTGAAGAGACACACACAGATGAATCTAAAGCAGTAATCATGTGTTTCATGCCCTTTCTGCAGGGGGATGAGTCTCCAGACCACCTTTCCCAGCAGACATGGTCCATTGGACATCTGGAATCTGGACACGTTTGGTGGTGCCGACATGCGCATGTGTGCACAAGCAGAGGCACAGGGATTGCGATCATACATCCGAAAACTGCTGAAGTGTTTCAAGGGACTCCAGGCAAGGTGAGCAGCACAGGGGGGCCACAACACAGCAAACCTTCCACCAGACCAGTTGCACATGCATGCTTAGTAGCAGCACTCACGGTGAGCTTGGACAAATATTGGTGTTGAAGCGCACAATACAGCTCAGATGTGTTAGTGGACTGATGGCTAGTTGATGGGAAAGTTGTCTGGGGCACCTGCAGGGGCAGTGGCACATACCCTCCAGTCCACCATGGTCCATTGAGGCACTTGTATTAGCCATGTAGCCTTCCGAGACATGGAAAGAAGCAGCCCACAGGGACAGACAGCAAGGGACAAACTCGGGTGCAGTGTATTTCATTTCCATGTAGAATTTGAAACATGCACTGCCTACTTTATTTTGGACATGGTGGAACACGACTAGTTCTGAAGTCATACCTTGCTGTATGCGTCTGTCTGCTTACCCAGGGAACATTGCATGTTGTGTGAATCATGACACATTGGTGTTCCATTTGCCACGCACCCACCGGCGGCTGACCTACTGCATTGACTGTGTATGTACCATCACAGGGGTAATGTTACGTATGGGTACGAAGCATGCACACCAGATTGTCTGTTTGTGAGTAGTTTTTACTTTGGTGCATATTTGGTGGTGTGTTTGTGTGTTATGGGCACGCACAGATTGTTAACTGTGGCTCTCTTTGCAGCATTCAACTGCTCCTGTTACCGGACCTGAGAGTGCGCAGGCAGAAGGCCAGCACTCACCCCAGAGATAAGTTTCTCTTTGACTTCAGTTTGAGTAATTTGCTGCTATGTGCATGATGAACAAGTGTGGTCTAATTGTGTATGTGTTAATGTGAGTACTACATTTTTGTGCATTCCCTACTTTCCCGTGTCAATCCTACTCCCCTCTCCTGCCCCTCATTCTGGTTATCCAGTATGCCAATGCTTGTCCTGACTGCATATCCCTGACCCTCCTTCCCCACCAGGGTCTCAGAGGCCTGTGTGAGTTTGACCTTGCAGGCACCCAGACCACAGTGGGGGTGGTTGGTTCGTGCCACTCCTGCGCCTGTACACGGGAGATGTGACAGTAAACATCCGTTCGTGGTGCATCATTCTATGGTATGTACCACACATGGTACACATCCTGTTGTGACATTGTTTTCCTGTGCTACCTTGGTTGTTACATCATTGTGGTAGTACTTGGCCTTTGTGACGTACTGCTACTTCAAGTCATCTACTGGAGGCTGTTCTGGTTTGTTTTTCTGCCTGCAGCCTTTTTGCTTGGCTTCTGTGTTGGCCTGCTTTGAGTTCTCTTGGATTTGGTGTTTTTGCAAATCAAGGTGGACTCTGAGGGTGCTGGCAACTTTGTACACACAAGGTGGGAGATGGTGACAAAGGGGAAGGGTGATCCTGTAGTCAGTTGAAATTCAAGGATGAAGGCTCCATAACCCAGGTGCAGTTGTTCAGTGAGTCATGGTGATTTGTGAGGGGGGGGGGGGTTTGTTGTTGATAGTTGCCTTGCCCTGCAGTGTGATGGGCACTCTGACATTGTAATTGTGGTATCCTTTGTACATGATGTATTCTACTGATCATTGCCTGTTCATGTGTTGTGTTTACCTATCAGGTGTGAGGGGATAGTTGTGGTTTGACATGCTGGGGTGTACACATGGTGAATGTTCACTTGTGATGTGTGGAGAACACTGATGGTTACTTGATTGCACATGCATATGTTGAGTGCATGTCCCTACTGACCCACACACTCACACTATAAGCCACTACATGTACAACCACCCTTCCATGTCCACGTGTACACTCTGCCTTCTGGTGCCCACTGTGTCCCTGCAGCACATATTCTATGACCAATTGTGGATCCTGTACATGTCTAATTTGCCATTAGATGTAGTTTGTCGCTTAGATGTGATGCTCAGGGTGTGCATCACACACAATGGCTCTTCACTGTGCTGTGCGCTGAGCTGTGTGTTGCAGGAGGTGGCCACGGCACACAGAAGCTGCAGTGTTGATTTTGCAATGCACAATGTGCATGTAGACAGGCATTCATTGTTATGTTACAACTACAACTTTTGGAATGCATTTGGGTATGACTTATTTTGGGTGGGAGGTTGTTGGTCAGTCATTTCATCTGATTCCATGTCAGGCATCATTGTCTGATGCCAATTTACATTTTTCACATGTCAATGTGTACCTTTTTGGTACTGTGTTGGTGTATGGCTATTGCTTGCCATGTCATGTTGTGGTTTGGGAGGGTTTGAGTGACATACCAGCGATAGTTATGGCCTGTTTTGCAGGTCTGTGTGATTCACACCTTGCATGTGTGCCTTTTGGTCACACAGGATTGCTTGTGTTTAAGTAGCTAGGGATGCACACAATGTGGCACTTCCATGGCAACAATCTCAGGGTGGTAAGGTTGTGACAGTTGACTGTCTCTTTGTCATCATTGATTGTCACCTGGTATGTGCCAGGCCTGTGTGCACTCCGCAGGGGTGGGAGTTTCAGTGAAAAATGTGGCCACAAGCTGGGTCCGGGCTGCCTCGCCACGTGCCCTATCCCCTCCCATGGGCAGCGCCTGTGCCTGTGGTTGGGGATGTGGGGGCACCACCATGTCCACTGGTACGCCCTGCCGTGTTGCAACAGTGTGCAGGACACATGCTGCCACAATGATCCTGCACACTACTGGGGGTGCATAGAGTCGCTGCCCGCCAGAGCGGTCAAGGGAGCGAAGCGTGACTTGAGCACTCTGAATGTGCGCTCCACTATGGCCCTGGTTGCAATATGGGCCACGTTGCATCTTACCTGGGGTGGTGTGGTGGGGTTCCGGATTGGCATCATCATGTGGTTGCTCAGAGGGTAGGCACTGTCCCCTGGAGAGGTGATAATGGTTGTTTGTGTATATGTGTGTGTGTGTGTGTGACGTGCATGCATGTGCACAGGCATTTGTACTCACCTAGGAGCCATGTGTCACCATGCTGCCCAGCTTCCAGGACCCGGCTCAGGGCGGACATTCTGTATATGAAACTGTCATGGGTGGAGCCAGGGTAGTTTGCATAGACAGAGGTGATGATTCCCTTTGCATCGCATACCACCTGTACATTGATGGAATGCCAGTGCTTGCAGTTTCGGTAGATGTGCTCAGTGGCCCTAGGTGGACGTAGGGCCACATGGGTGCCATCTGTGGCACTGAGCACTTTGGGGAAGTGTGCCACCCTGTAAAAGTCCTGGACAACGGCCTGCCTTTCTGCGGGTGTTCTGGGTATGTATATGTGCCTGCGGACTGAGGGGCACGCTGTCATGATTGCCAAGACCTGGTGTAGGCAGCGTGACTACGTGGCCTGTGAGACCCCCGCCCCACTATGGCAGTAGTCAGCTGAAATGACCAAGTGGCCAAAAAATGCAGGACATTGAGCACCTTCTCCAAGGAGCTCAATGCTTGGGAGCAGAGGGTGGGGGATGTAAGGTCATCTTCCCACTCACTGACCAGGTATAGGATGATACGGGAAGGAAACCTATACCTGCCATAGACTTGGTCGTCAGGCATCCCAAAAAGGCTTGATCGTGGCAAAGAAATACGTGCCCTGGCTATTCTCCTCCTCCTGCGGTGTCCCATGATCAGTGCTGCGATAAATGGGGCATTCATCGTAGCTGTATATACGTGTTTGTTGTTTGCGCGCACTTTTATACTGTGCGTGGGGACGCTTTCGCCTGTCTTCGTGTGGCGGACGCGTTGACGCCTGTGCGCGTCTTTTGCCATGTGCGGTTTTCCCGTATTCAAATCCATGAATACGGGTTGTTCGAGTGCGTGTGGGCTTTCCGTGTAGTTCCCTGCAGTACTTCCCCAGTTACGCCTTCTTGTTCATGCGTTATTCCCCATTCCGTGTGCTACGTCCACTGTTCCGCCCACTTTTGTTGTGTGCGCCGCGCTATGTGCACTTTGCTGTGCGCATAGTGCACGCCGTTTGATGACGTGTGTGCCCGCGTGCGCCATGCCCGGATTTGGTTCACAAGTGGGAAACAAGCGCAGCGCCTTCCTTGAATCGCACGCGTGCGCGTGTGCTTGCTTTCTCACGCTTGCGCCACCTTGCACCTGCTTGCACTGGGATTTTTGGCGCACGTTTGTTCCATGAATCGGCCTCTAAGTCTAACTGAAGACATGAAGTTGTTTACTTGACCTGTTGTTGTAACTGGTCTAGGGAAACCAAAGCGGCATTTGGTGTAGTATTTCCCTTCATTTTTATATTTGCAACGACAATATTTCCTCCATTTGTGTGTCTTTGAAATTGTAAAATTTGTGCATGAAGGTCACTATTTGTTGTTTGTGAAGGAATTTCACAAGTGACATATTTTTCGATAAACTGTAAAACAGTGGCATCACTGTCTTGACCAAATTTAGGAGCATCTTTAATCCATAAAATCATGTGGATATATGGTGCTCCTCTGGCTTGGTATTCTTTTCTCCAAAAGAAGTGTTGCACTTCTCCGAGGGGAGGAATAGATTTATTACAAATAAAGTGTAGCATAGCAATGAAGCTATGATGGAAATACCTTGAAACATTAACAGGATCTAGAGAGCAGAGTTCTCCAGGTGTTAGTATACCTATGTTTGTTTTGTTTTTGTTTGCTATGCATAGCAAATCATGTAAATCTTCCCAGCCATATTCTGCAGAACTTAACGTAACAATCCAAGTGAGTGTGCCAATGTTTCATATCATACAATGTACATCTCCGTGATGTCGGTACCAGTATTCTTTTGTACCACGCATGTTTGCTAAAAGATTTGTAATGCTTGATTGTAGAACCTCATCTTTTTCTTACACATTTTGTAGTAATTGAGTAGCTGACACATTTTGAAAATGCGTACCTGATTTCAATGTGTGTGCAACTCCGTAGCATAGAGTTGCTAATTCACTTTCAAAGAGTAGGTGGAATATGGATTCCACATTTTGTCTAAATCTGGGATCCTCAGAATGCATTCGTAAAGAGCGGTATTCTGATGCTGTTATTTGTGTGGGTCTATCAATGTACCTTCTTTGTTTTTCCAGTAGGAAAGAGTAGAGGAAAGGCACATGCTTCCATACTTTTTTCCCATATGCTGATTGGTAATCCTTTGGCTTGTCGCATTTGGTACATTTCCAGTGCATGATCTATGGTGTCTTTAGAGTGTAATGGATGAATTGTATAATGGTCTAAAATATTGGATACTGTAGCAGGATATAGAAGTTTAAATTGACCAGTTTCTGGTGACCCTTGAATTATTTCAATGGTTTCTCTCAGGTTGTCTTCAATATTAATTTCTTTGTAGAATTCATTGCTGTCTTTTAGATATTGCAAGGCTTGTCTAACTTTATGTAAGTACACAAGTTGTTGCCAAATTATTTTGTCTTTTTTAGGTACACCATTTACTAAGACAATTAAAGATTGATCTATTGGATGTTGCACTCCCTGAGTGTGCACATTTTCTTTGAGATCTAATGGTAAATAAACTATTTTGCCACAAATGTCTTTCACTAATTCAGAGGGAAGTAATTTTGCTGTTTTTGTTGAAGGCATAATATTGCTTGAAATGGGTGCACTGTTTGAATTATGATGCTCTCATATAAATTGAGTTGTTGCGGCGGTTTTGGTAATGGGAATAATTCCAAGTTATTTGTGATAGCACGTGAAGGAGTTTGGTTGTTGTCATGTTTTGCAAAGTATTAAGGGGTCAGTAATTTCATATTTGTTTTTTGCTATAAGGTAGAGAGCTAATTCAAACCATTTGGAATCTTCATTGTCTCCTATTTTGTATATTATGTCTACAGTTTTTGTGTTACTTTTATAAAAAGTTCTGCGGCAACACACACACACATGGTTTGGTACTTCAGCGGATGTACTATGAAATGTTAGTATTTTTTTTTGTATGTGTGTAGTAGAAGGTTGCCATCAGTACACTTGTTGCTAGTCTGTTGTAAAGCTATTGAATTTTGTAAGTGGCTTTCACTTACAAAATATTTTCTCTGGATATGCTCTATTTCTTCAAGTAGTCCTTTGGCTGTACCATGTAGACGATTGTTATTTAAATTGGCTAGTGCTAAAGCAGGACTTTTAGCATAGTACAGTTTGTGGACCAGATTTCTTATAGTTGAATGATGTGTTGATATCATTTTGATATGATGGAAGGTGCTTTTGCAAATAGGTCCTGAAATTCAGGCTAGTGAAGGTCCTTGTAGTCCTGTATATTTGCGCACTGGACAGGTATCCATATTTTGTAGTAGTTTCATTTTGAATTTGTCTTTGCCTTTCACATACTGATTGAGGAACGGGCGTAAAGATTTTAAAGATTTTTTGGCAATGTTACACATTGATGTGCACGTCCATTTGTATGCTGGATGTTTTGGTTAAGTCGAATGGAGAGGTGATACTGAGATTTCTGGGGATATTTTTGTAAGCAGCATTTCTTGTTCCAATATGGTATTATTAAGTTGTTCATACCCTTGTCCACTGCTATGTATAGCAATTGTGTTTCTTTGCTTTTGTTTGTATGCTTCTTCATTAAAATATGGTTCTGTGCTTGTGGTGTGACTCCATTCACCTCCACAGATATTTAAGATGTTATTTTTGTTGACATTCCGTTTATTGAGAAGTCTTTTTTGTAGTTTAGTAGTTAGTTTTGTTAGTGGTTTCATTCTGTCTAGTACTAAAATAAATAACTTCCTTTTTAGAAGTATTGCACTGTCTATGAGGGCTTCTAAGATTAATTTTCTACGGAAGGTTTTAAGGGTTGTGCATGATTTCTCTCCTGTTTTTATAAGGTTCTGAAGGACTCTGTGGTGGAAATGTTTTTGTAAAATACTTTTTTTTGGTATGGTTACTTGCCAATACTTCAAGATTTATAGGAGCAGTGTTAGCAGTAGTGGTAGCTGAATTCTTGTTAATCACGTTCTGTTTAGTTTTACATTTTGAAAGAGGAGGCACAGTTTCTGTACTGGAAGCTTGTTTTGTTTCGCTTAATGACTGTATTAGCTGTTTTGTTTGAAGTTTTCTTACAAATTCTGCTAGAGATGGATACTTATTTTGGACACTTTTATTTTGATTTGCTCTACTTCTGTGTTGCTTTCTACAGAGTTGCTTTTTGGTAGGCATTCTTTGGGGTCTGTTGGAGAAAAAAAGAAAGTGTGGGGTGGGCTGTTGTGCAATGTATATGTGCTGTGTGCATGAGCATCTGAGTATGATGGTAAGGATGTATGTGGAGGTGTGTGGTTGTGCAATGGCCAGCTACAACAAGTTGGGAAGGCTATTCTTGTATTTGTGTCTTACTATACTGGGGTTCAGATGACAATACAAAGTAAGCTAGTGGTGAGGGGAAGCACTAATACTAAATCTAATCGTATATAATTAAAACAGTTGTTTGTTCTGCAATACTAACATTCTAGTGTGTTTGAGTAACAGTTACAACATTATGGCAGTATTGTACTTACTTTTTTGTATGGAAAGAGTAGGTTTCTTCTGAGTTGTTGTTTGTACTTCAGATGCTGCTGCTTTTCAGGAGAGTGGTCTTGACTGAAACTGTAAAAGAACGAAGTTAGTACATTTGTGTGTTTATAGCACTGTTGTTAATTTAGACATTTATATTTATGTTTTTGTAGTAGTAGTGTTTTTTGATAACTGAACATAGTCCGTACATGCAGTGTCCTTTGCCTATGTGCAGCCTGTGTATTTTACTTAGAATCTGTTAGTTGAACATGCTTTACGAGTGAGTATCTAAGCGTATGAAGCTCACTTGGCTTCTTTAAGCTGTGTTATTGGATGTTAGGAGATAGAAGAAATAATCATATACTTATTTTGCTATTTTTATAGGGTAAATGGCAGAAACTGTAGAGAAAAGCATGGAATGTATGCATTTGTGAAGGTGTGGATAATAAAGCAGAAAATGTGATGTAGAGGCAGTGGTGTTGTTTCAGCTGGGAGCCTTTCTAATGATAGTGTCTATCTGTGTGAGTGTATAAAGATGCATGAACTCATCCTGGTTGTGTGTAATTGTATAATACACTACTAAGTGTTTTTCTACAATTATACTGTTATTTCTCCCATCTTTTAATATTAAATTACACTTTTTTAGATAGCTGTGTGTGTAAAAAAGAAATTGGAGAGCAGACAGGTTTGCATGTGACAGTTGATTATAGCAGTGGGAAAAATGACAGTATGTTCATTTTGTAGGCTATACGGGTTAAGTGGCAATTACCCTGTTTATATGCATTTATACAATAGCTGTACATATACTGTGCAGAAAATATGCATACCTGTAGTTTGTATGCATGCATGTGGATATGCATGAAGCTGCAAGTAGAATTCTTGGAGATTTGTACAGTAGTTTTTGTAGTAGGTGCTTTCCAATGACATGATACTTGTACTCAGAGTGATCAACAGTACAACTGAAGTGCTGAACTATGATGATGGAGTTTGATGTAGAGTTCTTGGATGTGATTGGTGGATGGTTGTGTGACTGCTTAGCTGTAGCCAATGAGGGAATGGTACAGAGATTGAAGTGGAAAGGGTAGAAGGGCTACCCAAGAGTTACGCGCTCCGCGGACACTGTGACTGTCTGCGGACAGAAGGTGTCACATACGGAAATTCTGAACATATTTGGCATGGAAATAGAACTGTAGGGATTAGCCAATCAGGTGTTGAGGTTGTGGATTTGTGTTGACTGAGTCTATGTGTAGTGAAGATGGCAGAGGTGGAGAAAGTCAGGGTGTTGGTGGTTGGAGATATGTTTGTGCATGGTTTGGAGCCGTATGCTAAATGCAGGAATGTGGCAAACAATGTTGATGTTAAAGGAGTGGAGGTGGTGTGGAGCACTGTGCCTGATTTCAATGTGCAGGGAATTGTACAAGTTTGTGAAGATATGGGCAGGGTGAACAGTCCCCATATGGTAGAGTTGCACTATGGTGCTTTGCATTTGGGCTATGTCAGTGCCCCTACTTTGTTGGCAGATTTGGAACACGTGGTTCAAGCAGTAATGAAAGTCCTTCCAAATGCCAAAGTAATTTCTTCTGGTTTAGTACCTAGGGCAATATGAGACAATAGTTCTGTTTTTTGTGTTCAGCAAAACATTGCTAGGTGTGCAATCAACCAAGGCATGTTTGCTTTCATGCTTAGAGCTCGTATGTTCTTTTGTAATAATGAGAACATTGATTCTGGTAATGTTGTTTATTTTAAAAAAGATGGCATTTCTTTATCTTTTATGGGAAATGCCATGCTGCTTTGGAACATAAGGGTTGCTTGGGAGAAGCTAATATGAAGATTTTAGGAGTAGAATATGAAAAAAAAGAAAAAAAAATACAAAATAAAAGGTGTCTCTCAAGCATCTGCGGACAACACGTATTACATACAGGGATTTTGGGGTTGAGAAGCATGCAAATGAAACTGAGCAGAGCAAGGGATTGGTCAATAAGGTTTACTGGGTGTGTTGTGTAAAGAGAGAGTTTGTCAAAAAGTCTTTTTCCTGAGAGAAGAACAGATACCCATGGCTGTGTGTTTCAGAAAACATATTATCTGGATTTTGGGAGACACATGGATTAATTGGTTGGAGGTGCATGCAGAACACTGTAGAGTGGCTGTACATCTTGGATTCCCTCATGTGGAAGTGCACTGGCAGGGAGCGCGTGGAATGAAGTGGCTGGATTTCGTAACTCTTTGTGCTACTTTGGTGACACAGTCCCATCCAGACTATTGATTGTGGAGGGAACAGTTTAGTACATGTGTCTGGAATTTCTTTGCAATTTGCAATGAAAGAAGGACTTGGGAAGGTCATGGACATGTTTCCGAATTCCCAAGTATTTTTTTCCTGTATTGCGCAGAGACAAATGTGGCTGCGTTCTTCTTCATTTGGTCCACAAATGAAGAAAGCGATGCGCAATGTCAATAAGGCTGTTTGTGCCTTTTTAAGAGAGGTTGGCATGTCCTCTTTTCACAATGAAAATATTATGTTTCGTAGCACATACATTTTTCGCAGAGATGGAGTACATCTTACTTATGCTGGCAATCAGATTTTTATGAGAAATGTACAAAATGCATTGCGAACTTTTTTGGAATTACATTGATACATTTTGCAGTAGGTGTTAACCATTTGAAGTTTTTGAAGCTCAAAAAAAGCACCAAAATGCTTTTTTCAGAGCCACCACTTCCTTTGAGAGGAAGGTGCAATAGTTCTAATAGGGCAGCACCTCAAAGATTTTAGATGTCCGTGGACTGTATGCGGGCTAAAAAAAAATTACACAGGGCTCTGCACTATTTATTTGTCACTTCTATATTTAAACTGTGAAAGGCAGCTCTGAAAAGAGCTTTTTTTAGTTGTTTTATTTTTTATACACGACACACAAGGAAAGGAGTGGAAAGGAGGGTAAGGAAGGGACACCAACCACGGGGATAAGAAAGGGCAGGTGGAGAGAGGAAGATGTAGGGTGGGCCTTTTTGACGTAGGTCGCAGACGTTCTCATGCTCCTTGACCACAGTCTTGAAAGCACTCTGAAGGTTCTCCCCACTGCAGAGTACTGCGTTGCAGTACATACACAATATTGTGACCCTCAAAAGGTAAGGGTCAACAGCATCATGAATGACATGTGAGGCAGCTGGAGGGATGCACTGTCCCACAGGAGTGTCTCTTGTGGTGACAGGAGCGGACACGGAGGATGCTGTAGAGGAACTCAACCTACTACATTTATCGGCATGTACAACCTTACGAATAGCCCCATCATGGAACGACTTCAGGTGTCGCTTTATTGATGTCGTATCAAAGCTATACGAACCAGGCCTTCCACGACTCAGCACCATGCAACACTAATTGCAGATCACCTTATTCTCACAAGATTTTGGCACTCGATCAAGAGTGGTAAATAACTGCCACACCCAAGACTCACGGTGAGTGATGGTAGTAGGGACTTCCACTACCTCATCCTCTTCATCTGTCTCCTCTGCATCCTCACGCCTGTTCCCCTCTGCAGGTCCTTGGGGAGGTGGTGGAGGGTGTGGGGGTGGTGATGAAGCCGAAGCAGCCATGGTTGCCATCTGGAGGATAGCCGGCAGAAGTCAGCAGTAATGCAGTGAATGCAGGTCACAAGCAATGCTCTGTCAGGTAGCCAGAAGCACAATGAGGAGTAATTCTAGGGTGTGGCCTTTTATAGGGGTGATGGTGCGTGCTTTGCAGACAGCCGTGCTGTCCGTGGACAGATCGAACACCAGAAAAAGGCTCAAAAAGTTCCAAAAAGTATGTAGATCACTAGGGACATTGTCTGGGACATGTGCAATGGTGAACCTTTACTGTAAAATACCTTGGATTGTCCAAAAAAGCACTTTTGAAATGTTCGGGGACCAGGACAGTGTCTGCAAATAAGGACACACGCTCAGCGTGGGTGCGGTCACATGATGACGTTGCGGACACGTTCGCGAATGGGACGGCTGTCGGTAGGACACCAAATGTGCATGATCAGTTGTGCGCATGCGTGCGGGTGTTCTACGGACAGTGTTCTAGTCCCTGAACTAATTAAAAGTGTGACACATGTTCGGCGGACAGTTACAGACAGGTGCGATATTCGTAGGACATCTCGGACATCTAGTGTGTTCTAAGTGCAGTTCTATTTTGATTGCGGACAGTAGGCATAGTGTCCTTAGGACACCTCCATTTTGGTTAATTGCGGACATCCCTGACATCGATTGTGTTCTAAGAACAGTTCCATTTTGATTGCGGACAGTATGTACAGGTATAGTGTCCTTAGGACACCTCCATTTTGGTTAATTGCGGACATCCCGGACATCGAGTGTGTTCTAAGAAATGTTCCATTTTGATTGCGGACAGTACGGACAGGTACAGTGTCCTTAGGACACCTCCATTTTGGTTAATTGCAGACATCCGGGACACCCGCACTGTCCGCGGACATCCCAACTGCCTTTTAAAAAAAAAATAAGACACAGAGGAATAAAGTAACAACACACATAATATTTTATGATTGTATACAAATATAACATTTATGAAAGAGAGGGGGAAGCAGAAACTGAAACAAATACAGGGGAATTAGGGGTTTGGAGATGATGGATGGGAGGGGATGAAGGGATGGAAGTCTCATCATAGCTTTTTTCTTGGTGGGGAGGGTTTGGGGATAGTTGACTGGGACATGGAGAGGGGGAACAGGTACATGTGGGACAGTGATATTTGGGGGTAATTCATAGAATTCAGCGCACAAGTGGCGCACGTGGCTGGCGCACAGTGTGCGCGTGCGGCAGTCTGCACCAGCCGCGTGCGCCAAAATCCATTTCCGCGCACAGCGTATTCATGGATTTTAACATCCATATTCAGCTGTGGCGCAGCTACCCTGCAGCAGCACCAGTTATGAACAGCGCACAAATCCTGTACATGGCGCACAGGCCAGTGGACCAGCATACAGCCCCCCAACCATGAAAACATCTGTAAAACTCCCCACGCAACCCTCCGAATACACGTACCCCACTGCGCGGGGAGAATCACAGGCGAAAGGGCTTGTGCGAGCGTGGTATGTGTATTTCGGGGTGTGCGAGGAGAATCACAAGCGACAGGCCTTATGCAAGTGGGTATGTGTGTTTCGGGGGTGCGTGGGGAGAATCACACGTGATAGGCCTTGTGGGAGTGGGGTACGTGTTTTTGGGGGTGCGCATGGAGAATCACACGCGATAGGCCCTGTGCGAGCGGGTACGTGTATTTTGGGGGTGCGTGTGGAGAATCACATGCGATAGGCCTTGTGCAAGCGGGTACATGTATTTCAGAGGTGCACGTGGAGAATCACACGCGATAGGCCCTGTGCGAACGGGTACATGTATTTCGGGGGTGCGCATGGAGAATCACACACAATAGGCCTTGTGCAAGTGGGTACGTGTATTTCGGGGGTGCGCGTGGAGAATTACATGTGATAGGCCCTGTGCCAGTGGGGTACGTGTATTTTGGGGGTGCGTGGGGAGAATCACACGCGATTTAGCTGGGTGAGTGTGGTACGTGTATTCTGAGGGGTGTGCAGGGAGTTCCACACGTGAATTGGCCACGTGTTGGTCCTCCCAGGGGTGCCCTGTATCCCCTCCCCAGCCCCTGTAGCCAGCCCACACCACAGGGGACTACCCTGCACCCCTGGTTATGTCCCGTAGGCAGCCCATCCACCCTGGCCATACCCTCCAGCCAGCCCACATGTCACCATGCACCAGTGAGCCCTGACACATGTCCCCCTGCACCCCCACCCCCCCAGCATTGACGGGCACCTGCCAGCAGGCCCTGTCTCATGTCCCCCTGCACCCCCACCCCCCCCAGCATTGACGAGCACCTGCCAGCAGGCCCTGATTCATGTCCCCCTGCACCCCCACACCCCCAGCATTGTCAGGCACCTGCCAGCAGGCCCCGACTCATGTCCCCCTGCACCCCACCCACCCAGCATTGACGGGCACCTGCCAGCAGGCCCTGACTCATGTCCCCCTGCACCCCCACCCCCCATCATTGACAGGCACCTGCCAGAAATCCCCGACTCATATGCCCCTGCACCCCCACCCACCCAGCATTGATGGGCTCCTGCCAGCAGGCCCAGACTCATGTCCCCCTGCACCTCCACCCCCCAGCATTGACGGGCACCTTTCAGCAGGCCTCGGCTCATGTCCCCCTGCACCCCCACCCCTCCAGAATTGACAGGCACCTGCCAGTAGGCCCCGGCTCATGCCCCCACCCAACATGTCACAAAGATGTATATTCATGGGCCTCATGTCCACCAAAATCCCACTGCACGCCACCCCAGTCTTGAGACACAATCAAGTTTCCCATCCACCCCACACTGAAAGGCCTATTTCATGACACAAACCAAAAGTCAACTATGCACATCAACACATGTCCATCACACACACACACTGGGTGCCAGTGATTGTGTAAACCCACATTGTGACATGCAGTAAACCAATGAGCGAATACCACACATGGAAGTAACAAATCAAAATGTATTGTGCACAAAATGAAGCAAATGGAATCAAAGCATGAAAATAATTTTAAACAAGAAAAAAATGCATGTCCAAAAATGAAAATAAAATTGAAGTCACAAACCAAAGCAAATCCAAAGGAAACAGAAATTTAAAAATCCATTGATCCATGGTGATGTAAAATAATATTTTCTCAGAAATCCACAGTTCAACTATGTACAAAGATTGAAACCAGGGTCCATGAGCCCAACAAATGAATTGAAACCTATAAAAAAAAACCTACTTAATTAAGAACTATTTTTAAAAAATCATGGGGCATTGTCCAAGCGTCCCAAAAGAAAAAAAAAAAATAGAAAGGAAACCTAACACTAACTAACTATATACAATGGCGGCGGGCAAGTCCTACGGCTCACTCTGTGATGTTGTTGGCCAGGGCATCATCAAACTCCATTTCAATATCCTGGAGGCGGGCCTCGTCCCTGGCCCCGAGGTCTCGCAGGGATGCAGTCATGGCCTGTTCCAACTCCCTGCGAGTTGCCTCGAGGCACTCAGCCTGCCTCAACGCCCGGCGCATGGAGAACTCCACCCTGACCATGGTGAGCCGCTCCTCTTCTGCCCGCCGCCGCTCCGCATCTATCCGCTGGCCCAACTGCAGCCACACAGAAGACACTCCCATTCCAGGGTCCTCCTGCCCTCTGGCCGATGCCTGCCCCTCTGATGTTGATGGCCCCGAGTCATCATCGCTCCCACCTAGAGCCTGCTGCTGCTGCTGTCCGCCGACTCCCGACTGTGGCAGGGATGGGATCTCAACCAAGCTGGCTGTGTTGGTCAGGCCAGGTCCACAGGGGGCCCTGGTGGAATCTGGGCCGGAAGACGGCAGGGAGAACGACTGGCTCATAGTCTCCACAGAGGAGGAGAGGTCCGCCAGAGTGCGCAACACATGTAGGAAGCCACCGATCATGGCTCTTCCGAACTGTGCCACGTTGCCACGCAGCTCTTCGTGATGGCGTGCATGGTCCCCCCAGGAAGCACGCACGTCATCACGTATCACACGCGTGTGCAATGCGACACCAATCAGGATGGAGCCCACACGGTCATGGGACTCCTCGTCCGCAGGTAGTGGAGAGCCAGATGACTTGGGCCTCCCCCCTACCTGCGGACGGGCCTGGGACAGGGCATCCCTGCTGGTGCATGGTGGTGCAGTCACAGGGTCAGGGACAGCGACATGCACAGGCCCCTCCGCGGAGACCTGTGCTGCCTCCTGGCCCTAGACTGCAACACTTGCACCAGTGGTACTTCCCTCACCAGGCCCCATGTGCGGCTCCTCCTCCTCTGTGGAGCCCACCTACCTGGATGTCTCTGCACCATCTTCTGCCATTGCAAGCCCCTGTGGGGGCTCACCCTGCCCTTCCGCTACAGCCGTAGTGGCAGACGCGGCACCAGTCCCCTTGCTCCCGGATGATGGCAATTCCTGGGAGGGTGGCTGGGCCTTGCATCACCGCCCGGCGGAGGCATCCCTGCCGCTTAGCTCCACAGCGCCGTCTCCGCCCTCTTCTTCACTTCTCAGGTACTGTACAATAGCCCCCTAGACAGGAAGCAATAACACATGAGTGGCACTGTCAAACGTCACTTCCATCCTGTCCCGCCACAACACATGGGTCAATGTAGACAACACACATGCAGAAACAGGCACGGTGCATGCAATCAACATCAGCATCCATGTACAAGGGCCTATATTGACATAAATGTTTGTTTTAAAACTCACATGCATCATGGCTCATACTGATCCCACGCACACACATCACCGGAGGGTCATGCATGAGGGCTCATACACCACAGACACAGTGGATACAAGGGTGACTAGACTTCATAAGTGAATAAACACATTGTCACGTACATGTGTCATGCACACGCTTCTTAGACACACAGATATGTACACCATACATGTACATGAGAGCAGGCCCCATCTCCCACCCCCATGCATGTCCAAGAACAGAGACAGGCATGCATTCATGTGTGCATTCCGCATGCAACTCCCCATGTTGCATTGGAACACATGCACCATCCATGTGGTTCACGCATTACTGGTCTCACATGCATTACCATGATGTCCCTGCACACACACATCCATACATGGCCTATGCTACACATACAGACAAGTAGCAGACTAACAGCACACTGCAACATGCCCTGTTTCACACAGCAATGCATGGCCACTTACCACTCGACTCCAGATGGGTCTTCTTCCGAAGGATCTGGGCGTGGAGCGCTAGGCTTATGTGTTCCAGGACCCACATCTGGATGTTGGTCAGGCTGACCCAGCACGCCTCTGCATCCTCTGCCTTCATGAGGCGCCGGGCCTTGTTGAGGGTCCTGAACCTGAAGTCCTCCCAGCGCTTCCGGACGTGCTTGATGTCGCGGGTTGCCACCCCCTCCGCATTGATGGCAACCACTACATCCTCCCAGATCCTCTCCCGTCCTTCCTTGTCGGCGCGCAATGGTGTGAAGAGGGCATCATAATGCCCCAGAACTTGATCTGCCAAGATACCAACTTCCTTGTTACTGAAGCTGGTAGCCCTCTGCCTCTCTGGCTGGGGGTCGCCAGTGGTCTCGGATGGTGTTTGCCCTGACATGGTGACCCCGGAGGCAGGTGTAGGTGGGCAACTGGGTCCTGGGGCTGGGCTGTGGAGAGATGGTATCCCAGTCGGGAGTCTTCTGTTCCAGCAGGGGTGGACACAGCAACTGGACCCCTGCAGATGGCTGATGTGCAGGTACCAAATAGCAGGGCACGTGGGCAGCAGGCAGGCAGGCAGCAGCAGATGGCAGGTGGGAGCGTGCTCGGGGCTCTGGGGGGCAGGAAAATGGCCTTTTGGGCAGGAGCATGGTCTTCTGTGTGTTGTCGCATGGCCAGCTTGATACGGAGTGATTTTGCACGTGAAAAAACTGCATGTCAGCGTGTAATTCGAGGAAAGGCCCTTAGCGCGTAAGCGCGTCTGTGACATAATGCGCACGGGCGTTTCCCTCGTGACGGGTGCATAGTGATTCAGCATGTGAAAAAACTGCACGTCCGCGTGTCAATGCGTGTAATCCGAGGAAAGGGCCAAAGCGCATAAGAGAAGTGACGCGCGCAGGCGTCTCCCTCAGCACGGGTTAAAGGTGAGCAGGGCCAGCAGTTCACTGTACGTGCCTTTCGTGGAGACCGACGTGTGTGTTGCTACTTTGTGTTGTTTCACGCACCATCACAACTTCACAGCGGATCAAGGACGTATCTCTTCTTTTGGCGGGGGTATTGGCTACGCATGTTTTTCATTATCACACTAGTCTGATGGTGAGTCGCACATGCTAATTTTCCCACTGCGGGTGCCCCTGTGTATCGCGTACCCATTTTCAAGGTCATAGTAGCCTGCCAGGCCCCTGCATACGTGTTTTTCGTGTCCCTGGGTGCCACCGCGTACTGTGGGAGGTTAATTCCACACACGTCGGCTACTGGGGTGCGTGAACAGTTTTACTGCAGTTTTGGGGTGCCTGAGCATTGCGTGACCCGTCACTTCATCACCAGGGTCACATAGAGACTTGCAGGTGCAGGGGTGCTTATAACATCTTGTATCCCACCCCCTTCACTCCAATTGGCCAGGACAATTGTCGTGTACACCTCCCATTGGCACTTCCCCATCTGTGCCGGCACTACTCCATCTGTGCCATGGTTGCGAGGCCACCAAAGGTGAGGGACACCTCAGCTGGGTGTACTCCTCATGGCGGGCATGGTCAGGGACGTGGCTGAGGTGACCATGGAGTAGGGGGACTCCAGGGTGTCCCGGGTGGCTGCAGACGGGGAAGAGGCAGGGGTGCGCCAGCGGCTCCAGGAGATGCAGTTCTTGCATCTGGTACTGGTGCCTGTGTGACCCAGCAGTCCGTTTCATCGACTGCCATGGGCCGAAGGGTAGTGGTAGCTGCAGGTGCAGCTGTGGACACCACCACCCAGGCTCAGGGTCTGCCAGTGCAGGCTGCGTTGGCACTTGAAGAGCCCATGTAAGATTTCCAGGTGGTCAGAAGGCACACCGTACGTGCACACAGCAGATGGAATTACTGCCCCAGCGACACAGGGCTGCCCAGACCGAGGTACGTGTCGCTGGGGCAGTAATTCCATCTGCTGCCCTGACCAGCCGGGTGTCAGCAACTGCAGGGGCAGATGCAGCCGACACGACCCCGGTTGTGAGTCTACCAACCAGGACAGTCCCGGTCAATGACCCTGGCCCAGCGGATGTTGCTGTGCATGGTCCATTCCAGGGCACCCAGCAGCCACTGACGCAAGTCAGGGCTTCACTACATGTTCCACCTGCCACTCCCTCGGCTCATTCCACCAGTGCCACTGCCCATACTGATCAGGGCAGCATTTGCCAGCCAGGGCCCGGACCAGCGTCCAAGAGGAGGAAGGTTGCACCTGCAGTATAGGCTGGTACCCCAGACACAGCTACGGCCTCCTGCACGTCGAGGAAGAAGCCTTTCTGCAAGCAGGAACTGGACTACCTCGTGGACTACATGCGGGACCACAACCGTGACATGCTAGTGGGGCCGAATTGTCAAACTACGGCTGCCCATCGTGATACACACTGGAAGCACGTTGTGGAAGATGTGAGTGCATTCGGCCATGAGGTGCGCACAGCCCAAGAGTGCAAAAAGTGTTGGAATGACCTCAAACGCAGCGCTAAGGCGAAGCGTGCCTCAAACTACAACATGACTCTGGTGACTGGCAGTGGGCCTGCACCTGAGGAGGTAGACCTCAATCTGCACGAGTCACTCGTTGCGGAGTTCATACCACCACATTTGGTCGAAGGAGTGGGAGAGATGCAGGACTTTGATGCCCAGTCCAGTGAGTGTTGCTGCGTGTTTGTCGAGGCTATGGTTGTTTTACTCGTGTCATGTGTTATGCATGACTGACACTACATATCATGTGTACATGGTTCTCATGGGTATCTGGTCAAAGATTCAACACCAAAAGGATTGAATGATGAAAGGGATGAGGTAATTGGACCTAAGACAAAAGGGTAGAATTTTTCATTCAGAATATATATAGTTAATGGTTTTCGTATAGTTAAAAATAAAAGTGTTTTTTGCTACAGTAACTGGGGTTGGGGGGGACCCCCAAACTATTGGGCAAAAAAAATCAACCCTTTGGTTTATTTGCCCTTTTGTTTTGACCCTTTGGTCATTCGATCGTTTGCATTCAAACATTTGACCTACAACTGTTTTCATGTGCAAGTCATGCAATGATTCACAGGATGGTGAGCAGACAGGGACTGTCCTCATCACCACACTTGCACCATACTCACATGCTAGTCACCCGGATGCCCCTCTGGTCCATGTTACAGCTCACTGGCACTTCTGCATGTAGCCTGGGGTGTCCTTCCTCTCAGCACTGGGAATATGTCATTGCATGACTGACGTGCATGTGTCCCCTGCCTGCATACGGGTACTCCACGTAGGCATGCTCCCTTGTCCCTCCACCCCCCTGCACACCAATTTCACCATTGCACTGTTGTGCATCATTTTGCTGTACTGAAATGGTCTGTTCAAGCCTCCTGTGTACATGCTAACTTCCACCAGCCAACCTGCCAGACACATGCAGTGGGGTACATCCTCTGTCCTTCATGTAGGGTGTCTCACTTGGACTGTGCAGATGGCAGATGCTCCGCAGGGACCTGATTGCCCATTCATGCTCCATGTGCATTCCATGTGTTCCCCTATGTGTCCTTGACTGGATGATCATTGTAGTACGTGTCCAGGGTGACCTACATTTCATGGAATTCCACTATCCATCCCATGGCCACTCTGGCTCAGTCCTGCATCACACACATGTTTAGGGTGTCACAGTCTGTGTGGGGCACAGTCCTCCCCTAGTTTCAGGCCCACTGATGTAGTGGGTTTGGCACACATGGGTGTACTACTGAGGGTTCGTCATGTGTCCTGCTTACTGTTCTATCATCATCTGCTGTGTTGTCAGTTGACTCAGATGATGCCATTGATTCTAGTCAACACTGTCTGCCAATACACAGGTCTCTGGTCACCCTTTTGCTACCATGCAAGGCATCCCTGCATTTTCACTCAAGGGTGCGTGGGGGTTTGCTTGTAGCCATGCAACCCATTTCATACACATTGCACGTGATGCCTGAACTTGCCCATGCACTGCCTTCACGTTTTTTGATACACATCATGAAGTGCTTGTTCATGTAGATAGTGAGTAACATACACATGTTCTGCACTGCATCAACCCACTTCTGAGCCGTGTAACATCGTTCTACATGCATACTCACTGATGCAATGTCAAATTGATGAGGCATGCATGGCAGGTTCTCTTTTGTGTGTGACATGTCTGCTTCATGTGTTGGCTGTCTGTGTGATGTCCATGTGTGAGTGTGTTATGTGCTTCTAACATGTGTACTAATGTTTTTTTTCTCTCCACTTTTCAGATGATGACGCAGTGGAGCCAGAGGATGGTGTTGTCATGCCAGGCACAGGGTTGTTATCACAACCGCAACCCGGCACAAGTGGTGGTCGTGGGGTGATAGACCATGAGAACCCACGTGTGCTACAGACCATCTTGTCTTTGGCTGGCAATGAGTCCAGCCCAGATGACCACTCTGATGACCATGTCGAGTTGGATGTGCATCAGGTCCATATGTCAGGGGTGAGTAATTCTGATGTGGACACTCAACTGTCTGCAACACCTGCTCTGAGGGACCAGACAGTGATGGGACAGTGATGGGACCTCCGCCTGTGGTGGATCGGGTCACAGGGTCACCCTCCACACCAGTCGCTGAGGTGCCTGGGGCATCACATAGACGGGGGCATGTAGATGTGCAGCCATGGGTGGTGCCAACCCAACAAGGATGCGCGGTCCTTGGGTCCCGCAGGTGTCAAGCCCAGCAACGAGTAGGAGCAAGACATGACTGCCAATTCAGAATGTCAGGGGGCATCACTTGATAACATTGCTGTGTGCGTGAAACGTGTGGCCCAATCCATGCTCCCCCCTGCTAGGCAGGTGCTTCTCCAGCAGCAGGCGGCACAGTCCACATCCCGCTCGCTCAGGCTGGGCATGGCGGCCTCTTACAGGGCACGCCTGGCTGAAATGTTGTCTCTGCATCAAGCAATTGCTGCTCACGCAGAGGCACACATGGAGGCCCTGAGGGCTGAGTATGAGTCCCTCATATCCACTCTGGGTGCCCTCTTGACGTCCCAGAGGGTGCGGTCAGAGGAGAGGTTTGAGCAGCTTGAGTGTACCATCTCGGCTGAGCTACGTGCTTGCCGGGAGGTGCATCAGTTGTCCAGCCAGACCATGCAGGAAGAATTCCGTGTTACACGTGTTACCTTGCAAGAGGAAGCATGTGTATCATGGGAGGTTCTGCATGCAGACCTGCTTGTCATTGCTGCACAGAACCAGGCTCACCTGTCCGGCAGACTTGCTGCCGATGAGGGGCAAGCTGCGCCTAGGCATGGTCAGGCTCCTGTCCCATGTCCTCCTATTCAGGATGAGGCAGACTCGGACGACGAGATATCTCCCACACAGGTCACGCTGTGCAGGCGTTGAGCCCATGGAGGTTTTTTTTGTTGTCTCAACATCATCGCATGTGGGTGTTGAGGTGCACCCTGTACCTCCTCCCTCCTGGGTACCTCCCCTCCCCCGGGTAGTATGTGGCCATTTTTTATTTTTGCTTTTAGTTTAGTTAGTTAATATTAACTATTTAATAGTTATTTTAATTAGGTTATGTAGGTTGTTCATTGTTAGTTTAATTAGTTAATATAGTTTAATATTGTCTGTCCATTGTGCATTCATGTGACGGTGTGGTGCTTTCTGGCTTTTGAATGCATCCACTGTCTGTTCCAGCTGGGCCCTTCAAGCTTGTCTTGTGTATGTGTTTGCAGCTTGGGGTCCTGAATCACAGCTTGGAGTCCTGAATCACATAGGCCACTCCTGCTTCCCTTATCCATGGGCTCGGTAGGATGATTCGGTGTTACAAAACTGTACACAAAGGCTTTGGACTTTCTTAATAACTGTGGTCTGTCTGCTGATGTACTACTTGTGTTAACACCCCTAGTGGGGATTGGTTGTGTTTTATCCACCCCATGTCTGTAATCAATTTGGGTGAGTATGTGATTGATGTCTCCATTAATTGATGTGGATTGTGATGTATGTTATTTTCTTGCCTGTATATGTGCTTGATGTACTTCATGCTGTAGACAGTAGCCTGCACCCTTGGCCTGTCAAAGTGACACTGATGGTGGGAGGAGTGTGGATGTAGGTCTGTGACATGGCCCAGTGACAACCAGCATGTAGACACACACACACAGGGAACTTTCCAGCCTTATTGATTTATTTTATGCCATTTCTGCAGGAAGATGGGCCACCAGACTACCTTTGCCAGCAGACACAGGGACGACTAATCCAGAAAACTGGCCACTTTCGGTGGTGGAGATGTGTGGATGTGTGCGCAAGCAGAAGAACAGGGCTTGTGCTCAGACATCCGGCAGAAGCAGACGTGTTTCCAGGAGCTTCTGGCAAGGTGAGCAACACAAGGGCCCACACCGCAGACTACCTCTCACCAGGCCACTTGCACATGGATGCTAAGTAGCACCAGTGTTAGGGAGCTTTGCCAGGCATTATTGGAAAAGCACACAGTACAGCTGACATGTGTTGAGGGCCAACTGCCAACTGGCTTTACAAGTTGTCAGGGGCACACGCAGGGGCCATCAACATATCCTTGAATACCCCCTGCTCCATTGAAGCTGAGTAATGAGGGTAGTAGCGTTCCTAGCCAGAACTGATACAGCACACATGGACAACCAGCGAGGCTCAGACTCGTGGTGAGTGCATGTCATTTACATGTGCAAATTGCCACATGCACTACCTATTTGAATCTGCGGCGGCCAGAACACAACTTGTACTGAAGTTGCACCTTGCTATACGCGTCTAGCAGCTCACCCAGGGACCATTGTATCATGTGTGATTCTTGACCCATTGGTCTTCCATTTCCCGCACGGCCACATGCACCGGCCTTACTGCAGTGACAGTGTATGCATCATTGGTGGTCCAAGCTAACGTATGGGTACATAGCAGCATACAGGGGTGTTTGTTTGTGGAGAAGTCACTTACTTTGGGGCATGGATGGGGTTGTGTGTGTGTGTGTGTGTGTGTTGTAAACACACATTCAGATTAGTAACTCCCACTCTCTTTGCAGCATTGAAGTGCTCCTGTTACCGGACCTGAGAGTGGCAGGCAGGAGGCCAGCACTCACCCCAGAGATAAGTCTCTCTTTGGCTTGCATTTGACTAATTTGGTAAAATGTGCATGATGAACATGTTTTCTCTAATTGAGTATGTGTTTTTGTGAATAGTTGTATTTTGCCTACTTTCCCTTGCAAATCCGCATCCACTATCCTGCCCCTCTTTCCGGTTATCCTGAATACCAATGCCTGTCCATGCAACTTATCCCTGACCCTCCTTCCCCGCCGGGGTCTCAGAGGCCTGTGTTAATTTGACCTTGCAGGCGCCCAGACCACGGAGGGGGAGGTTGGTTCGTGCCACTCCTGCGCCTGGACACTGGAGCTGTGACAGTACCCATCAGTTGTTGTATCATCATTGTATGTTATGTACCGTGAATGGTACCCATCCTGTTGGACCATTGTTCAACTGTGCTACCTTGGTTGTTCTATCATTGTGCTTGTACATGTGCTTTGACATTTTCTGCTACTTCAAGTCATCTACTGGAGACTCTTCCAGGGTTTTTTGGTGCCTGCAGGCTTTTTCCCTGGTTTGTGGGTTTGGCTCCTTGGAGTTCTCTGTGATTTGGTATTTTTACCAGTCAACGTAGCCTCTGAGGGGGCTGGACCCTATTTACACGCAAGCTGGAACATGGAGATCAAGGGCTAGGGTGATCCTTTAGCCAGGTAGACTTGAAGGAAGAAGGCTACATACCCCAGAGACAGTTGTTCAGAAGGTCACAGTGATGTGTAAGGGAAGGCCTTTAGTTGTTGGACAGTTGGCTTGGCCTACAGTGTTTTGGGCACTCTGACATTGTAATTGTGGGGTACTATGTACATGATGTGTTGTGCTGCTCAATGCCTGTCCCTGTGTTGTCTTTACTTTTCAGGTATCAGGGGATTGGTTTGGTTTGACATGCTGGGGTGTTCACATGGCCATTGTTCACATGTGATGTGGACAGGACACTGAGGGTCACTTGATTTCACATGCATATATTGAGTGCATGTCCCTAATGACACACACAGTTGCACAATGTTCCAACACACATACATCCACCCTTCCATGGCCACAGGTGCACAGAGATTGCATTTTCAGGCCCGCGGTGTCCATGCAGGACACGATCTACTACCATTTGTGTACCCTGTACATGCGTCATTTGGTTGTAGATTTCATTAGTCTTTTTCATGTGATGCTCAAGGTGTATCTGCAGCACAATGGCTGCTCAAAGTGCTGTGTGCTGAGCAGTGTGTAGCAGGAGACACACACAGCACACAGGTTTGAGAGTCGGGATTTTGCCATGCCCAATGTGCATGTGAACGGGCATTCAGTGTTGTGTTCATGCTACGACTGTTGCAAAAAACATTTGTATCTGACTTTGTATGTGTGGGAGGTTGTTGTTCAGTCATTTCAACTGATTCCATGTCAGGCATCATTGTCTCATGCCAGTTTTCATTTATGACATGTCACTTGGGTGACATACCAGGGATTGTGATGGACTGTTTTGCAGGGGTGTGTGATACACACCTTGCATGTGTTCCTTTTGGTCACAGGATTGTCACAGGATTGGTTATGTTTAAGTAGCTAGGGATGCACACAATGTGACAATTCTGTGGCAACATTCTCAGGGTGGTAAGGTTGTGACAGTTCGCTGTCTCTTTGTCATCATCGATTGTCACCTGGTATGTGCCAGGACTGTGTGCACTCCGCAGGGGTGGGAGTTTAGGTGAAAAATGTGGCCACAAGCTGGGTTTGGTAGCTGGTGCCTAGCCACGTGCCCTGTCCCCTCCCATGGGCAGTGCCTGTGCTTGGGGATGTGTGGGCATCACCATGTGCACCGGTACCTCCCGCTGTGTTGCAACATTGTGCAGGACACATGTTGCCACAATGATCCTGCACACTACTGGGGGTGTATATAGTAGCTGTTCACCAGAGCGGTCAAGGGAGCGGAAGAGTGATTTGAGCACTCTGAATGGGCGCTCCACTATGCCCCTGGTTGCAATATGGGCATCATTGTATCTTACCTGGGGTGGTGTGGTGGGATTCCGGATTGGCGTCATCATGTGGTTGCTCAGAGGGTAGGCACTGTCCTCTGGGAAGGTGATAATAGTTGAGATTATTAGGGTTTGGGTATTTGTCTGTGTGTGACTTGCATGCATGTGCACAGGCATTTGTACTCGAGCCGAGCCATGTGTCACCATGTTGCCCAGCTTCCAGGGCCCAGCTAAGGGCAGACATTCTGTAAATTAAACTGTCATGGGTGGAACCAGGGTAGTTTGCATAGACAGAGGTGATAATTCCTTTAGCATCACATACAACCTGCACATTGATGGAATGCCAGTGTTTGCGGTTTCGATAGATGTGCTCAGTGGCCCTAGGTGGATGTAGGGCCACATGGGTGCAATCTATGGCACTAAGCACTTTGGGGAAGTGTGCCACCCTGCAAAAGTACTGGACCACGGTCTACCTTTCTGCGGGTGTTCTGGGCATGTATATGTGCCTACGGACTGAGGGTTGTGCAGTGATGATTGCCAACACCTGGTGTAGGCAGCGTGACTCATGCCCTGTGAGACCCCCCCCCCACTATGGCAGTAGTCCGCTGAAATGACCCAGTGGCCAAAAATGTAGAACATTGAGCATCTTTTCCAAGGGGCTCAATGCTTGGGAGCACAGGGTGGGGGATGTAAGGTCATCTTCCCACTCCCTGACGAGGTCTAGGATGATACAAGGTCGAAACCTATATCTGCCATAGATGTGGTCGTCAGGCATCCCAAAAAGGCTGGTCCGGGGAAGAAAAATGCGGGCCCTGGCTATTCTCCTCCTCCTGCGTCCCACGATCAGTGCTGTGACAAATGGGGCATCGTCGTAGCTGTATATACGTGTTTGTTGTTTGCGCGCACTTTTATAGTGAGCGCTGGGACGCTTCTGCCTGCCTTCGTGTGGCGGACGTGTTGATGCCTATGCGCGTCTTTTGCCGTGCGCGGGTTTCCCGTATTCGAATCCATGAATACGGGTTGTTCGCGTGCGTGTGGGCGTTCCGTGTATTTCCCTGCAGTACTTCCCCAGTTACGCCTTTTTTTCATGCGTTGTTCCCCATTCCACATGTTACGCCCCGTGTCCTGCCCCCTTTTTGGTGTATGCACATATGTTGTGCGCTTTCCCTGTGCACGTCACGCACGGCATTCGGTATGTTGCAATGACGTGTGCGCCCGTGTGTGCCACACACAGGTTTGGCGCACATCCCGTGAAAAACATGCACAGGGACTTCGATGATTCGCACGTTTGCGCTTCCTTTTTCACGCTTGCACCTGATTGCACCAGCTTGCGCCACATTTTTCGGCGCACATTTGTTACATGAATCGGCCCCTTAATGTTTTCTTTTATGTGGTCCTCCACAAAATGTTTTAAAAGATTGACATTTTTCATTAGCATATCCATTTTTTGTTCCATTCGCTGCAGAGTATTTTCTAATGTCTCTCTTGGCATATTATTTTCACTGTTTGGTTATTAATTGGCTTATATAGAGAAGTGTTGTGTCTACCATTAGTATCACTCTCTTCACTCATTTCATCACGTGGTAAATTTTCTTCCAGCCATAACAAAGTACTGGAAATTTCTGTGTAAAAAGAAATATATTACTTTTAGTGTACCGAATACAGAAAGTTTAGAAATATATAAGAAAAATGAAGTTTACTTACTAGTTTTTAGTACATTTTGTTGTTACGGTTGTGTAGGTCTGCTGTTGCTTTTTTGCTGTGCAGTTTCTGTGAGGTCATTATGTTGGAGGCATATATAGTTTGTTTTGGTATATTCCATTCTGGTGCATATACTATTTAAATGGACGACTGATGTCCTACATATATAGGTTCCACTTCTTATTTATTATTACATATAATGTGTTTATGTGCTGCTTTTTGAACTTGTTCAGTGTTTCTATTGCATGATACAACAATGTAAGATACCCCCTGAGTTTTTGGATAGTGTTGATGTTGACCACGTCTATCCGCGGACATGCGCACAGTCTGTGGACATCAAAATCACTAGCTTGGGGTTCAGTATGTTCTATGTTACAGGTATATAAACTAAGGGAATCCTAGTAAACACCTATCAAATTTACAATATGTATATCTATATTCAGTGGGTGTTAGTCTTAGCAGTGCACGGCGGTGGCACGAGTTATGGTTGCTTAGCATACCATAACTGGTGAATTTCAGGGGTTTTCCAGTTTTACTTGGAACCATAACGTCCCTGTAACAACGTTGTTTCACTGAATTTCATAGGTTTTTAGTAGCACAACTTAACCATAACGTCCCTTTAACAAAGTTGTTTTTACTGAATATACATATATATGTATATATATATATATATATATATATATATATATATATATATATATATATATATATATATATATATATATTATTTACTGCACAGTCCCTGCCCCAATTGTTGCCTCTTTTGATGTTCTACGTACATCCGTGTCTCATCTCGAGGCCCTCGGCATCGATTCTCCCTCAACTGAACCGTTTGCCTTCCGTCGACAGGGCAGTTGCGGGTACCGGACAGGAATTTGGTCAAAGGGTGATCTGCCAACCGTATCTTCTTTCACGTGATGTTTGCGTGCAGATTTCCACAGGAAATTCTGCAGTCTTCTGGCTAATGGCGGGAGCAATTAATTGTCCGGAGGCCTGTGTCTGGCCCCAGGTCGATTGATCTTGAACCCTCCACAGCGCTGCCAAATTGTGCTCTAGTACCTTGAAGCGTCTCTTGTGCTGGATGGAATTACCAATAATGATCTCAGACCAAATAACCAGACAGACACAAATAAAATGGCAAGTACTACTTTATTCTCAATTTAATAAAGCTGGGTTCACCAGCAGACATCAGCTGATGTTTGCACACACACACACTTGATTACGCCGAGGTCTTATACTCCAATATACGTCATCTATGATGCCATCCTATTTGGCATACTGCAAAACCTACTGGTGGGAGGGATTGGTATGGGGAACATATCTAGAAAGTATACAAATTAGTACTTCATTGGCAGTCGCTTTTATGCAAGACACACATCAAAGTAGCTCCAAATACCTATAATACTGATTTTAGTGGACAAAATGGGAGCAGATTTGTCTATGCAACATCGTATAGCAAGTAGCCCCATAGACCAACTGATTGGTTGACATTCCAACCAATCTTGGACCTTCAGCTCGGCTAGCTGCACGTAAGTGAAATGAGACCCAGGTGCTTGATTTACATCAGATTACTCCCCACTTTCCCAATTAGTCCATCATCTCTCATCAGCTTGACCATAAACCAAAGATTCCCATCTGTAGTTGACCTTGCCATTGCTCTCTGTTCTAGGACATTCAAGGGAGTATGAGCACATCACTTATCTTCAATTGCAGCTTAATGTATATTCCTTGTTTTCAACTTCTGCATCACGTGTGAGGAGACCGCAAATGTGTCCATTTTGATCTCCTATTTACTGCTATTTGATACAATTATGCTGTGTGTTATTGCTCCTTTGGCCTCTAGAGACTTGCTCACTCCATCTTGTATAAGTCTTATTCACTGTTAATTGTCCAGTACGTGGCTCTTGCACATGTTTTCATCTTCTATATCTAAGAGAAATATGTCTCATGCTCATGGCGTTATCCATTTGCCTATGTTTCTTGAGCGGCGTTTCGAGCCGTGTGTGAGCAGAACATTTTTTGTTGTTGTTTATTTAATGAAGTTTTATTAAGCAAAAAATGAAAGGTCATATTTTTTTTTACATGGTGACAGTGACTAAGTTACAGATTGTATGAATTTAACAAGAGTTTTGTTCTGGACACTGAACAATGTTTTACATATTAATATCTTTTGATTGCTGCACATGTTTGTCTATATATGGAGTGTGTTTGTCCTTAGCAAAGCGACGTATGAGGACCCAGGAACAAAAAGATGTATGCAGCACTTTCTATAACAAAAGAAACAGATTATTTAATAACTTGACAATAAGGAAACTGAATAAGGTTGAATCAAAGATGGAACGTTTTGGTGCATGTGTAAGAATGTATTTAATGTGTTTATAACATAGGCATCAATTCTATGTTATAGGTTTGGCAGAATAATATGGTATATAACAACAGTATGTGCTAAAATGTTATGTTATAATGAGGAAATGTGTATGAATTTGTGAAACAGTATTAGGGTCATGGTAATACCCTATGTTTGAAACGTATGGTTAAATAGACAGTATGTAGATACCCTGCAAGGGTGTTGGGCCATTGTCTTGTGACGTCTGTGAAATGTTGTGGACCTAAGTGTTAATTGTGTCATCCTGGCAATGACTCATGTGTTGATGTTCATGGTTGAAGCACAGGATAATCTAAAATGTGACATATATATGATGAGAAATCAGTTTTGGAGGTATTTGGAATAAGGGTAAGGAATTCCAATTTACTGAAGGTGTCAATAGGAATGTGGCAAAATGTACGCTCATACATGAGGTACATATGGGATAGGTACACTCAAATTTGAGGTACAGGGTTGGCCAACCAAAAGAGGTTGTGCCCGACAGGAATAAACATTAAATATGGAGAAATTTTAGACAAAGTAAATGGTCAACCATTAAAAGGTTGCTATGGCGTGAGGTATAATGTATTCTTTTAGGTGAAACTTTGGAAGTAAAGTTATTTCAACCGAAGAGGTTGAATTGGCCAATGGATGTTAAAATGTATTTATAGTGCACTCTAGTTAATAGGTTTATAAGTTATATAAATTTAGTAATGGATCCATAAGGTTTAAGTGATAGTTTATTCAATGTATTCAGTGCTACAAGGAGCACATTATTTGTTATATGTTGTTTTATGTGCATGATTGTGGTAGTGTTTGGGTTGTATGACGCATGCATGGGTGTATGGGTATAAGGATGTATGTGACGCGGGAGGGAAGGAATGTACCCACCTGTTGTGAGAGGGTTGGCTTTTGAGTGTATGCTACCTCGTTCCACTGTCCCCCATATATGTATGTGCGCACTGAATGCGTATTGTGGATGATGTGCATGTGTTTGCTTGAAGTTTGTTGGAGGTTGCTAAGTATGTTCTATGGTTGTAATCATGTGGGATGTTTGTAGGGTGATAAGTAGGAGTCGTTTGTGGTTGAATGAGATGTGATTGTGAGAGCAGAAGAAGTGTGATCTGCGTATCCCTTCTGCAAACGTTGTCCTGGGGGTGGCAACACCTTTCTCCCTGTTTGTTAATTCGCTGGACTTTCACGGACAATAGTTTCCATTGGGTTCTGCTTCACGGTTGTGGTAGCACCCGGGTCTGTCACAGGGAAATCCGTGCCCCCTCCTGTTTCCTCACCTGTATGTATGGTTGATGTAAAGGTTCAAATTGCATGTGAGTTCTACATTTGATGTGAACAACATAATCTTTTCCTCCATGTGCCTCTAATTTGGACAATCAGGAATGAGTGAGAGAGGAGAGGAGGCAGACAGGAGCTTGAAGGACAACTGAGTGCCATCCGCATAACAATGAAAGTTGATAGAGAAGTTAGAGATGAGATGGGCCATAGGTGCCAAGTGAAGGCTGATGAGCGAGGGTGAGAGGTTAGATCCCTGGCGAACACCACAAGTGGAGAGAGAGGTGGTGGAGAGAAAGGAACCCAGTTTGACCTGGTAGGATCGATGGGAGAGGAAGGAGGTCAACCAGGCTATGGCCTAATCTGTGATGCCCAGCTTGTTATGGAGACAATTGATCAGGATGGCGTGGTTGACCATGTCGAAAGCAGAGGAAAGGTCAAGGAGCATGAGGACAGAAGGAAGGCTGGAGTCGAGATTTGAGAGCAGGTCTTCACGGGTGTTCAGGAGAGCAGATTCCGTGCTTCTGGCTGCTCTGAAGCTGGACTGATGGTTATGGAAACAACCAATAGATTCGGTATGGAGAATAAACTGGGAGATGGCTTGCTTTTCCAGGATTTTGCCCAGGAAAGTAGTGATAGAGATAGGGCGTAAATTTGCCAGAGAGGAAGGATCGGCAGAAGGCTTCTTCAGGAGGGGGTGCACAATGGAGTCCTTTGGGGGGGAAGGGAAAGTTCCAGTGGTAAAAGAGTGATTGCAGAAACCGGCCAAGGCTGGAGCGAGGGTGTCAATGTGGTCCTTGATGGTTCTGAAGTAGCAGGGGAGCACCTGCTTGGACAATACTTTCATAGATTGGACTTGTCTAGACACATTGTCAGGAGTGAACACAGGGAAAGATGAGAATATAGGAGGAGAGATAGAGGCGGTGGGGAGGTCCCAAGGCAGGTAGAGGGGGAGAGGAAGAGGAGAAAGAGGACAGGATGTCCTGAGTTTTAGTGGTGAAGTGAGAGGCCAGTGCCATGCAGAGGGCCTGGGAGGTAACAGGAGAGGTGGAGACTGCAGCAGGATTGGCCAGCTCCTTGCAGATTTTGAAGAGTTCAGCTGTGTTTTTAGAGACTGCAGAGACGCGGGCTTGGATGTAGACTCTCTACTTGGACAGGACAGAGAGTCTGTATTGCCTTTGGAGCAGGCGACAGACCAGTTTTTCAGGGGATGCCTGTAGCCTAACCACGGTGCCTCTGTCCTTCCCTATTGTCTTTTTTTCAATTCGTTAAGGAGGTCCTACTTGGCCGCTATTCACTCTACTTTATACCAACTTGTATTAATACTTTTGGGTCTCATGTTCAGGCAAGGTCATCCGCTGTCAGTTACAGTCACTTGGAGTCAGTGTTTGCTGTGACTGAAGGTGAAGGTTAATGGAGCTTTTGGCAGATTAGGAGGGAATGCCGGAACCCCAGTAAAGGGGACGGGGGTGTGCAGGGATAGCAGGGTGATGGTGTAATTGAATTGAGGAACCTAAGGGTGGTAGGCTTCTGCATTCAATAGCAAGGAAACCTTAGGCTAAGGTTTCCTGTGTCAAAGTGATTTTAATATAATCCCACATTGCATCTGACTTAGTACATCCATTATATCTATTATAGCTCCTTGCAAGTTTAGGGACGTGTATCAAACAGACAATGCATCGCTCTGATAGCCTAAGAGGGTGTGATGGATCATAGGAACCACCTTGCCATGCATTAGTGAAAATTATAGGGCTGCTTTTTTCATAATGTGTTGGTCTTCTCCCCCTAGAAGTACATATGGCTTGCAACTAACATTAGGCTTATTGGATTTATTGTCATGTCCCGTGATCCTTTTTTGCCAGTCAGGCATTGTCAGGTCCTATTAAAGGTGTAGGTGGTGCATAGTGTGGGCTTGAACTAACCCTCATATTAAATCAAGAGGGGGTAATATAAGGGGGAGCACTATTTAGCAGTTACCCACCCTGTGCAGGCCCTTCTGCCCTTTCGCAGTGCTGAGCACATCTTTCAGGGTCTGAATTACAACCATAATCTGATCAATTAAACTGAATGCATAGTTTCTCAAGGCGAGAATTGACTCTTTCAAATCACTACAACTGCTCCAATGAAGCTTGTGGGGGTGTGCAGTCAAAATGTCGAATCAATAATTTCTAATGCATTAAATTTGAGAAAAAGAAATGTCGGAAAAAAATGTCGGAAACAAAATTTTGAATATTTATTTTTTTATTTTATATGTTTTTTTGGTGGTTTAGATAGTAAAATAAGGGTTATTAAAAATAAAAATAACAGGGGGTTGAGGGGGAACGCACCCATAAACAAAATTTAAAAAAGTAATTCGAATTTTTTTTTCAACATTATTGATTCGACAATAATGCATTCGAAATTATTGATTTCGAAAATACGACTATAAACCGCTTGTGGGATTAACAGTGCACTCCTAACCAGATAATCCATCTGGGTACTTTTTTCATAGCAGGAGCTGTTATAATCTCACCAGCCCCAGTAGGAAGGCACGTTGGGAAAATCAACCCGGAGGACCCCTTGCTTCCTCTGTGTTGTCCTTGCCATTAGGTAGCGGCAGGGGTAGTCACGCGGGTTTGGTTCCCCATTCAAATCAGGTAAAATGTCAATCCTATTATTGCAATCAATTACAAGAAGGACATCATCATGAGTAATCACAGACACCTGATAGTTGCAACCTTCCTCTTGGCCTGGAGGGCTAGGTAATTTATGCATATCCGCAGGTAAGATTTTGTTTTGTTATATGTGGTGCTGAATGAATACATGTACTGTTTGAGGAAGACTCCTTGGCTGGAGTAATAATGCCATTGTCTGATTGGTCCTTGTCTCTAAAGTCAGATAAAATAACTTAAATGTAATTGATTAGATGTTGGGCCGCCATTACTGGCACTATATTGTGACGCTGATTCCCTCTTGAGAAGTATAGGGAACGTGACATGGCTTTGCTTTCACTTGGACATAATGTAATGAGGAGAACACAGTAGATATACACTTTGCCAAGGTATGCCCGGGTGGCTAGTGAGGCATCACTCGAGTCCGTCTTCCCACCCTCGACACCGGTCAGTAGATCAAGATCAGCTGGATGAAAAACAAAATACACACTGCGCCAAGGCACAACCAAATGGCTAGTGGGACGTCACTCAAGTCAGTCACCTCACCCTTGGCATAGGTAAATAATTGGGATATGCTGGATGGAGAACACAGTATAGATTTTCCCAACCAGATAGTTTGTCCACAGGTACTGGCTACTCTTATATAGCCAGCTCACAGGATCAGGGTGGGTCACGCCGATGGCTCAAGGGGCTGCCATAGTGCATCACCCCCTCACACACACCTGAATATAACGTTTGGGTCATTTTATGCATAAGTTGACCTGGAGCAATTCAGCAAGCTCCTCAACGTTGACACTGCAGGGCTGTCCGGCATAGGTTTGCAGGCTCTAGGCCTTCCTTGTAGGGGAAACTTGGCTCTGTGTAGTAGTCATAGATATGTATCCCCTTCTCTTATAAATCACTGTCCGTAGAGCACACATCAGAAATAATAATGATCTTTTGTTTTGGTTGCAGAGGATGTGACTAAACCCATAGTGAATTATGTGAGTGCACAGCTGGTGGAGAATCGGGGCCCGGCCAATATAACTTGCGAGACTTCCAATGCAGAGACAATCCTATGGTTATTTAATAACAGTCCGGTTCTACCCAGTAATATCATACTGTCTGCAGACAACAGAACACTGATCATCAAAAATGTGACCCGAGGTGACACCGGGACCTATCAGTGTGAAGGCATTAACCCCCTCAGCCGTAGCAAGAGTGACCCAAAGATGCTGACAGTTGCCTGTAAGTAATCACAGATCACCCTTGCTCCCAGTTTTCCCTGCTCTTTCGCTGACCTGCAGCGCTCAGCTCTTCTTTCTCTGTTCCCTTACAGATGGGCCGGAGAATATAATGATCGATCCAGCAGGATCTCAACTATTACCAGTGGGTGCAAAGTTTTCCTTAACGTGCACTGCGTTGTCTGTCCCAGGAGCAGCTTATCAGTGGCTTCTCAATGATAATGATCTTAAACAATATGGCAGCACCTTTACCATTGCCAAGGTGTCCTCTATGGATAAAGGGAACTACACCTGCGAGGCTCAGAACCCATTCTCCCAGCTGTCTGTAAAGGCCACTGTCTCTATAAATGTGAATGGTGAGTATTCAAGGGCTAAACTTTACTGATATTGGAGTTATCAATTAATTGGCATGTAAGATTTTTTAATACAACATATTCCTTTATTTTTGCTATCCTGCCTGCCATCTTTTTCCGTAATCACTCCTTCCTTTTTTTAACACCTTTCTTCCTTCTCTAGCTCCCATTGGTTCATCCGGCAGTTCTCTTTCTCTAGCTTCCCATTTTAAATATTTAAATAGTTCACTATTTTCCTGTCTTTTTCCTTCACGTGTTCTTTAAGGATGGGCTTTATCCTGGATATTTCTACTAGAGAAAATCTAAAGTATGAATCGGTGAGAATATTGAAAGTAATCTTTTGCTCTGTAATATAGCAACATTCCAAATGGTCTCTTGTGTTAATGGGTTGACCAAAAACAAAGTGATCTCAGAACTAGTCAAAGTCCTTAGCCCATATAAATATCTAGACCTCACAAAGAATGACTCGTGTTAAATAGTTCTTGTTAAAGGTAACAGCATTAATGGAATAGTTTCCTTGCAAGATGAATCATTTGCTGAACTTGACCTTTTAATATCTCTAGAAAAGTGAGATATTCTGAAGGGCTTTAAAGGAAGTCCTAGCTTGAGTGAACATGAACTATGTTTCTCTTAGGCACTTTCTGAGGGAAAACATGAATGGTTAAGCTGTGGGAAGACGAACACGTTGGCAACATCCACTTTGGAAGTACGATTGACCAAGCTGTCTAGATCATGTGTCGGAAGGATACGCATGTGTGTGGTGCTGTGCAAAATGCAAATACATACAATATTACAATCTGGCATCCTAAAAGCAATTGCATGGTGTATGTTGGTAATGTTGGGAGTTCAGCTGCCACGTTTTGCGAGTTTGATGTACTAAGATGTGAGTAATACAGGAGTCATAGATCTCAGATGTCATTGAATGCAATTTTGCTAGGTCTGGAGGTCATGGAATTAGGGTGCTTGGTCTGTTAGGGCCTGCAATCAAGCCATAGTTCTTGGATTATTTATGCATGTAAGCAGAGACAGTGATGCTTTTTGTGATTAATATGACTGTCTGGTTTAGCATGTATTTGCTTGTTTTACTGGAGCTCATCATATAGAAGTCCAAAGTGTAGAGTGGCCTATTTGTGATGAGGAGTGGCTGGCATTTTAATAGTTTAGCAGAGATTTGAGACAACCAAAGTGTTGCTTGTTCTTATGCATGTAAAAAGCATTGGTCCGGCGACCCAACGGTTTGGAGAACTGAGCTGTAGGTTTGGAATTCTGAGATCAATTTGAAGCTCTTCTGTGTCACAAATAAGAGCAAGGAAAACTCGAAGGGAAACTGTGGAATCCCTTGTTAGGCCTCCCTGCATCCACCCTGATAAAGGCTATACGATGCAAATTGGGGTTAACCTTTTACTTTTTACTTTATTACATTTGTATAGCACAGCCATGGACCCTAGGGCGTGAGGGCGCTACAAGACATAGACAACAAATAACAGAGATCATCAGAAAATACATAATTGGGGGCTAAAATCAGAGATTACAATTATCAGGTAAAAAATATGAATGAGTTAATTCAAAAGATGAGTCTGCAACCTTTTCTTAAAAATCTCAAGTGACTCAAGGCATCTCATATCCAGTAGGAGAGCATTACAGACCTTAGGCCCAATGGAGAAAAAGGCTGAGTTGGCCACTTTAACAGTTCAGCATTTCAGCACAAGTAAGTGCTGGTTATTAGATCTTAGTGTTCTAGTATTAGGTTTGAAAGGTTGGAGTTATTGGGGTCGGGACTCCCTGTCCCCTGCGCACCTTCTATTAGTGGGCTCGGTTTCAGCCTGCAGCCTCGACCATGGTTTGTCTGGGGACCAACTCCAGGGTTCCCAAGTAATTCGATGTTTTTTGGGATGACAAACCTTTGATTGGTTGTAGGCGCTGACTGGATTCGATGGTCCAATTTCTGGCAGTTCTGCCTTCTGTTGATGTTTAGTCATGGTCCAGTCTTTTAATTTTTTGTGCATATGTTTTTTTATTATTGTTATTGGTATACTTTAACCAAGAGAGTGGTACACGGCGCAGTGACATTGTTTGAGAAAGTAGTGCGGCACAGTTGATCAAAGAAGAGATTTTGGTTCATCAAAAAGTGACATATTATTACCAGGTTTCGTTAAATCCATGTAATCATTATCACAGTATACAATTAGTAGTAAATTGGTTGCATATTAGGTGGTGACGGTGAGTTGTGGTGAATGAAAAATATACATTCAGCATGACATTCATTATTAGACTAATACGTATTGAGATCATTAGCAACATAAATTATGAGTTCAATGAAAGGAGACAATGGACCAAGGGAGAGGGTCAGGTGGAGAGAAGAGGAGACAAAGGAAGATTGTTAGTGCCAGAAGTGGCCATGCTCGATGCTGGGGTAGAAAGGGGGTGGATTAAGGCAATTTAGTGGAGGGGGTGGTAGGGCTTACCAGAATTTAAGTGGTAGCAGACTTGTGGTTGAGAAAATTGCTGGTCCCCCCTGGTCCGGGTGCCAGGTTGAGGCTGGATAGCCTGGTCTGTGAAGAGTCAGAGGAGCTCAATTAGCTATGTTGCTAGATAGATCGATTATGACATACTTGCATGTGTGATCAGAGGTGACCAGGTGGGTCTATAAGTGGTGGAGTTCGCTGACATTAACTTGGAATATGCCTCTGTAGTGGAGGTTCATATTTGGGCAACTGGCTGAGGGTGGCGTAGTTGCAACCAGCCGTGTGTGTTGGGCATGGTGTGAAGCCTTGTGGCTGTGATGATTAGGCTGGGTGGTGGAATTGCCTCTATAGTAGTTGTGGTCGTGAGTGGGCCCATAGTGTGCCGGAGGTGCCTGTGTGCGTGGGCTAGGTGGCTGTTTGCCCCATGATGGTGGAGTTGTTGGTCCGTGACAGAGCTGTTTGAAGCCTGGATGTAGGGGGAGGACCAGCGGGGGTTAGCCGTCACAACCCATACACACCTCCATCCCTTTCCTCCCGCCTTGAAATTTCTTCAGTAGGGACCCCTCGGCTAATGCACTTGCCATGTAACTAACCCCCCACTAACTCGCGCCCATCAGATGGCCACCAACCCACTAGTGCACTAGTCCACCCTTCATAGATTAACCAATCACTTCAACATGAATCAATGCCCAGGCAACTGCAAACTGGGTAGATCTCATCCATCCATGGGTTGGTTGTACCAACAGGACCGAGCACGCCGGCTTGCTTGCCCATACCCTCCTAGTAGCATATGCAGTCCACATCGCATGGACTCACATGAACATTAATAAAACCCTCGGCGACTGTGGTTCTATAACAACAGGAGCTGACGCGGTGTGACACACCTCCGTCACATGCCCTTTCAGGCTGACCAATCAGGGTGCCCTTCTCAACAACCAACCAGTGCACCTCGCTCACCAACCAATAAGATCAGGCAATTCAAGTCAATCAGGAAGTGATCAGGACACGCAGGCAGCCATCACACTTCCTGATGGAATACGACTGGCACACTCCGCCGATCACGGCACCAGGTAAGCTAATTAGGGACCCTAACCCGGACCTGTGGGGCTCCTGACGGCTAAATCTCCACCGCCCCCCCTAGCTTCTAAACTCTGCCTGACTCGGTCACGGAGCCAAAGACCTCCCCCGACTTGGGGGTAACAGGCCACCTCACCCACGTCCACTGGCGCTTCCGGCCCACTACGGGTCTAGTCATCGGCCACAACCACCTTGGAGCCCATTATCGTCCACCTAGCCTAGTCATCACGGCCACCAGGCCTCGCACCAATGCACCATCGGGCTATCAATTAATATAGGCCCGCTGCCCTGCATGCTAAACCACACAATCAACCCCTCTGCCGATCATGGCACCAGGCATGATTAACTAAGGACCTTAACCCTGCCCTGCGGGCCTCCTGACGGCTAGCCCCCACCGCCCCCCTCCCTACATCCAGGCTTCAAACAGCTCTGTCACAGACCAACAACTCCACCATCATGGGGCAAACGGCCACCTACCCCACGCACACAGGCACCTCCGGCATACTACGGGCCCACTCACGACCACAACTACTATAGAGCCAATTCTACCACCCAGCCTAATCATCACGGCCACGCGGCCTCACACCATGCCCAACACACACGGCTGGTTGCAACTACACCACCCTCAGCCAGTTGCCCAAATATGAACCTCCACTACAGAGGCATATTCCAAGTTAATGTCGGCGAACTCCACCACTAATATACCCACCTGGTCACCTCTGACCACACATGCAAGTATGTCACAATGGATCTATCTAGCAACAACATTGAGCTCCTCTGACTCTTCACAGACCAGACTAGCCAGCCTCAACCTGGCACCCGGACCAGGGGGGAACAGTAACTTACTCTACCACGAGTCTGCTACCACTTCAATTCTGGTAAGCCCTACCACCCCCTCTACTAAATTGCCTTAATCCACCCCCTTTCTGCCCCAGCATTGAGCATGGCCACTTCTGGCACTAACAATCTTCCTTTGTCTCCTCTTCTCTCCACCCGACCCTCTCCCTTGGTACATTGTCTCCTTTCATTACACTCATAATGTATGCTGCTAATGATCTCAATACATATTATTCTAATAATGAATGTCATGCTGAATGTATATTTTTCATTCACCACAACTCACCGTCACCACCTAATATGCAACCAATTTACTACTAATTATATACTGTGATAATGATTACATGGATTTAACAAAACCTGTAAATAATATGTCACTTTTTGATGAACCAAAATCTCATCTTTGACCAACTGCACCGCACTACTTTCTCAAAGCATGTCACTGCGCCGTGTACCACTCTCTCACATATCCCATCACTCACTTCACCAATCACAGCCTTGAGAAAGACTTTGGTTGAAACGTGCGTCGGCTGTTTACACTCACCAATTTTGACCGTCTGGCACTAATTGCCACACTGACTGTTTTGGTTAAAGTATACCAATAACAATAATTAAAAAATATATGCACAAAAAAATTAAATTCTGGACCATGACTTAACATCAACAGAAGGCAGAACTGCCAGAAATTGGACCATCGAATCCAGTCAGCGCCTACAACCAATCAAAGGTTTGTCATCCCAAAAAGTGTTCTAGTATCAGTTCTCATAATAAGGAGCTGTAGAAAGCTTGCTTGAAACGTTGTGGAAAATTTGGTGCTGTAAACTCTACATAAAGAAAGCGTTGTGGGAAGGGGAGGAAGAGAGACTTATGAGCCTCATTGGTAAGAACATGAATGAGAAAGAAAAATGGAATACCTTTATGCCAGGCATGTCACGGAGTTCCCCCCTTCTCACCTGAGTCCGGTCTTTACTGGATTTCTTGGTCGATGTCTTCTTGCGGACGGACCTGGTCTTGAATAAGGCTGCACAAGTCTCTTCCGACTCCAGCGTGCGTTCAAGTTCCGGGATGCAATGATCCAGGAATCCCGGAAGTGAAGAAGTGTACTAAACAGCACACAAGTCCAGGAGGTAAGAAAAAAAGGAGAAGGCTAGGAATGGAGTTAAAGGGGACAGGATCAAGGAAGCAATTCCGCGAGCAACGGAGCACACGTCTGGTCGCTACTACACAATAGCATTGAGACGCGCGGAGCCACGGAAGGCGTGGTCTATTAATAGAATACGCTACGTCCAATGTGTAGAGCGAGGAAGGGGTTTCACGCTGGACAGCCATGTTGGGAGTACCAGGGAGTGCAGGCCCCGTTGTGACAAGGACCAGGAAGCCCAAAAGGGGCGCGTTCTGTAGGTCATGACAAGGCCTAAAAGATAAAGCACCCTCTCTTTTAGATGAATGAGGTATAAGATTCCCCACTGAGAAAGAGGAAGTTACTATGACATTTAAACACCTCAAAAAGAAAGCAGGATTTTGGGATTCGTGTAAAAGTCAGTCATATCTCTATAGTAAGAAACAATATGGTATATACGCTATGCAAGGGCTGAAACCTGCAACACCAAGATGCTACCTATTAAAAACTAGTAACAGAAAGTTGGTGAGATTCATTATGCTCCTTCGATTCAACCTCCTACCGTGTAAAGAATATATGGGACCCTGGTCAGGGATACCCTGGGAGGAAAGGCTGTGCAGGCATTGTAACATGGAGGTAAAACCTATTAGAGACATACTCACCAAGTGTGTAAAGTTACAAGAATGGTACCACAAAGGATATGGTAAACTTGTAAGTGATCTAAGAATGATAAAGAGTGACCAGTTTTGGTAAACCATATATGGGGCGGAAACACTGGTATATGTTGGTGCAGCTTTTTATATATGGGAGAGAGCAATTTCTTAATGTATTTTATGTTCATAAGTAAATATGCTCTGTATGCATAACGGATGAAATAATGTTCACCTCAGGTAAACTGTCCCATGAAATATTATGAGAACTTTTTATCGGTGACTAATGGGGATGAGACCTATGAGAGCTTTATTGTTGGATTTTAATGATGTGCTTCATCTCATTTTATCCAATTTTATTTTATTGTATCGATGTATCTTTCACAAAGAGAGTGTTATTTGTCTATTGAATATTTTGCACAGTTATTATATGTTATTGTGTATAAGGTTTTAATTAGCCAATTACACTTTAAACTAATAAAAAATAAAAAAATAAAAATAAGAGCAAGATGGTTGTCATGACCTGCTTTGTGTTGAAAGGCCATGTTGAAAGAAAGTGCAACTGCATGTTGGTTTATGCGGGGAGAACAGAAATTCAGTCCAGCTTCAGTCCATCAGCATTATGCATTCTTCAAGTCTCTGATCTGAATTTAATTTTCAACTTTTTTAGATGGTTAAGAAAAATCCAAATGATATAAAGACTGTGATTGTGTTCTGCTGTAACATGCCCTGAAACCAAAGTCAAAGTAGACTCCAGTGTTTTGTACAAGAGAACGTTTTAATCATCCCCTGGTCAAATATGTTTGTTTCTCTAGAAGTTTACAGAATTAAAGCACAAGCAACAGCAGTTTGTAATATCGAATTATCGGTAGACACCAAAAGCTTCAGACTCATTCTATCCAGGTTTCCACATACAGGTTTCTATCGATGTGTGAGAAAATGTCTTCCGCTTCATATTGCAATACATCTACCATGGGTCCTCCAATGTGAAACTCATTTTGATAGCAACTCCCTCATTTATTTTATGTCCCACACAAATATAATCTATGAGATATGGAAGACGGCTATTCTCAGGGTCAAGAGTGTTGACTGGTCATCGGCGGAGGATGACATCTTTGGAATAAATGCCATATGCAGAAGGGCTTTCACCAACATGAAAGAAAACATACATTGGTAGACTTTGATGATCTTCCAGACAGACTGGAACCTCCAAAATTGTTTGCTATTCATCTTATATTTGAAATGGGCAGATGAGCCAGCTGCTGTTATTGCATGCCCGATCGTAGGTAAGGAGGCGGTCCTGCAGATCAACGTGGGCATATCCTTTGTCATGTTTCAATTGACACTGTTTTACACATTTTTTATTGTGCTGATAATAAATTAAAATGTCTAAGAACCCAAGTTAAAATATCACTAATCTTGTGTAAGCGTACAATATTTATTCACAATCAGTAAGTAACTGTGTCCAATATACTGAAGATAATGCGGTCCGAGCACTTTTTCATTGGCAGAAGCATTCATGAAACTTATCAAGAAGGGCCATATGACACATGAAAATGTGACTGAACTGTGACGTCTCAGATGATGATGATAAGTACTACTTGGGGAAAGCAGAGAGGAATTAGTTTGCTGCTTACTGGATGCATTCAGAGAATTGGCATTGGGTTTCTTAAAAATGGATGCAATACCAACACTGAGAGACATGAAAATGGCTGTGGTGTGCTAGAACACCGGATAATACCACATAACATATCAGGATTTAAGATAGTGGGCACCAAACCATGTGAAAGGAGGTTCTAATGATTGCTCTGACATCACATCTAGCATAGAGATTTCACGAGAGTTGACTGACAGTCTTCTAATGAATTTATGTGAATTTTAACTTGTTCCGATTCAATTGTTTATAGACATTCTGCCGTACATATCGAAGATTGGGCTCAGAGCCTCTGTAGCAAAATTTCCACTCCTTTTGGTATGCAGATTGTTATTTGGTGGTTCCACCAGCGACTAACCCTACAATCTGACAGATTATCTGACTAGCTGTGCCCTGGTGCTATGCGTTGAACCAACCCTTTTCAGAAAATTGTATTATTGATTAGTTAGATTTAGGGGGTAACGGGAATCTCACACGTTCATGGGATATAAGTCTTTCTGAATGGTATATATCGTATAATGTACCCCTGCCATACATTATAAGGATATTGCAAGTCACTGGAGAGTTACTTTACCAAATAGAGGAATGAGGCCGAAGGCTGAGTTTCTTTATAAGTCACAGCACTCCTAAGTAACTTGCGATGTCCTTTTTGTGTGTGGTAGGGGGTTTTCGATTCCTAATAATACATGGCCACACACTATCACTCCCATTAATACCTTGTCTCTTGCTTAATATAATGTAAGAGATCTTTCATTTGCTGATCAATATAGATTCTGTTTGGATTTTAAAAAGCAATAATGCAGCTCCCAATGCAGCCCCCAATGTGTTGCAGAAACATAGTTCAATCAGTTCAATAAAATATATTGAATAAACGTTATTTTTGTCCTTTAAAATAAATAATAACATGCAGATTCTTGCTCCCATGAGTCAAGCTCCAGCAGTGTACACATTAAACAATCTACCATAAAGAGTTCTTCGTCAATTACCGGCTGCGATGTGTCACAGAAAACTACTCTGCAAGCAAGGAATTTTAAACGTTTTTCGTGGCTTTAATTAAGTGCTGCAGTGACAGCTGAAATTCTCTCTGCTGGCTGAAGCAGGAGGCATTGTGACATCACAACTGAGTTGTAATAACCAATTGTGATGTCCCAACTACCACGTAATAAGAACATTATTTCCATGCTTTTTTGTAATACGATCTCTTTATTAGATTTTCAGCAAATCTTAACAACTTCACATAAATCCAATAAAATATTACAATAAGCATTCAATATTCAACATTTTCTAACATCTCACATCATATACTTCATTAACATAACCACCCCATGTGAAACATAAAATAGTAAAACATTACCAAAGGAACTCACAAACACACACACAACACCACAAAAGACAACATCAACAGGTAAGGAGAGAAAAAGAGAAAAAAAAGAAGAAAGAAAAGAAAAGAAAAAGGGGGGGGAAGGGAGTATACTAACAGGGTAATTCATAGAATTTCGCTCAAAAGTGGCGCACGCGGCTGGCGCACAGTGTCCCTGTGCGATACACTGCGCCAGCCGCGTGCGATAAAATCCATTTCATCGCACAGCGTATTCATGGATTTTAGCCTCCAAAACCAGCCGTGGCGCAGAGTGGCGCAGCAACCCTGCAGCAGCACCAGTTACGCCCCCAAGAACGCCCACGCGCAAGGAAAAGCCATCAAAATTCCCAATTCATCGCAAAGGGCTGCGCTAACCCTGGACCAGTTCACAGGGCTGCCAAACAGTAAACGGCAAGCGGGGAACGTGTATTTCAGTGGTTCGCGGGGTATTACCCAAATTGGTCGTTTACATTTGTTCGAATGAACAATTGACCGAATTTAAAGGGTCACAATTGACCTTTTCACAATTGACCGAATATATATATATATATATATATATATATATATATATATATATATATATATATATATATAGGTATAAATACACATGTGTGAAGGAAAGTTGTAACACTTCAAAAAAAAAACAACCACACCATGCACTTTTCGATTTTATATATATATATTGTTTATATATATATATATTTTACTGCCGACCTGGGCCACTAATTATGCTTATGTGACATGTCGTGTCTCTATGATGATGCACTGGCACTTTATTAAGAGTATTCGTCCTTTAAGGGGGGAATCATTGCTGCTATATATGCACCATGCACTTTCCGGTTTGCTGTTTACTTAGGCATTTATTTTGCACATGTGAGGTCAAACCAGTTGAGTTCTTTGAAAACTATTACAGTTTGTGCTGCTCGTGTACTACTAGCGTGCAGTTCTTTTTTAGCAAATGTTACGTGTATAGGAAGGTCATGTGACATGATTTGAGGGAACAGAGGAATGCGCTGCACTTTTCTCTGGCTTCGGTTGAGGACACTTCGCACCATGGAGTGCAATGGTTTGTGGTTTTCATCATGTAAGATGAAACCAAACCATTTAATGACATTTTAGCGCACTTGCGCTCAGCAACACATCATTATTGTTTTTAATGTTTTGTCAGGAAATAGGGTATAGCATCTGGTATGCGTCTTCTCCCGCGCTTTCTATTCATTTTCCATTATAGCATTTGCTGATATGGGATAAGCGCCAATCGAAATTTAGTCACTTTGAATTCATTCAAAGATGGCCGCAAATTTGTGAGTTTACCACCACAGCCTTTTGCGATCACATGATCGGGAATTTAAAAGCAAATGGGAGGAGCTTAATACCGATGCTGACCCGTTTCCTGTTTATAAAAGTAATGTGTTTTCACGTATTTGGGAAGTAAATAGCCTGAGGAAGCTTGTTAATCAAGCGGAACGCGTGGCGGTTTCCACCCTGGTGGGGTGAGTGTTCTTTTTACCTGATTGTCAGCAAGGGAGGCATGGTCATTATGTCTGCCCCTTTTAAGCCATTAGGCAGTGTTGGTTGCACGAGATTTTTTGAAATGCAATAAAATACGTTTTTTGTAGCAAGCGGTTTGGTCGTGTGTGCAGGGTTTATTTTCTACATGTTGTGGTTGGGTTTTTTTTGAAGTGTTACAACTTTCCTTCACACATGTGTATTTATACATGTTTAGAAATTCGGCCAAGATTTCTGTCCCTAGCACCAGCTACGTGAAGGCTGAGCACTATTTTTGGCATATCAGTTGTTTTTTGTATATATATATATATATATGGGTTTTGGGGGTTTGGCGTTGGGTGGGGGGTTGTGGGGGGTTTCCCCACACATATATGGTACAATTGACCTTCACAATTCGGTCAATTGTGAAAAGGTCAATTGTCATTCGAGCAGTTGTAAAATGATCAATTCGTATACAACCGTTCGCGGGAAGTTTCACACGCGATTGTCCTGGGTACGTGTACATCAGGGGTGCACGTGAAGTAACACACGCGATTCCATCAGGGCACATGTATTCCAGGGGTGCGCGGGAAGTATCACACGCAAAATCAGATGGGTACGTGTATTTCAGGGGTGCGCGGGAAGTATCACACGCGATTCCATCTAGGGTACGTGTATTTCAGGGGTGCGCGGGAAGTATCACACGCGTTTCCATCAGGGCACGTGTATTTCAGGGGTGCGCGGGGAGCACTACACGTGAATTGGCTGTGTGGGTCCTCCCAGGTGTTGCCTCTACACCCTCCACGGCCCCTGCAGCCAGCCCACACCACAGGGGACTACCCTGCACCGCTGCTCATGTCCCGCAGCAGCCCATCCACCATGGCCATGCCCTCCAGCCAAGCCACATGTCACCTTGCACTATTGATCAACAACGCATGTCTCCCAGCACCCTCACCCCCCAGCACTGTGGGGCACCTGCCAGCAGGCCCCCACACATGTCCAACTCATGTCCCCCTGCACCCCCACCCCCCAGCACTGTGGGGCACCCCCCACCAGGCCCACACTCATGTCTCCCAGCACCCCCACCCCCCAGCATCCAGGGGCACACTCCACCAGGTCCCCACTCCTTTGTACCACCCCCCCACCCCCCAGCTGTGCGATTCGCCTGTGTACGTGTATATCAGGGTTGCGCGTGTCAGACACGCAAATTCATCAGGGTACGTGTATTATGGGTCCGCGTGAACTTCCACATGTGATATCAGCAGGGTACGTGTATTACGGGGTTTGTGGGAAGTTCCACACGCTATTGCCCTGGGTACGTGTATTTCGGGGTGTGCGGGAAGTTCCACACGCGATTTCAGCAGTGTACGTGTATTCCAAGGTGCGCGGGAAGTACCACACGCGATTGCCCTGGGTACGTGTATTTTGGGGTGTGCGGGAAGTTCCACACGCGATTTCAGCAGGGTACGTGTATTTCTGGTGCGCGGGAAGTTCCACACGCTGTCAGGATTGAGGCTGGTGGGGGCTCTAGCAGTGTGGCAGGTGCCCTAATGGTGCGTAGGATTCATCCTACATTATTCCCCAGGCGTGTCCTTCATCCTTTTTTCAGGAAACAGCTTCCGGGACGAAGGACAGCCCAGGAACTACGTTTCCCAGCAGGCCGAGCGTGGCACAGGCCTGCTGGGATGGAGTCAGCCACGCCCGCGCGAATGCGCATGCGCGAACCGCGCCCGAAGCCCCACGCTTGCGATTCCGGCCAGCAGAGAGGAAGGACGTGTAGAGCCAGAGCTCCTGACGGCAAGCCTACGCGGGACACCCCGCCGCCTGTTTGCCACCCCAGGCCCCACGTGACAGAAAAGATAAGTGCTGAGCCAAGCGCGCACGTTCCGGCAGCATTCTTGAGACAGTTTATTTAGAGGAAGTCGCGCTTGGATTTCCGAACTGGAACCGTGCCCGAAGCGGTTTAGGAATGCATGGCGCTCCGTCCAATAACCCAGCGTGAGACACCATTAACACGCGATTGTGTTCCTAGACGAAGCATGCTTCCTATATGTATTTAGACTGAAAAGACTGCAGAGCAGAATTGCTAATTCAGAACTATTAATCCCTAAACAGCGACTCTGCTTATATGTACGCTTTCTTTCTGACTTTATTATTGCCTCTTGCAGTGCATGTGAAGTACAGAACGCCATAGGGGTCTAGCAGCACGAAGAGACCAGAAGACTACACAGCAGTGCCGAAGCTAAGTGCAACTTCCATTGTTTATTTTAGGGCACGTTTAGAAACTGGGTATTGAATGTTCCATTCTGTATGATGAAAATGCAGACGGTGATTTCATTCTGTATGATGATAATGCAGACACTGCTTCCCTCCATGAAGTAATGTGAGGATAGAGGTAGAACAATAAGTCCAGTAACTGGTTGAGGGCTCCAGTACAAAGGCCCAACTTCATCTGGCATACGTGTGCATTGTTGAATGTGAATTGAACACAGTAACTGGTCTGGAGCTCCAGTACAAAGGCCCATTTCATCTGGCATTAGTAAGATGGCTAGTGAATGCAAAAGCGCCAGGGCGGAGAACTCCAGATACAGGAGCCGGAGCTGAGGAACATGTTACCCTGTTCTTCCCCATCCCCATCCATAACCTCTCCCTTTCCCTCTTTCCGGTGTTCCTAAACAACCTCTACCCATCCAACCATCGGACCCTAACCCTCTTTCCCCCAAGGGTAAAGGCGGCCTGCGTTACTTGCTCCCAGGTACCAAGACCCGACGGGGAGGGAGGCGTTCTAGCCGTGTTTGTGCTGCCTCTGCGTTGAGAAGAAGGAAGTCTGACACACGCAAATTCAGCAGGGTATGTGTATTCCAAGGTGCGCGGGAAGTTCCACACGCGATTGCCCTGGGCACGTGTATTTCGGGGTGCACGGGAAGTTCCACACGCGATTATCCATGGTACGTGTATTTCGGGTTGTGCGTGAAGTTTCACACGCATTTTCAGCACGGTACGTGTATTCCAAGGTGCAAGGGAAATTCCAAAGCGAATCCAGCAGCCTACGTGTATTCCGGGGGTGCCGGGCAGTCCTACACGTAAATTGGCCGTGTGGGTCCTCCCAGCTGTTCACTCGAGACCCTCCACGGCCCCTGCAGGCGGCCCACACCACAGGGGACTACCCTGTACATGTCCCGCAGGCAGCCCATCCACCATGCCCATGTCCCCCAGCCAACCCATTTGTCACCTTGCACTACTGCCCACCAACGCATGTCCCCCTGCACCCCCACCCCCCAGCATCCAGGGGCACCCTCCACTAGGCCCCACTCATGTCCCCCTGCACCCCCACCCCCAGCACTGTGGGCCACCCTCCACCAGGCCCCCACTCATGTCCCCCTGCACCCCCAACCCCCAGCACTGTGGGGCACCCTCCACCAGGCCCCCACCCATGTCCCCCTGCACCCCCACCCCCCCAGCACTGTGGGGCACCCTCCACCAGGCCCCCACTCATGTCCCCCTGCACACCCCCCAGCACTGTGGGGCACCCTCCACCAGGCCCCCACGCATATCTCCCAGCGCCCCCACCCCCCAGCACTGTGGGGCACCCTCCACCAGGCCCCCACTCATGTCCCCCTGCACCTCCATCCCCCAGCACTGTGGGCCACCCTCCACCAGGCCCCCACTCATGTCTCCCAGCACCCCCACCCCCCAGCACTGTGGGGCACCCTCCACCAGGCTCTCACACATGTCTCCCAGCACCCCCACCCCCCAGCACTGTGGGGCACCCTCCACCAGGCCCCCACTCATGTCCAACTCATGTCTCCCAGCACCCCCACCCCCCAGCACTGTGGGCCACCCTCCACCAGGCCCCCACTCATGTCTCCCAGCACCCCCACCCCCAGCACTGTGGGGCACCCTCCACCAGGCCCCCACACATGTCTCCCAGCACCCCCACCCCCCAGCACTGTGGGGTACCCTCCACCAGGCCCCCACACATGTATCCCAGCACACCCACCCCCCAGCACTGTGGGGCACCCTCCACCAGGCCCCCACACATGTCTCCCTGCACCCCCACCCCCCAGCACTGTGGGGCACCCTCCACCAGGCCCCCACACATGTCTCCCAGCACCCCCACCAGCACTGTGGGGCACCCTCCACCAGCCCCCACTCATGTCCAACTCATGTCTCCCAGCACCCCCACCCCCCAGCACTGTGGGGCACCATCCACCAGGCCCCCAGCCATGTCCAACTTATGTCTCCCAGCACCCCCACCCCCCACCAGTCAGGGGCACCCTCCACCAGGCCCCCACACATGTCCCCCAGCCAACATGTCATCACAATCTAGATCCTTGGGCCTTATGGGCAGCCTCCAAATGCCAAACACCCACCCAAGTATTGCATCCACCCACTTAGAAATGGCAATTACATGATACAACCCCAATGGCAAGTTTGTAAATTAACACATGTCCCTCACATAGACACAATGGGTGTCAGTGAATGTCAAAACCCATATCATGATATGCATGAAACCAATGAGATGATACTACATATTGAAGTTTGAAGAAAAAATATGTATTAAAAGCAACATAAATTGAATCAAAAATAAACAAACGAAAATGAGAATTAAAAAAAAGAAAGCAGCATGTCCGTAAAATAATGTAAAACCACAAATCATAATCCAAAGGAAAGGTGTCCAAAGTCACAGTTCACAAAAGTAAATCCAATGGAAAATTTAAATCGAAAACCATTGCTCCATGGGTAAATTATAAAAAAAAAATAGAAAATCCAACAGTCAACTATATACAGATAAACAATCCAGAGTCCATGATCCCAACAGAAGAAATGAAACCTATCTAATAACACTACCTAATAAAAAAAACTATATACAAAAATGTGGCCCATTGTCCAAAAGGTCAAAAAAAAATGCAAAACCAAAGGAAACCTAACACTAACTACAGAACTATTTACAAGGGCAGCGGGCCAGTCTGACGGCTCACTTCTGGATGTTCCTGGCCAGGGCATCATCAAACTCTTGCTCAATGTCCCGGAGGCGGTCCTCCTCCATGGCCCCGAGGGTCCGCAGGGCCGTTGACATGTTCACCTCCAACTCCCTGCGGATTGCCTCGAGGCACTTGGCCCGCCTCAGGGCCCTCCGCATGGAGTTTCCCCGCCCTGAACATCTTGAGCCGTGCCTCTTCCGCCCGCTGCCACTCCGCATCTATGGCGTGGCCCAACCGCTGCCACACGGAAGACACTTCCCGTCCTGGGTCCTCCTGCCCTCCGGCCGATGCCTGCCCCTCCGATGTCGAAGGCCCCGAGCCATCATGGCTCCCACCTCGTTGCTGCTGCTGCTGTGCCTGTGCCCGTGCCCAGCTCCAACCTGGATGACTCTGTGCCATCTTCCCCCGTTGGGCCCTGTGGGGTCCCAGCTGCCCCTTCTGCTGCCGAGGAGTCCAACTCCGACCTCCGCCTCTTAGACCTCCCCCCGGCAGCTGCGGCCTGGGACGCGGCACCGGACTCCTCACTCCCCGACGAGATCACAACCTGGGAGGGGAGCCGGGCCTTGCGTCTCCGGCTGACGGTGCGATCCCCGCCGCTGTGCTCCACAGCACCTTCTCCGCCCTCTTCATCAGTTGACGCTGCAGACAGTGAGAAATAAAACACAGGCATCAGGGCACTGTACAATAGACACATACACACATGACAGTTGTACATGAGTGGCATTGGCAAACCTCAGACATGGCATCACAATCGCCAACACACATGCCATTTCAACTTGCACACATGAGCCATACCACAGCCATATCGCAACAGCCAGCACCATCCATACACATACAACAGCATGAGCAGGCAAAGGTGAGCCCAACATCACATGCAACAGAGGGAGTGCACTACACATGCACACACACCACCACACTTGCATGCATGTGTACACCTCTGCCAACTGTCGCAGTGTTCAGATCGGCATCCATGTCACATCTGCCAATCAGGCTTCCACATCCCGCTGTCACATGCATCCATGTTGCATCACTGTTGCACCCTTGTCAAATACACACACATGCACATGTACACAGTGCTGATACATGCAGCTGAAAACAACATCCATGTGTGACATCACGAACATGCCTACTTACATACACATTCATCCAAACATGTGTGCCCACACAACTGCATTTGGCATGCAAGCCTACACACACAAGCACCATCCATGTCTCACACATGAGAGCCCTCGCATGTGTTAGCCTCACGGCCCTGTACACCCCCACCCATACTTGGCCCCATACAAACACATGTGCAACCTGCACACTACTGGCACATCACCACACGCACAGCTTACAATCATGATGCATGTACACTTACCGCTCAACTCCAGACGGGTCTGCCTCTCAAGGACCTGGACGTGGAGCGCTGGGGATATGCGTTCCAGGACCCTCATCTGATCGTCCGACAAGTGGCCCAGTCACCCCCTAGCCTCCGCTGCCTTCAAGAGGCGCCGGGCCTTGTTGAGGGTCCTGGACCTGAAGTCCTCCCAGCGCTTCTTGACATGATGGAATAGTCAGACTGCCACCCCCTCCGCAATGATGGCAGTCACGATGTCCGTCCAGATCCGAGTCCGTCCTTCTTTGTCGGCACGCAAACTTCCGAAGAGGGCATCATACTGCCCCAGGACTTGCTCCACCAGGACACCAACTTCGGTGGCAGTGAAGCTGGTGCCCCTCTGCCTCTCTGGCCGGGGGTTGTCAGTGGTGCCAGATGTTGCAGTGCCCGACATGACAACCCCAGAAGCAGGAGTGGGTGGGCAACTGAGTCCTGGGGCTGGGCTGTGGAGCGATGGAATCCCAGTCGGGAGTCTTCGGTTCCAGCAGGGGTGGTCACAGCAACAGCACCCCTGGCTGATGTGCAGGCAGCAAATGGCAGGGCACGTGGGCAGCAGGCAATCAGGCAGCAGCAGATGGCAGGTGGGAGCGTGCTTGGGGCTCTGGGGGGCAGTAATTCGGCCTTCTGGGCAGGAGCGTGGTCTTCCGTGTGCTTAACCGTGGCCAGCTTGATACGGAGTGATTTGGCACGTGAAAATCCATCACGTCTACGTGTAATTCGAGGAAAGGGCCTCAGCGCGTAAGCGCGTCAGCACACGTACGCGAATTCATTGGCCCAAAGGCCACCAGCGTGTATGCGCGTCTGTGACGTGCGTGCGCGGGCGTTTCCCTGTACACGGGTGCATGTTACACGTCCAATGACTGCATGTCAGAGTGTCAGCTTGTGTAATTGGAGGATGGGGCCTTAGCGCGTACACGCGGAAGTGACGCTGGACGTGTGGGCATGTTTAAAAGGTACGTGTAGAACGCCATTTCCTTGTATGTGCTTTTCATGGAGATGGAGTGGGTGAAATCTGTACTTCTTGTCGGTTCACACGCGATTTACTTTGCGGTGTTCCACGTTCGTACTCCCTGTTACCTCTGACAGCTTTTTGTCTTCTTGTCTTGTTCCTGGGCCTGTTTCCTCAAACAGCGTTCACTTCTCCTGTCGTCCTGTCTCCTCAGACCGCGTACAATTCTTCTTTTGGCGGGGGTGTTGCCAACGCGCGTATTTTTCACGCGATTTTTCATGGCAGACGGTGAGTCGCGCACGTATTTGACATCTGTGCTTGCCCCGTGTGTTGCCTACCCCTTCAGAGGTCAGTCTAGGCTGTGTGTGACACGCATACGTTCATTTTTGTGTTTCTGGGTGCCACAGCGTAGTGCAGGTTTTTTTTTCACGCACGTGGTCTAGGAGGCATTGCGTGCACATTATCTCCCTTTTTCGGGGTGCCTGTGCGTTGCGTGACCCGTCATCTTCCCCCAGGGGTCACATACAGCCTTGCTAGAGCACTAGGGTAGGAATTCCATCTAGTACCCTACCCCTTTGACCCCCAATTGCCCAGGACAATAGTTTACTGCAACTCCCAGACGCACAACAACATCAGTGCCATGGTTTGGAGGCGAGCACGCGGTAAGGGTGGCAAAGATGGGCGAGCCACAAGAGGTGGCTGTGGTGGATATGGTAGGGGACGTGGCCAGGACTTGCAGGGTGCCCCTAGCCCCCCATGTGTGGGTGACCAGTCAGGGACACCCAAGGCCCCCCCCCTGGTTGAGGGTAACGTGGCTGACACCATCCCTGCTCAGCCCTTGTTGGACCAGACAATTGTGGCACCAGACCTGGCACTGGGTGACTCCATGGCTGACTTCCAGGTCAGCAGGTCTAGGCCACGTGTGGTGGAGCACGTTGGTGTCACAAGCCCACGTGGATCAGGGGCAGCTATGTCATCTGCTGCACCGAGTAGGCAGGGTGGTGAGGCTGCAGGGGCAGCTGCGGCTCCATCCACCCCAGCTCTGAGTGTCCCAGCCAGGACAGTGTCGGTCCTAGTCCATCCTGCTGACGTTCCCCCTGACTACATCACACTTCAGCTAATGCCTGCACCAAGTCCCATGGTGAGTGTTCATTCCCACACTCCTACTCCACAGTCCACCGGGGCTCCTGCCCCTAGTGTCCAGAGCGGCGTAGGACACTCAGTATCACCACCACCTTCCAAGCGGAAGAGGAAGAGTGCTCCTCCAGTACAGGCTGATGCCCCAGACACGGCTACACAGTCCGGCCCACTAAGGAAGGCCAGCTTCAATCAGGCCGAACTTGATGCACTTGTGGAGTATGTGCCCGCACATGACAGCGAAATGGTGAATACTGCAGGATGCAAGACCACACCTGCACAACGTCAGGCACACTGGCAGACCATTGGGGAACTCATACGTGCCCTTGGATTCGTGAGGCGCACAGCTAATGATTGCTACAAGCGCTGGAATGACCTTACGCGCAGGGCAAAGAAAAAGCTGGCCTCAAGTCATGCCACAACTCTAGTGACTGGAGGTGGGTCTCTGGCAGAGGACATAGAACTCACTCCACATGAGTATGTTGCTGGGACCTACGTCACGGAGGAACAGATCCAAGGCGTGGGAGACCTGCCAGATTACGAGGCATTGTCCGGTGAGTGCACATGCATGTGTGTGTCATCCATGTGCATGGTGTGTGTGAGTGCTTCTGATTGAGTGCCAGGTGAGGGGGTGTGTGCCTGAGTGGTTTGGGTCACACATATGCTTCATCCAATACATTCTGCGCACCAGGATTTGGGTGTTGCAGTATCCCTTCTGGCAACAGTAGACATTCAGCCCAACCTCACGCCAGTTGCCCTTGAATTGTCATCTTGCCACAACATAGTTGCATGTTATTCTGTGTTCATTCAGGTTGATTGTCTGCATTCCACCACTTTCACTAGGCATTTCTCAGTCCTATTGTCACATGTGTGACATGGCTAGGGTACATGCCATCTGTGTGATGGCATGTGTCATGTATGTGTATTGGACATGCCAATCACAGGCCAATGTGTGATGGCACTGCTAGGCAGCATGCAGCAAATTTGTTGGTCTTCCATCTTGGTGTCATCAATGTGTGCCATTTGCCTCCCCTTCATACGCAGTGACAGTGCATGCATGGGAGGGTTATAGTCATGTGGTACATGTGTCAATGAAGTACTGTTTCTGTTGCTTCTCAGCCCTAATTGTGTTCCATGTTGCTAATGCCTGTTCCCATTTCTTTTCTTTCATGTCTTTGCAGGGGATGACGCACTTGATACTGCTGGGGTTGTGGAGATGGTGCAGACCCAGGAGGGGTCTCAGGCCCGACCGGGCACCAGTGAGGGACGAGGTGTGGTGGTGGGTGAGAACCCACACTTGCTGCAGGCCGTCATCTCAAGGGGTGTCTCTGGGTGCACCTCCCCCGAGCTCTATTCTGGTGTCGATTCGGATGATGAGACCTATGTGCCGTCGCAGGTAAGTGTTTCTGGGAGGGATTCTGTACTGTCCAACCCACCTGCACCAGGGGTAGAACCCTCAATGGGGATGTCAGTGTTGTTAGGTCCGCCTTTGGTGGTTACGGATGCAGGGTCACACTCCGCTACATCTGATCCTGTTCCTGGGCCAGCAGATCAGAGGGGGAATGCAGTCCTGCAGCCTCAGGCAGTGCCGGCACAGCAAGGCGCAGTTCGCCTTGCCCCAGACAGGTGTGGTGCCCGCCGACGCGGTGGCCGTACGCCACCTGGCAATACCGCATGGGAGCAATCCATATACGGTATGGCAAACCAACAGGCAGCATCAACTGAGATGATGGCTCAGGCCATGAATAGGGTGGCCACTTCCATTGTCCCCCAAGAAAGGCTAATTGAGCAACTACAGCAGGCAACAGACTCCATTAGCCAGTCACACAGGGAGGACATGTTGGCGTCCAACAGGCACAGGCGGGCGGCACTGGAGACTCTGCGGGAAGCCATTTCTATTGAGTCCCAGGGCCACAGGGAAGCCCTGAGGGTGGAACCCCGTCAGCTCAGGGCAACTCTGGTTGAGCTTGAGGCTTCAGCTAACACGAGGACAGAACAGCAGCTGGAGCGGCTCACACGTACGCTCTCAGCTGCGATGCAGGCAACTAGGGCGGAGGTCCGGGCATCCCGTGAGTTGTTGCATGGGGACCTACGCACAATTATCCTCCAGAACCAGACCTTCCACACCCGCATGCTTGCTGCCATGGAGAACCAGACTAGGGCTTTGCGTGGGCTGCCTCCCATAGTGCCACCACCTCCTGATGCAGCTGCAGAGGGTGAGGAGAGCGACAGCAGCGATTCTCCCACAATAGGGTATCCGTGCAAGCCATGAGCCCATGGAGGTGTTTTTTTTCCGCAAGATCCACACAGGTGGGTTTTGGTGTGCACCCTGTCCTCGGACCTCCTGGGTGGCCTCCCCCACCCCCCCAGGCCCATTCATGGCCATTTTTTATTTATTTATTTTTATTTATTTTATTTATTTTATTTTTGAATCTTGATTTTTTTGACAGTGTGTTGCCTTGTGTGGCTCCCGTGGGCATACGCTGTATTGTGGCTGGGCACATGCAGGCTTGTCCTGAATTTGGGTCAGATGCTTGGGTTTGTGTGACACACACCCCTCCTGCTTCCCGTTTCCATGAGCTTGCAAAGGGTGTGCCCAAGTGACATTGACTTAGACTGTGACGTTGGACTCCCATTTGATGTGTGGGTAGTCTGTAGTCAATACTGTGTATACATTCCTAGTGCATATTGTTGTTGTATTGTACACTGCATGGTGTATTGATATGTGCCTCTGCATCCATCTCATCCTCCTAATTTGCAGGTCCATTTCTCATGTCTTCACAAGGCGGTCTACTTTGGAACTGGAGTCCATGTTGTAAGCAGTGCACCTACACTCTTGCCTGGCGCTAACACTGTATAGTTGGAAGTGTTCGAAGTGCTGGCATTATCAGGTAGTGAGGCTACCAATTTTTTAAGTCCGTACTGTCATGTTTATGGTAGGTCGGAGGTTGTGTAGGTGATTGGTATTATTGGTAAGTATTTGGTAATGTGTGTTGTTGGTCCTGCATTACTGTGAGCATTTCATGTGTGGCCAGTTTCCATTAGGGACACTGTAGTTGGTGACACTTGGGGCATGTTGTGGGGATTAATTTGTTTGCTCTCACATTGCATGACATGCCATGGTGTGTTGTGTGGCCGTGCCGGGGAGGGGTTGGATGAATTGGCACTGTTCTCATTTTGTATTTTGCAAGTGGGTATTCATTTTTGCTGCATGGAAGTGTGTCTTTTGATGGCACTGCATTGGTGGTGTTTGTGTAGGTAGGGATGCACACATTGTAACACTTCCAGATGAGCAATCTCAGGCTGCTATGGTTCTGACAGTTGACTGTCCCTTAATTCATCATAATTGTCAGATTGAGTCATCATTGATTGTCGGATGGTATGTGCCAGGGCTGTGTGCACTCCACAGGGGTGTGCTTTCTATGTGAAGTAATTAGCCACCAGCTGCGTACCGGCTGCCTCACCCCGTGCCCTTTCCCCTCCCATGCGCAGCAGGCGTGCATGTGGTTGGGGATGTGGGGGCACCACCATGTCCACAGCCAGGCCAGAGCGTGTTGCAACATTGTGCAGGACACATGCTGCCACTATGATCCTGCATACTACTGGGGGAGCGTATAACAGCTGCCCACCAGAACGGTCAAGGGAGCAAAAGCGTGACTTGAGCACTCCGAATGTGCGCTCCGCTATGCCCCGTGTTGCAATATGGGCTGTGTTGTATCTTACCTCGGGAGGCGTGATGGGGTTCCGAATTGGCGTCATCATGTGTGTGCTCAGAGGATAGGCACTGTCCCCTGGGGAGGTGGTGATGGGGATCATTAGTGGGGTATTGGCATTACTCTGTATCTGTCATGCATGCGTGTGCTGTGGCATTTCTACTCACCAAGCAGGAATGCATCGCCATGCCGCCCAGCTTCCATGTCCCGGTTTAGGGTTGACATCCTGTAAATGAAGTTGACGTGGGTGGACCCTGGATAGTTGGCATATACTGAGGTGATGATTCCCTTGGCATCACATACTACCTGGACGTTGATGGAATGCCAGTGCTTGCGGTTTCTATAGATGTGCTCAGATGCCCTGGGGGGACGTAGAGCCACATGGGTGCAATCAATGGCACCTAGCACTTTGGGGAATTGTGCCACCCTTAGAAATCCTGGCTGACAGCCTGCCTTTCTGCAGGTGTTCTGGGCAGGTATATGTGCCTGCGGACTGATGGGTGTGCAGTGATGATGGCCAACACCTGGTGTAGGCACTGTGACTGCGTGGCCTGTGACACCCCCCCCCACTATGGCACTTGTCCGCTGAAATGATCCGGTAGCCAAGAAGAGCAGTACATTGAGGACCTTCTCCAGGGGGCTGAGTGCTTGGGAGCACAGGGTGGGTGATGTGAGGTCATCCTCCCACTCACTGACCAGGTCAAGTATTATGTGTGGTGGAAACCTCTACCTCCCATACACCTGGCCATCAGGCATACCAAATAGGCTGGTTCTGGGTGTGAAGATTCTGGCCCTGACTATCCTTCTCCTCCTCCTGCGGTATCCCACGGCCACTGCTGCTAGGAACGGAATATTCATCCTGGCGTCTGAGCTTGTTTGTTGTTTGCGCACTCTTTTATGCTGCGCGGGACGTGCGCCTGCTTCATGCTGGCGTACGTGTTTCAGGATTGGACCTTTTATTTTTTCGTGCATTGTAGGCGACCGTGTAAATCTTCCCGCCCACCCCAGGAATACACGTAACACGCTCTCCCAGGCCCAGTCGCGAGTAAATATTCCTGCCCACCCCTGTAATACATGTACCCCACTCTCACAGGCCCAGTCGCGCGTGGAACTTCACGCGCACACCGAAATACACGTACCCTGAAAATTCGTGCGTGGAACTTCCCGCGCACCCCGAAATACACGTACCCTGTTGGTATCGCGTGTGGAAGTTCACGCGACCCATAATACACGTACCCTGATGGAATCGCGTGTGAGACTACCCGCGCACCCCTGGAATACACGTACCCAGGCAAATCACACGGCTGGGGGGTGGGGGTGCAGGGAGACAGGAGTGGGGGCCTGGTGGAGGGTGCCCTACAGTGCTGGGGGTGGGGGTGCAGGGGGACATGAGTGGGGGCCTGGTGGAGGGTGCCCCTGGATGCAGGGGGGTGGGGGTGCAGGGGGACAGGAGTGGTGGCCTGGTGGAGGGTGCCCTACAGTGCTGGGCGGTGGGGGTGCAGGGGGACATGAGTGGGGGACTGGTGGAGGGTGCCCCTGGATGCAGGGGGGTTGGGGTGCTGGGAGACATGTGTGGGGGCCTGGTGGAGGGTGCCCCACAGTGCTGGGGGGTGGGGGTGCAGGGAGACAGGAGTGGGGGCCTGGTGGAGGGTGCCCCTGGATGCAGGGGGTGGGGGTTCAGGGAGACAGGAGTGGGGCTCTGGTGGAGGGTGCCCCTGGATGCAGGGGGTGGGGGTGCAGGGAGACAGGAGTGGGGGCCTGGTGGAGGGTGCCCTACAGTGCTGGGGGTGGGGGTGCAGGGGGACATGAGTGGGGGCCTGGTGGAGGGTGCCCCTGGATGCAGGGGGGTGGGGGTGCAGGGGGACAGGAGTGGTGGCCTGGTGGAGGGTGCCCTACAGTGCTGGGGGGTGGGGGTGCAGGGGGACATGAGTGGGGGACTGGTGGAGGGTGCCCCTGGATGCAGCGGGGTGGGGGTGCAGGGAGACAGGAGTGGGGGCCTGGTGGAGGGTGCCCCTGGATGCTGGGGGTGGGGGTGCTGGGAGACATGTGTGGGGGCCTGGTGGAGGGTGCCCCACAGTGCTGGGGGGTGGGGGTGCAGGGAGACAGGAGTGGGGGCCTGGTGGAGGGTGCCCCTGGATGCAGGGGGTGGGGGTGCAGGGGGACAGGAGTGGGGGCCTGGTGGAGGGTGCCCTACAGTGCTGGGGGGTGGTGGTGCAGGGAGACAGGAGTGGGGGCCTGGTGGAGGGTGCCCCTGGATGCAGGGGGGTGGGGGTGCAGTGAGACAGGAGTGGAGGCCTGGTGGAGGGTGCCCCTGGATGCTGGGGGGTGGTGGTGCTGGGAGACATGTGTGGGGACCTGGTGGAGGGTGCCCCACAGTGCTGGGGGGTGGGCGTGCAGGGAGACAGGAGTGGGGGCCTGGTGGAGGTTGCCCTACAGTGCTGAGGGGTGGGGGTGCAGGGAGACAGGAGTGGTGGCCTGGTGGAGAGTGCCCCTGGATGCAGGGGGTGGGGGTGCAGGGAGACAGGAGTGGGGGCCTGGTGGAGGGTGCCCCTGGATGCTGGGGGTGGGGGTGCTGGGAGACATGTGTGGGGGCCTGGTGGAGGGTGCCCCACAGTGCTGGGGGGTGGGGGTCCAGGGAGACAGGAGTGGGGGCCTGGTGGAGGGTGCCCCTGGATGCAGGGGGGTGGGGGTGCAGGGAGACAGGAGTGGGGGCCTGGTGGAGGGTGCCCCTGGATGCAGGGGGTTGGGGGTGCAGGGAGACAGGAGTGGGGGCATGGTGGAGGTTGCCCCTGGATGCAGGGGGTGGGGGTGCAGGGGGACAGGAGTGGGGGCCTGGTGGAGGGTGCCCTACAGTGCTGGGGGGTGGTGGTGCAGGGAGACAGGAGTGGGGGCCTGGTGGAGGGTGCCCCTGGATGCAGGGGGGTGCGGGTGCAGGGAGACAGGAGTGGGGGCCTGGTGGCTGGTGGAGGGTGCCCCTGGATGCAGGGGGGTGGGGGTGCAGGGGGACAGGAGTGGTGGCCTGGTGGAGGGTGCCCTACAGTGCTGGGGGGTGGGGGTGCAGGGGGACATGAGTGGGGGCCTGGTGGAGGGTGCCCCTGGATGCAGGGGGGTGGGGGTGCAGGGGGACAGGAGTGGGGGCCTGGTGGAGGGTGCCCCTAGATCCAGGGGGGTGGGGGTGCAGGGGGACAGGAGTGGGGGCCTGGTGGAGGGTGCCCCTAGATGCAGGGGTTGGGGGTGCAGGGGGACAGGAGTGGGGGCCTGGTGGAGGGTGCCCTACAGTTCTGGGGGGTGGGGGTGCAGGGGGACATGAGTGGGGGCCTGGTGGAGGGTGCCCCTGGATGCAGGGGGGTGGGGGTGCTGGGAGACATGAGCGGGGGCCTGGTGGAGGGTGCCCCTGGATGCTGGGGGGTGGGGGTGCAGGGGGACAGGAGTGGGGGCCTGGTGGAGGGTGCCCCTAGATGCAGGGGGGTGGGGGTGCAGGGGGACAGGAGTGGGGGCCTGGTGGAGGGTGCCCCTAGATGCAGGGGTTGGGGGTGCAGGGGGACAGGAGTGGGGGCCTGGTGGACGGTGCCCTACAGTGCTGGGGGGTGGGGTTGCAGGGGGACATGAGTGGGGGCCTGGTGGAGGGTGCCCCTGGATGCAGGGGGGTGGGGGTGCTGGGAGACATGAGCGGGGGCCTGGTGGAGGGTGCCCCTGGATGCTGGGGGGTGGGGGTGCTGGGAGACATGCGTTGGTGGGCAGTAGTGCAAGGTGACATGTGGGTTGGCTGGGGGGCATTGCCATGGTGGAGGGGCTGCCTGAGGGACATGTGCAGGGGTGCAGGGTGGTCCCCTGTGGTGTGGGCTGCCTGCAGGGGCTGTGGAGGGTGTAGAGGGAACAGCTGGGAGGACCCACGCGGCCAATTCACGTGTGGGACTCCCCGGCACCCCCGAAATACACGTAGGCTGCTGGATTCGTGTGTGGAATTTGCCGCGCACCCGGAGTACACGTACCCTGCTGAAATTGCGTGTGGAACTTCACGCACACACCGAAATACACGTACCCTGCAAATTCGCGTGTGAAACTTCCCGCGCACCCCGTAATACACGCACACGCTATTTTTCACACAGCGGGTGTCCGTGTTTGTCGGTACCCCTTTGCACCTCATTTGTCCTAGAGGGCCACTGTATGGATCATTCATCATAGCTGTATATGGGTGCTTTTTGTTAGCGCACATTTTGGCGCACATTTATTTCAGGCGCAGGGACGCTACCGCCTGCTTTCTTGTGGCGTACTTGTTTGGCCCTGTGCGCGTCTTTGCCCGTGCGCTGGTTTGCCCAATTCGATTCCATGAATACGAGTTGTAGGCGAGCGTGTGGGCGTTACGCGCACTTGCCTCCTGTACTTCCCCCGTGACGCCCATATTTTCATGCGTTGTTCCCCATTCCGAGTGTTACGCCCCGTGTTCCGCCTACTTTTGTAATGTGTGCCGCGCTATGTGCGATTTTGCAGCGGCCGTGGCGCACGCCGTTGGATGACCTGTGGGCCGGCGTGCGCTGAGCACTTTTTCAGCGCACATCCAATATTTTTCTTGTGCACGGACTTCCATGAATCGATGTGCGCTGGTTTCCCTGCGATTTTCCCAGTTGCACTGCGATTTTCGCACTTTTACTGCGAATCGCACATTTTGGCACCTCTGCGCGGGAATTTTCGGCGCACATTAATTCCATGAATCGGCTTGTTAATTTCTCCCACCTCTACCTTACCTGCTTCTCACAATCTCTCTACTATATCAATCATAAAGGGCTTCAAATGATCCCCATAACGCTAAGTAATCTTCTTCTTTACCCTTATTCTTCAATGAGACCATATCATACTTTGATAGAACCTGTAATTCCACCAACCAATCTTCAATATTAGGTTTCTTCCTCGTCTTCCAGATCCTAAGGATCAGCTAAATCGCTACCATCATGGCCCTGTCAATCTAGAAATTGTGTTTCCTAGTGCTCACACCTATCCTTATGTAAAAGCAAGATTATGTTTGCCGCAGATCTTTGCAAACTTATTCCAAAAATGAAATCAATTCTATCGACTACATCCTTCCAAAACACGTGTACTCTTGCGTAGTCCCATAATAGATGTATAAGAGTACCTCTATCAGTACCACAGCTCCAGCACAACTCATCTACTCTCAGCTTCAATTTAAACATATTAACTGGTGTCCAGTATATTCTTCCAATAATTTTCTGTCTAATCAGACGCAAGTTCATATCTTTCCCCAAATTCATACTCACCCTTAGTACATCTCCCCAATCATTTTCGGAAATGACCATATTGACATAATTTGACCAAGCCTCCTTTAATCCATTCCAAGCTATAAGATGCCCTACTTCCATGGCCATGAAACGCAAGTAAATCCGCACCCTGTACTCTTGTCCAACCAATAATTGACTAATTTCTTGTTTTATTCCGAGTGAGCCATCTGCCATATCTCTCCATTGATTGATTAGGGAAACCAAATGCAAATATTTACTCATCTCTTTTCTTCCTAAATCATATTTACTTTGTAACTCCTCAAAACGCAACAACCTGTTCCATCCAGTATATCACTTAACTTCAAAATTCCCTTTATAATCCAGTTCTTCCAGCTCAGACATCTATTATTAAGTTGTAATGTCACATTATGCCAAATAGATGCAACTGGGCTGAAATCGTAACTCTGGCCATTTTCCTTAAACCATACTCCCAAGACCTGTCTGGTTGCCACTATTGGTTATAACTTCAGCCTTTTATTAGACAGTTCTTCCATACTATAAAGATTTTCTAGATTATACAGTGCACAAATCTCTCTTTCCATACGTAGCCAGATTGGCTCTTTAGTGTTTCTTTCTCTAAAATAATATGAACTCTTCTTAAGAAGAAAGGCTTTGTAATATTTCACTAGATCCGGATAACCAAATCCGCCCTCTTCAGTTTTTTGCATCAATATGTACTTTGCAACATGGTTTTTTGCCAATTCCCCACAAAAAGGATTGAAATAGCTTATCAATCTTCAACAACTGCTTTTTATAGATCAGTAGCGGGACTGATTGAATAACATACAACAGCTTAGGCAACAGAACCATTTTGATTGCGTACATTTTTGTCCACAGATTCAAATTCAATCTTTCCCACCATTTAGTTATCAATGATATTTTGGTTATTACTTGATCTAGATTGCATTGCATTATTTTATTTGAATCTCCTATAATATGTATACCTAAATATGTTACACCCCGGGTGACCATCTATAATTCCAAGATTCTGCATTTTTCTTTATCACATGTCCTAGATAATGGAAAAATCCCAATTTACTTTGTGTCCTGATAATTTGCCCAACTCCTCAAACTTTCTTTTAATATAGGTCCACATACTTCCGGGTTTGACAGTAAAAGCAGCATATCATCCCCATAAGACAAAATTTTAACTCAGTATTCCCAACACTAATTCCTTTAATCATTTCACATTGCCTGATGTACACAGCTAGAGGCTCCAGTGCCAAATTAAACAAAAACAGTGACAATGGGCATCCTTGTCGTGTACCTTTAGATGAAGGAAATGACTTCAAGATCAGTCATTAACCAATACCTGAGCCTTAACATCATGATGAATGCACTAAATCATCTTCATAAACGCTGGTCCAAATCCCATTTTCAACAATGTGCATTCCATACATTTCCAATTAACCCTATCAAAGGCTTTTTCACAGTCAAAAAAACCTATAATTCCATTTGACTCCTTTCCATAATGTACCCCAATCACGTTCAACACAGTCCTTATATTGTCATACCCAAACTGTCCTGGAGTAAAACCCACCTGAGACTCATCAATCAGTTCCCCCATACATGACAGTACCAGTGCCGTTGTTACTGTACCGCCATACTCATAATGAGGCTCATTGTCTTTAATGTTGCCCACAGTGGTTGAGATTAATTCAGATACATTTAAAAAGTAGAGTACAAATGTAAGCTTTTTGACTCTTTCACAATTATTGGAAACATCATTCAACATAAAATGTATATTGGTTACACAACAATTCTTTGGAATTCATAAGAGCAATTTACATGAATAACAGAAGGTCCACAAAGTGAGTACATTGAGATGAATTGACAACATTCCACCCATCAAATTGTTTTGTTTATAGTTTCTCTCCTTAATTGAGAGAGGGTATGCTAGAATGTGGGCCCCTTGTCCGTTGCACCATAGGAAACCAAGCTATACCTTGTTCAACAAGGCTGAAGCATGTCTGGTGTTCCCTGTTTCATTGCAGATTAGATGTGGCCTAGCAGGTTAGGCTGGACTGCTCCTGGTAGCAGTACCAATACGTTTGAATATCGCTTGTCCCTTTCTACAATGTTGCAGACTTGCAAAAACATTGTTAGGCAGAAGGTTGTCCATAGGAATAACAGTGATTGAGATTAATTTTAAACTTTCCAGTTACTGAACATATTTAGCCGCTTAATTAGCAAAGCAACATTGCATCATTTGGAAGGTTTATAGTAAACCATTTCAAGACAGAATTGCATATTTATGCAGGTTTTGTTTTAAATGCATAAGTGTTGGGATAAACCAAAGCCCCCAAAATATTACATTTTACTTGGTGATGTGTGGAAGCACCAGCAGCACAATCTCCTGAACAAGATGGGAAATATATGCCAGCATTGCTTCAATAAAAAACATTTTCAGGTTGCTTGTCCCAAAGAAAACTATACGGTTTGTTTCCCGGATAGACCGCTGTTTCATGCTAATTGTGCCAAACGAACATCAGGAGACTCTCTCAGGAATATATGCCAGCACAGTTCCCCTTTAATGCTGTTTGAAACACATGAAAATTATGATTGTCTATGCAACCATTGCCATTATAGAACCTATTTACTTTCTGCTTTTGCCTAAGGAGAATAGTGATACCTGTCTCAATAACATAAGCTGGCACTGCTGCTGTAAATCATATTTACATTTTTCCTCATGCACAAAGAAATTAATAAAATCTGTCTCAAACACAAATGCTATCGTTGGTACTGTAATACTAATTTCCAAATTATACTGATTTGATTATGAGAACGGTATCTCTAAAGGATATCCTTTAGTTGTGAGAAAGGTGCACAGGTTGTACTCTAAGAAACTGAATCTCAGTGCACCTCAAACAGGATAAAACCTCATACTTTGTTGGCCGATGCAGACCCACTACACCCTAACTTACATTCCGTGGTTGTGCTTGCTCTCTGCCGGGAGATGGACCCCCACACTCATCTAGCAGCCTTGTGAGTCTGCTTGACCCACAGTGCCCAACTATATCCCATTGGATCCATCAGGGGATCATGCAGGCCCAATACTGGATGGACCCACCTCACATGACAATAGACTTACTGCTGCCACCTCTGAGCGCTACATCGCAGACTGTGCTGGTCATTGCAGATCGAGGACCCACTGTCGAACCATCTGTGACTGCACTTACTCCCTTCCAGGAGTTGTACTCCCATACTCACCGGACAGCTTACCCCTCACATTTTGACTAGAATCACCTTACTCTGTCATTTTGGATCAATCGGGTAGGCAGAAGATTATTTGCTCCAACCCAATCTGACCTGCACTTACTGCCTGCTTATAGGTATTGCACTGCCTGGTGGTGTAATCATAGGGTATGACTTGCTTGAAGGTATTATGGCCTGATCAGTCCTAGGGCCAACTCCGGGCCCAGATTATTTAATATCATCACAGCCAGTGTTCATTTAAGAGTAAGTAGCACATCTTGTTTTGTCTTCATTTTCATCACCAGTGGCCCTGAACCCTAAAGTTATTTCCTGGTTGTGCCTTTCCAAAGGTTGCTTCCTGATTATCTCCTTTGTAAGATGTACTCTCTAAATTGCTTTTTACCACTATATCTTGCCTGTCTGCACATCACGGTTCTCCATTTCCAAGTCTCATTATCTTCCAATAATGCTTACATTGCTACCTTCACAATTACTGTTAGACCTTTCCCTCCCTTCTGGACATTCTGTCTCTTACTTGCTCCATGTTTGTTTATTCTTCCTTCTCTGCTAATAATGTTGCAGACTACCTCGCCTCGTAAATTGACAAAATCCAGTCCACACTTACCACCCTCCTTTCTCTCCCCTTCCAGCTTCATTCTCCCCACCTCTATCATTCCCCACCACCTCCTACCTAACCTCATTTGATTGATTGATTGATTGATTGATTGATATTTTATTTCTATCGCGCTCGTACACAAGTGTTTCAGAGCGCGACAAGGCAAGGGAGGGGAACAGGGGAGAATGAAACAGCCATCTTACTAGGCCCAGTGACATTGAGAGGTGCAAGTGCATGGGAGGGTGGAGGGGAAAAGTGCATGGAAGGGGGGAGAAGTGGAAAGTGCGAAGCAGAGGAGAAACAGATCAATAACAATAAATAAATAATAAAGGCAACAAACAGTGGTAATGCAGCCAGCAATTTGCAAGTGCTAGGTTTAAGGCAGCAGACAGGGTAGGTCTGATAAGTGCAGGAAGAAAAAGGGGGGGCTGTATGGGTACAGATATAGACCCCAGTGCAAGGGCTGGCCCGGAGGCAGTGCGGGAGGGTGGCAGGATGAGCAGATACCTGGGCCCGAAGGACAGAGGGTGGCCAGGTGCATGGTGCCAAGAGAGAACAGATCAGCAGGGGAGAGGGGGAGCAAAGGCAGAAGAAAAGAGGAAGGTCTTGAGGTGCTTCCGGAACCGGAGATGGTTCTCCTCAAGTTTTAGAGTGGCAGGGACGCTGTTCCAGAGGGAGGCCCCAGCCGAAGCAGAGATCTACCCCCAGCTTGTTTCTTAGAAAAACGACTGACCCTGAGGGAGTTGGAGGTAAAGGAGCGAAGAGCTTGAGAGGGGAGGTATTTCCGGAGGGATAGCTGAAGGTATTTTGGACCCAGGCCCCAGAAAGCCTTGTGGACAATGCAGAGGGTTTTGAATTTAATCCTTGCATCCACTGGGAGCCAGTGGAGAGATTTCAGAGCTGGAGAGATACGATCCCAGGGTTTGAGGCCAAGGACAAGTCTTGCAGTCCTGTTCTGGATTAGTTGCAGAAGACGGAGAGTGGAGGCAGGTAGATTTAGAAAGAGGCTGTTACAATAGTCCAAGCTAGAGAGAACCAGAGATTGGGATACCATGAGCTTCTGGGGGAAGGAGAGGAAAGGCAGAGTACCTCTGAGGAGGTGTAGTCAGAAATGTGACTTTTTAGAGACCTCAGAGATGTGGGCAGAGATGGAAATGGTGGAGTCAAAGATGACCCTGAGGTTCTTAGCCTCGCAGGTGGGGGTAGGAAGAGGGCCAAGGGAGGCCGGCCAGAGAGTGAGGGGAAAGGATGGTGAAGGTGTGCCGATGAGGAGGATCTCTGTCTTGCTGGCATTCACACCAATCTTGAATGGCAGTTAGGCAATCAGAGATGGGAGAGGTTGAGGAGGTGGCAGAGGACAGCCTGAAAATGAGTTGAGTGTCATCAGCGTAGCACTGGAAATTTGAGCAGAAAATGGCAATGCAGTGGGCGAGAGTTGCCAGGTATTGGTTGAAAAGCCAGGGCGAGAGGTTAGACCCCTGAGGAACACCACAGGTAGAGAGGAAGATAGATGAAAGGATGACCCAAGTTGGACCTGGGAGGGTCGATCTTAAAGGAAAGAGGTCAGCCAGGCCAGAGCCTGATCAGTGATACCCAGGTTTTCACGAAGATGGTTGAGCAGGATGGTATGGTTGACCGTGTCGAAGGCAGAAGAGAGATCGAGGAGGATGTGGACAGAGGGAATGTTACAGTCAAGGTTGGAGAGCAGATCTTCACAGATGTTCAGGAGAGCAGTTTCCGTGCTTCTGGCAGCTCTGAAGCTAGACTGGTGGTCATGGAGACAGCCAACAGAATTGGAATGAAGGTTAAGCTGAGAGATGGCCAACTTTTCCAGGAGTTTGCCACGAAAGGGAGTAATGGAAATTGGGTGATAGTTAGCTGGACAAGAAGGATCAGCTGTGGGTTTCTTGAGAAGAGGATGCACAAAGGAGTGCTTCAGAGGGGAGGGGAAGGATCCAGAGGCAAAAGAGTGGTTGCAAAAATCAGCAAGGGCCAGAGTGAGGGTGTCAATGTGGTCCTTGATGGTTGGAACATGGATGAACCTGTTTTGAAGAGGCTTTCATAGATCGTACTTGTCTAGCAACCTCGTCAGGGGTGAAAAGAGGAAAGGACGAGAAGGATGGTGGGAGGGTTGCTAAAGGAGGGTCAGCAAACACAGATGGAGAGGGATGAGGAGGAATGTGGGTGGAGAGGGTGGTCAGGATGTCCTGGGTTTTTGAAATGAAGGGAGAGGCAAGGGCATTGCAAAGAGCCTGGGAGGCAACAGGAGGGGTAGAGACTGCAGCAGGGTTGGCCAGCTCCTTGCAGATTTTAAAGAGTTTGGCCGAGTTGTTAGATGCCGCAGAGACACAAGCTTGAATGTGGACTCTCTTCTTGGTGAGGACAGAGAGTCGGTATTGCCTTTGTAGCAGGTGACAGGTAATTTGTCAGAGGATGAACAGGAAGTCCTCCATTTCCTCTCAGCTGCCCTACACTTACGTTTAAGTGTAGCTAGGTCTGAGTCATACCAGAAATTGCACTTGGCTTTGGACTTCAAACAGATCCTCATGACAGGGGCAAGAGCATCAAGCGTATCAGAAATTGAAGAGTAGTGCAGAGACAGGGCTGTGTCAAGATGTGAGACAGCCAAAGGTGGAGGGGGGGAGGGAAAGTGGCAGCAAAAGCCTCAACTGACACATGCTTCATGGGCCGGATGTCCGAGAAGGTAGGTGGCAGTGTTGGGGTAGGCTTGGCTTGGGGGGAAGAGAGGGAGAGATGAGATGCGATGAGAGGAGGGAGTGATCGCTCCAGGAGAGAGGAGTGGTCAGAGGAGATCAAGACATCGAATGTGTGCCCTGCAGAGTGAGTCGGGCCAGAGGGGAGGATGGACAGGGAGAGGGAGTCGCAGAGATCACAGAAGAGTACAGAGGAGGAGCAAGGAGAGTCTAAATGTATATTTAGGTCACCAAGCAGGAGGAGTTGAGTGGTAGAGGCCAGGAGGGAGGAGGAGAGGTCTGGCCACTCAGAGAGAAATGAGGTGATTTGACCAGGAAGCCGGTAGATGGTAACCATAGTAAGAGAATGGGTAGGCAAGAGAGAAAGCCTACAGACAAAGAATTCAAAAGAGGAGTAGGTCTGAGTGGGAATGATAGAGGCAGGAATCCACTCAGGAAAGATCAGGGCTACCCCCCCACCGGACCGGGAGGATCTGGTGCTGAGAGGATCTTGTAGCCATCAGGGAGGAGAGTGTCAAAGCTCGTGACAGAGCAGGCCGTGAACATGTCTCAGTAAGACCAAGGACATCAAGGTCTAGTTCTTCAAGGAGTTGGCAGATGTCAGAGGAGTGTTTGACGGCAGAGCGAGAGTTGAGAGTGGCAATATGAAGAAGGTTGCCAGCCTTAAAGACCTTCCGGGGAGGGGTACAGATCTGAGGTACGCCCTGCGGAGGAAACAAGAGCCCTAGGAGGGGCAGAGGAGGAGGAGGAGAGAGAGGGCAAGGTAGCCAAGGGGGGAGAGGAGGGGACAGCAGGAGATGAGAGGAAATTGATGAGGCGAGGGAAGCGCCTATCAAAAAGGAGGAGATTGGCCTGAGGGCCTTGGACCATGACAATGCCATTTAGGTAGACATTAATGATGACTTTAACCTTACTGATGACTTTCACCTTACTGATCCTTCACAACTTGATGCAATCACACAGTCTGCATACCCTTCCTTAGCTACCACTGAGCCATTTGCCCCTCAAAACAGTCAAGGAGCAAACACCTCTCACTTGTTCCTATCATTTCTCTCTCTTTGGCCCGTTTCTTTGTATTGTTGTACTTCTAGACTGCATAAAGGTGGCTATTGTCATTCAGATCCTCACAAAGCAATCAGTTGATCCTGACAATCCAGCCACCTATCGGTCAGTTTCCCTTCTACCCTAAAGACATTGAATGTATTGTCCTTCGATGTAGATGCTAGCATCATTGGAGACCTCTGGATTCTGCAGCCGACATTCCACTGAAACCACTGTCACCCATGTGTCTAGCTTCCTAATCTCTAATCACCACCTTAAACTATCTTCCATCCTTATCTTACTTGACCTCGCTACAGCGTTTTACACTGTTGGCCACTACTCTCTCCTTCAGACTCTGGAGGACCTTGGCATCTGAGGAACTCCTCTCAAATGGATATGTGAATCAAGGCCCAATTAGGGCCCAGCTAAGAGGGCTGCTTTGGTAGGACTCGGAGGAAAAGTAAATAAAATAACAGACATAAGAGTGTGTGAAAATACTGTATTTAAGGTGAATACTTGTTGTGCTGTGTTATACTGTAAGGACTTACGTGGTCTATACAGCTGACTAAACCATCCAGCCCCGCCTTGGGTCTGGATGATTTGTTGTTTGAAGAAAGGACAATGGTCAGGTCTCCCCTGCCCCAGGAGTGCATTCAGCAAGAGAGAGAACTAGGAGTTCTAAACTAAACGGTTGAAATAACGGTTGTGGGGGAGAAATAGAGGGACCGGGGCCAGGGACAGATGTTTTCTTAAGGGGCCCTAGCCTCCACCAGACCCCCGGCGCTTCGGGAGTGCTAACTAGCTGGATAGCTTAACCCAGGTGCAGCCGTAGGAATCCGTGCCCTGTGCAACATGGACTCCCAGGGGTCTTGTCACCATGATGGCGCACCTGGGGGCCAGGCTGGGTGGGCCCAACAAAAGAAAAGGCCTGGGCAGTGTGTACATTGTGTCTTAGGTGAAGAGCAGGACCACCTGACCTAGGCCGTATATCCATAAATAAATAACTATATGCATATGAACGAACAAACATATACATGTAAATACATGAAGAACTACACATTTTATATTTAAGCTTTTTAGTGCTATTTTTTGAAGCATAGTACCTTACCATCTCTTGTTGTTGTCTTGGTGTCTTAAGGGCGGGCCGGCTCCTCCCTGTTGCTTCCCAGGGCCTGGCCTGTCCCTCAGGTACTTTCAACGTCATGGCGGTGCCCTATGCCCAAATGAGAGTTAGATGAATTCTTACAGTAAGGCAGTTAGCAGTCCCTGTGGGGGAGGCTGTCTAACTGCTGGAGCCGAGGAGGTTGGCTCTACATCCTGGTGTGTATCCATTGGTCCATTGGGGTGGCCCATGGGAAGTGAAGGAGAAGCCCAGCACAAAAACCTGCTCTTGGGGAAGCCGCAGCAAAGTGTGACAAGTGCAGTCGGAAGTCTCGACTTGGGAGGCTGCCTAACTGTTACAGCCCAGGAGGTTGTCTCTTCAGCCCTGAGATGTTCCCATTGGCCCATTGGAGTGGCACACAGGAAGTGAAAGAGGAGCCCAGCACAAAAGCCCCTCTCCCAGCGAACCTGCAGTAAAATGCGGCAAGTGCCTAACTGCTGGAACACAGGAGATTGGTGATGCAGCCCTGTGGTGTATCCATAGGTCCATTGGAGTGACCCACAGGAAGTCATGGTTGAGCCCAGCACAAAAGCCCCCCTCCCAGCGAACCTGCAGCAAAATGTGGCAAGTGCCTAACTGCGGGAAGACAGGAGATTGGTGATGTATCCCTGTGGTGTATCCATTGGCCCATTGGAATGACTCACAGGAAGCCCTGCTACTGATGAAGCTGCAGTCAAGTGTGGCAACTGCAGTCGGCAGTCAGCTGGCTGCAACTGGTGGTTTCAGCAGTGCTAAACATTGGGACTGTTAGCTGTCGTCTAATATTCGGTTTTGGCCATGGCAACCCCCAGTACGCTCATTAACTATGACAGACCATCGCACTTTGAGGTTCAGTAAGTGTCAGTGACACGGAACATGTAAAAGTGACCTGGGCAAAACTGTTAACTGCAATTAATTAAGGCCAACTTAGGCACCAGCTAAAGTTACTAAGTCATGTTATGCAACTTTTGCACATATTCTGCCCAATCTTTTTCTCAGCTAAAAGTATGCTGTGTGTCCACTAGTATAAAAGCATCAGTCACTTTGACAGTAGACTTCGTCTTTGACTAAGATTGCTACATTTAAAAGGAGGTGTAGGTGATTGGAGGCGCTTGTAGGGCTAGCCTCAGATCACACTCCTACCTTCACCTCCCCCGCATAAACATTATAACGTATGAGAACCGATTGTGCAATTTTTGATTTTCATCTTACTATTTTAGAGGTTAACTGAGATAAAACAATTTTGAAATATTACTCGAATTATGATTAACTATAGAATTGTGCTTGATTTAGATTGTTTTTAAGATTTTAGCACAACATGTATTTACCTCCTTCAACTGGGAAGAGAAAAGCTACGTTTACCTCACTTGTGAAACAAGCTCACAAGAGAACACCAGCCATTATGGCTCCACTAAAGGAAGCTAACGCCCTCGTATCTGAGATTTAGACATTATTACATGAACGTCATTCGGAGAAAGGGAGCACAATGTTGTTAAAGCAGATGAACCTCTATCTTTACGGCTGCTGCATATTGTTTGAGGAGGCAACGTGATCTCTGACCAGGGGAAGAAATTACCTACGTTGAAATCAGCAATGCTCATACAGACAGAACTTTCTTTTGCACTTATAATTACTGATGCAAATGTTTCAGACACCACTGTGGTGTTACATGAAAATGCTCAGCGAAATGGTACAATGAAACAGGCTGTTAGAGACCCGCTGGCTAAGTTCAAATTTGATAAAGGTGACAATCAGTTGGGAGGCAAGAAGAATGCATAACTTGGTGAGGTTTATGCCATAAAAAACAATCCATGAAGCAAATCCTGGCATGATAACATTTTTTAAATCTGATTCATTTACAGAATCTAAAGTTTCTCTTCCTAATAGATTTTCAGACTCAGGACCCTTACCGGATACCAGTGTAGGGCAATTGATGTAGTGTGAGGCCACCGCGTAGTTGGACCTAGCAAATCAAGGTGCTTCTAAAACCAATTATATTAAAAAGTCAGCTACTATAAAAGAAGTTATGCCAGAAGTTGAATCTCTGTTAACCATTGTTAAATAACTTTTGCTGAAAGTTTGCAAATTGACCGCGACTATTATGAACATGAAAGCCACCAAGGTTAGCTCTTTGGTTGTTTCACCTCTAAGCCCATGTAAAAAACAAAGTGATATAGTAAATACTCAATCTTTGCATACTTCCGCATCCACACGATTAGCCTTAGTATTTAGTATTTGGTATTTATTTATTTGTATTGCGCAACCTGCCCAAGGGCATCAGGGCGCATGTTTAGAGAGGTGGTTACAGGTAGCAGTTACATAGGTAGGCACAGATTACATTATATATATATATATATAAATGTTTTTACAGTAAGAATAAGAACATGCCATAGCACAATACACAATATGGCAAAGCGATTTACAGAATATACAAACAGTGGGTAGCCAGTTCACAAGTAGGAGGTGCCGGAGTTACAAAGCGGAGGCCAAGACAACCTGTTCGTGAAGCCACCGTTTGGTTTGATTTTTGAAGGAATGGCTGGATGGGATATTCCTCATATGGTTGGGTAGGGAGTTCCAAAGCTTAGCCGCAAGGACTGGAAAGCTGGAGCTTCTGGCTGTCTGAAGCTTGAAACTGGGAATGATAAGTGTGTGCACCTGTGCGGATCTTAGGGGTCTGGAAGCTGTATGTTGAGTGAAGCGCGTGGACAAATAGGCAGGTGCAGCATTGTTCTGTGCCTTGTAGGTTAAGACAAGTGCTTTAAGGGAGATGCGCTGTGTAATGGGAAGCCAATGTAGGTTGCGCCTGGTAGATGAGATGTGGGCATGCCTAGGTATGTTGAGAGCGGCCCTGATGGCATTATTCTGGGTGACCTGAAGTTTATCAATGTTTCTTTGACTCGTCCCTAGGTAAAGGGCGTTGCAATAGTCAATTTTGGACATGATAAGGGTTCTGGCAAGGATCAGGCAGTTGTCCATTGTCAAGAAGGGGCGACAGGCTGTGATGAGTTTACACGTATGTGATGTTGCTGAGATTACTGAGTTAGTTTGTCTATTGAGAGAGAGGGTGGAATCTAAGTAAATTCCGAGGGTTTTGGTGACGTTGGTGACTTTGATGACATTGCCATCGATGATGAAGGAATCGTATTTGGGGTCAAGTTTTGTGAGTTTAGATTGAGAGCCTAGGATGAGTAACTCAGTTTTCTCATCATTGAGGCAGAGCCCATGGTTTGCCATCCAGGCCTGGATGACAGTGTAGACCGTATTGAGTGCTTTAACATCGGTTACATAATCGCCAGTGATAGGGATGAGTGTCTGGGTGTCGTCCACATAATTAGTGTAGGTGACACCGAGATGGTCAAGATTATCAAAGAGCGGTTTAGTGAACACGTTGCAGAGCGTGGGTGATACACATGAGCCTTGTGGGACTCCGCAAGGGACATGTGCTGGGTCAGCGGCGGCTAAGGGAGAGAAGACCCTCATGGATCTATTTGCCAGAAAGCAGCGGATCCAAGAAGTAGCTGCGTCAGAGAAATGGGCGGCAGTCTTAAGGTGCTGGCAAAGGATTTGGTGGTCGACCAAGTCGAATGCGGCAGAGAGGTCGAGGAGGAGTAGGAGCGGTTGTTTGCCCTTGTCTTTTAAGTCCTCGATTTGGGTTTTTAAGTCGATCAGGGCTGTTTCTGTGCCGTGTCTTGGACGGAAGCCCGATTGTCTGAGCCCTAATAGGTTGTTGGTGTCAAGGTAATGTTGGATTTGGATATAAGATGCAGGATCCAGGATTTCGAGTAGGTAGGGCACCGTGGTGATGGCCCTGTAATTGGTGGGATTGCTAGGGTCAAGATTAGGTTTTTTAATTAGAGGGATGACCCACGCATCCTTGAGGTTGTCTGGTACTGTACCCAATTTGAAAGAGGAATTGATAAAGGACGTGATGAAAGGGGCGAGATCATGCGCCGCTTCTTTTACGACCAGAGCAGGGCAGGCGTCACCTTGACAGTTGGAGGGCTTTAGCTTCATGATGATGTTTTCAACTTCCTTAATGGTTAGAGGAGAGAAGCTAAAAGGTTTGAAGGAATACTTAGGAGAAGTGGTATTGTAGGACTGGGGTTACCCGCTAAGTCCGAGAGATAGCTTTTTTAGTGTTAATTTTGGCTTGGAGCAAGGCAATTTTGTTTAATAGTGCTTTTTGTATATTGGAACACCATTCAGCGTCAGGGGTGCATGTGACAAGAGGGGCGACAGGGGACTCTAGTTCCTTGAGGATCTTAAAAAGTTCCTTAGTGTTGGATTGGGCTTGCATGATCCTAGTGTTGCACACTTCTTTTTTAGCCGCTAGGATAGCTTCTTTATAGGTGATGGAGGCGGATGTAAGATTAATTTTATTGACTATTGTGGGTGAGTTTTTCCAATGTGACTCAGCTTTTCTTTTTTCCTTGCGTAGTTCACGTAAGTGTGGGGTGAACCACGAATTAAGGTGGTTGCAAGGTTTTTGTTTATGCCGTTTGAGAGGGGCAATGGTTTTGAGAGATTTTAACATGACGCGGTTGTAATTATCAACTAGGACGGTGGGGTCTGAGCAGGTGGATGAGGCCGAGTTCAGTAGCGGTAGGGTAAGTGGGAGTAGATTCTCGACTGTAATGTCCTTCTTATTACGTGTATAGTGGGTGGGGCCATGATGGGTTTGTCTATGGGAGGGCTAGAGTTGATGGAGAATATTATTTGACCACGCACATGGTGACACAGAGATTACATTTAATGCACAGTTCAGGTCTGAGACCGGATCTATGTGATCACTGAGACCACACATAATTGCGACGGCCGAAAATGCAGACTTTTTTAAATTAAACCCTCTTTGCACCACATAGATCCCCTGCAGCCCCCCTATTACAATAATATCCCATACCCCTCCCCCCACATATATATGTGGTGTAAGGGGGGGTATAAAAAAAATAAAAAGTCAGCATTTTCGGCCGTCGCAATTCTCCTGTCGACATTTTTGTACGATTCCCTGACACCCAGTCAAGGGTACGGCCCTTGATGTGGGTGGGTTCACTAACATGTTGGGTGAAGCAGAAGTCGGTCAGTACACTGGCTACGTCATTGGCTTTGGCATCATTCATATCCTGATATCCTAAATTGAGGTCACCAAGTATGATGATTTGAGATTTAGGCTTAGTGCTAGATGCTAGGATGGATGAGATATTAGAAGTAGCAAAGACGTATCAAACGAACTACAAACAATCAGAAACTTGCCAACACCCTTGTGTGTGAGGGCGGTCGTAACTAATTTTACACCCACACTGGGAAACTGCTCTGAGATATTTCTGCACAACAACCCCATGCTATCACGTGCGTCTCAAGAGAGAGGTGACACACTGCTCCTTTCCACAAATCTAAGAGTGCTGTTACACCCTCACTTTGCCACTCCTCACACCATTGATGATTCAAGAGACTAGAGGAAATGTTGAGACCCTCATAAATGGCAAGCTTGTTGGAAAAACTTGTTTGCTCCTAATAAATCTGTCTTTGGACAAATACTTTGATTTATTTGGCTAATTTGAGGATCCCTAATAAAAAAACTAGGTTCTTACTAGGGTGGTCATATGGTAGTTCGCCATTGCAGTATATTTACAGTTCTTGGCTTAACTTTTCAACAGCTTTATATTTGGGTACCTCTGGCCCAGCTGTGTTAGTTATAAATTAAGAATAAAACTTGCAGATTGCATTGGTTTGTTTAATGAAATCTGAATAATGGAAACATAGTTTCCCTAGGCATGAGGGTATGTCAGCACCATAGGCATGTGGTCCAGGGCCGGTAATCCAGAATGAGGATGGAGAATATTTGTGTTTGTATTTTATATTATTTATATATCGCTTAACGCGTACATGCTTTATTAAAAGTGTGAAAACAGTACAATCAGTAGATAAAATTCAGGCAAACAAATTACAGTGATTGAAGATACTCTTTGTGTTGAGATTTAAAAAAAAAGAAAAAGAAAACATAGACTCAAAAGAGAGAGGAAGAGCATTCCAGTGATTAGGAGTTTGGAGAGGAAAATAGCGAAAGCGTGAAGTAGCACACGGCAGGCAAGGGACAACTAGGAGAAAGGCAGAATTACAATCGAAGAGAACGTGAAGGAGAGTAAAAGAAGAATAAGGAGTAGGATAGGGAGGAGCCAGCCCACAAAGGTATTTAAATACAAAACACAGAAAGTTAAAGATGAGTCGAGCTTCGAAGGACCTTGAAGAAAATGCTAAGCAGTGGAAACAGAGTCCCTGTGGGAAAGATTACAATAATGTTGAATAGCTGGAAGCGACAGGAAAGGGAGATAGACGACATTTTAGGAGAGAAAGAAAAGGAGGAGTAGAAGTTATCACCTACATTTTGGGGTATTGTGAAGATAGAGAGAGAAGCAGAAGGAAAGATTACAGAAGAAAGGGGAAGAAGAATGGAAGTCAGAGGGAAGAGATGAACATTCGTTTTAGAAGGATTAAGGTGTAAAAAGTGGGAGGACATCCAAGATTAGATGGAGAGAAGCCAGGCAGACAGAGAAGAGTGGAGAGAGTTTGAGAAGGAGGAGAGAGGAAAATCTGAGAGTTGTCAGCATAGAGATGATGGGAGAAACCAAACAAAGTAATAAAACAACCACAATGGGAGGTGTTGGAGAGACAAAAGAAGAGGGCCCAGCCTGAGCCTTGGGGGACACCATTAGAGAGAGGGAAAACAGGTGAGGAATGACCAGCCCAGGAGATGGAAAATGTGCGAGTGGAGAGATAACAATTAAACCAATTCAGGACAGGATCATGGATGCAAAGGCGTGAAAGTGACGAGAGAAGAATAGAGTCATCTAGAGTGTCGAAAGCATCCAACAAGTCTAGAAGAACAAGAAGAGAAGAAAATTTAGCATAACGAAAGGAGAGAAGTGACTCACAGACAGCCAGAAGAACCAAACCATCTCACTAGAGTGGCGAGGTCTAAAGCCGGGTTGAAAAACAGGTAGAAGTGAGTGCAGGTTAACAAAGAAAGACAATTGAGTATAAACAATGCCCTTCAATAGTTTAGATAGAAAAGGGGGGAGGGAAATAGGAATAAAGGTGGGATTGGCTTGGATGGATGTGAAATAATGTAATGTGGTCTTCTGATAATGTTGGCAGAAGTGGCTGCTATAATGCAATAAGGGTAGTCTGGTCCCCCAAGAGGATATGGAGCAGAAGACATGCTTAATGTAGCATGGGTCCCTTTCAATGTGGATTTAGGGATAATAGCAGCAGCGGGAACATGTGACAGGCTGTAGGATTCTGATGAAAGCTAAAGAACAGGTTTGATTGAATGTCTGGCAACCCAGCACTTGCACACTAGGAGGCAATCAGGAGAGGGTTGCAGCAGAGCATTGAAAACACCTACCGCATTGTGAATCCCTCACTTCCAACCTGTAGCAATCGGAAACTCCCCTTCCTCCAGGCCATGACCTCCCTGATCTAAGAGCCTGAACATGCATCTAGACCATGGACGTTTCCTTATTGAGCTGAAGCTCATGGGTCTTCTTATTGTACATCATAGAGAAGGTGTCAAGCAAACACTCACCAGTCACCTTTATTCTGCAGGAACAGAGCCTTCTCCAGTCACACCAGCCACAACCTGTTCTTGCTGGCAGGTCACCTTGGGAGTGGCCTTGGGAGTTATCCTCGGTGCTGCAGTTATTATTGCTGGAGTTATTGTTTACAACAAGAGGCTTTTGGACAAAAAGCGTGTACAGAATGGTAACATCCCTTTCCCTGACTGATGTAATTTATTATTTATGATTCAGGAGTGTGACAGCAACATTAATGATTTTATCTCTTTTCTGTTCCAGATCAAATAACCTGGGAGAAACCCAACATTATCCAGAAATCTGAAACACACTATGAGAACACGAGACAAACAAATATCGGGCAGCCTGCAGTAAGTAACACCATTCCCTAGTGGAACGAAGGATGAACATGAAGTGTATAGTCTAAGAAAGCTATACATCACTTTTATTAGTTTTCCAATCTCAGTTGATGGCACAGGGTCCTCAAGGTTCCATCCTTATTCATGAAGCCTGTTTTTCAGGTGTTGGCTTTCAGCCATTCTCAATCCTGGGCAGGATCATCCACTTCGAATCAGGGTGATTTAAACCGACCCCCTAATGTGTGGCACTCAGCTGATAAGAGAATGCCCTATGCGCTGAAGAGTCTCAGATGCCTGCTTGGAAAACAAGGGGGGGTCCTGGGAGTCCCTCTGCCCGACATTAGTCTTGGTTTCGAGAGTCTTACCCAGAGTCTTTAGCACACTATCTTTCACAGAGGAGGAATATCCAACACATATCAGTCTTTGTCCTGCCCTGGTGCAGTCCAGCATGCACCAAAATGCTAGGCAATTCTCCTCTGAACAAGAGTGCCAACCGCCACTCCAGACACGTGTTTTGGTTTTTCGACCTCATATTGGTAGGGTGGAACTGTGCCTTTCTAAGAATAGTGAGCAAGGGGTCCACGTCTGGTTTCCCCTAGAAACTTGGGGTGATACACAAAGTTGCTTAAATTATGATAAAAACAAGGTTGATCCTGGTAGTCCCTCTGCCGGACATTAGTCCCGGTTATGAGAGCCTCACCCAGAGTCTTTAGCTCACTATCTTTCACAGAGGATAAATATCCAAAACATATCAGTCTTCGTCCTGCCCTGGGGCAGTCCAACACCGAAATGCTAGGCAATTCTCCTCTGAACAAGAGTACCAACAGCAACCCCAGACACTTGTTTTGATCTTGTTGGACCTCATCAATAGGATTGAGCTGAGCTTCTCTAAGAATAGTGAGCAAGGGGTACACGTCTGGATTCCCCTAGTAACTCAGGGTGAGACGCAAAGTTACTTAAATTATGCAGAAAACAAGGGGGGTCCTGGGAGTACCTCTGCAAGACATTAGTCCCAGTTACGAGAGACTTACCCAGAGTCTTTAGCTAATTTGGCCCATCTTTGGGCAATCCATGCGCCTCTGGGTTAATGCATTGGTTATTTCTTCGATGTATATGCAAAACAGCAGAGGGGCAAGGACGCATCATTGCCTTACTCCCTTTGTCACACTAAAAGAGGCAGTTAATTCTCCAGCCATCCAAAGCACACAGCTGCATTATTCGCAGAGTACAAAGACTGGATTGATAAAATCAGGCATGGGGAGCTCTGATATCCCTCAGGATTCACCAAAGAATTTCCATTGAGACTCTTATCAAAGGTGATCCTGATATCCACAAATACAGAATAAAACATCATATTCAGTAGCACAGTGTACTTCTGGATCAACAGGAACAGCCCGAAACATGGATCAACCATTTATTTATTTATTTTATTTATTACATTTATTACTCGCCCAAACCCTTGGGTACCACGGCGATGTTACAGACAGCTTGGTTAAAACATTTCTTGGACTTTGCCAATCGGGCGCAGTGCATGTGAATACAAAATAATCATACACGAAGACATTAATTGCAGGGATTCAGTACAATGATATTTCCTGAAGCATGGAGGGGGATATTTTAGTCTTGGTTAAATAGCCACGTTTTCAGGGATTTCTTGAAACCTGAGAATGTTTGCTCATTTTTGATGGGGAGGGGAAGAGTGTTCCAATATGTGGGTGCGAGGTATTGGAAACTACTGCCTCCTGCCTTGGTTGTCTTGTAGCGGGGGATAGCTAGGAGTAATTGACTGTTAGATCTGAGGGGCCTCTTAGATACTTTTCTGGTGATGGCGTGGTTGAGGTAGATGGGGACACATGAGTGGATGCATTTGAATGTGACGCACAGAGCTTTGAATGTGACCCTGGCTTTGATGGGGAGCCAGTGATGGTTTCTTCTAATATTTGAGATATGATCTGACTTCCTTATTCCAAGGGCCGCCTGAAGGGCTTTACTTTGGATAAGCTGTAGTTTGTTTAGATTGGCTTTTGAGGTACCCAGGTAGAGTACGTTGCAGTAGTCGAGCCTGGATAAGATTAAAGCTATTGCCAGCGTGATACAATTGGTGGGTGTCAAGAATTGGCGACTGAGAGCAATAAGTTTTGCGGTGTAGGATGTAGAGGAAGAGAGGGCGTTGATGTGCTTGGTCATGGTGAGGTTGGCATCAAGGTAGACACCTAGTGTTTTCACTTGTTTGAGTACTGTTATGTTTTTGCCATCAATGTTGATGGATGAGTAATCAGGATGTAATGCTTCTATTTTGGATTGGGAGCCCACAATGAGAACCTCAGTCTTCTCATCATTGAGACAGAGGCTATTTAGTGCCATCCAATTTTGGATTATGGCATATATTTTGTTGATAGTGTCGGTGTCTTGAGTGTAGTCTCCCGATAAGGGGATGAGGATCTGGGTGTCATCTGCAAAGTTGGTGTAGATGGCACCCATGTCGTCTAGCGCTGAGAAGAGGAGTTTAGTGTATGCATTGTATAATGTTGGTGAGAGACAGGAACCTTGGGGGACACCAATGGGTACTATGATGGGGTTGGCGGCTTGTTTACCTATGGCGACCCTGGAGGTGCGGTCAGCAAGAAAGGATTTGATCCAGGTAGTAGCTTCGGTGGAGAAGTTGAAGTCTTTCGCTAGTGTGGCGCACAGTTTATTATGGTCTACTAAATCAAACGCTGCGGAGAGATCGAGTAGGAGGAGGATGCAGAGTTTCCCTGAGTCTCTGATGGTATCCATCTGAATTTTTAAGTCAAGGAGCGCCATTTCTGTGCTATGGTTGGGGCGGAAGCCTGATTGCCTCGTGCCAAGGAGATGGTTTTGTTCGAGGTGAGTTTGGACTTGGTTATATGCTAATTTATCCAATATTTTGAGGAGAAATGGGACAGTTGTTATTGGCCTGTAATTAGTGGGCACAGTGGGGTCTAGGGTAGGTTTTTTCAGGAGAGGGGTGACCCAGGCTTCTTTAATACTAGCTGGTACTAGGTTAGTATTGAAGGAAGCGTTGACGAAGTTGGTGATAATGGGGGTGAGGGTGTGAGCGCAGGATTTGACTACTGATGCGGGGACAGAATCGCCTTTGCAGTTGGAGGCTTTCAGTTTGGCGATGGTGTCAAACACTACATTTTGGGATACTGGTGTGAAATGGAATGGGGCGCTAGTGAATTCCTGATGTGGTCGATTTAGGTTAAGGAGGGCAGGTTTGTTGGCTAGTGATTGTTTTTTGGAAGTGATTTTTATTTGGAGTAGTTCAATTTTGGCTGTTAGTGCGTCTTGTATAGTGGTGCAACATTCCTTACTGGGGATGGTTGGGTTTATGACTGGAGTGGGGTTTTCCAATTCTTTTAGAATGGCAAATAATTCCTTGGTATCTGAAGTAGCATTGCTGATCCTATTATTATACGCATTAGATTTGTAGGTAATAGTAGCTGTTTTATAGGTTTTGTTTATTTCTTGGTAGGCTTTTTCTGCGTCTGCAGTAGGATGCTTTCTGTAGGCATGTTCACACGCGCGTTTGGTTCTTCTGAGGGCGATAAGATCATCATTGAACCAGAAGCTAGATCGCTTGTCTGAGCGTTTTGCCTTGGTGGTGAGCGGTGCTATAGCATTAATGGTTGCAGTGAGGCAGTTGTGATATATGTCTGCTAGGAGGCAGGGGTTGTCACTGGTGATCGAGGTAGAAGCTAGAAGTTTTGAAAGAGGAGGCGTGAAGTTTTCTGGCGTGAGTTTGCGGGCGTTTCTAGTTTCATAGGTAATCACAGTTTTAGGTTTCTTTTGTGTGGGTTCGGAGGGATTGATTGTAAATACAATGTTATGGTGATCGGTCCAAGTAAGAGGGGAGATGACCTCAATGGTTACGGGGGTATTTAGGGAGAGGATCCAATCAAGAGTCCTGCCTTTGATATGTGTGGGTGCATTAACTAGTTGGCTGAAACCCATGTCCTTCAGGGCGGAGTGCAGACAGATTTTACCATGATCTTATGTTTTCAGAAGCCTGCCTGGAGGTCATTGATTATGTTATTCTCGTCTACCAAAGCCTGTAAATGGAACAGGACAGCATTTTCAAATATCTTGCCCAAACTTTCCAAGAGAGATATTTATTTATATTTATTTATTTGACATATATAAGGCGCACTTATCCCAGAGGCATCAAGGCGCAGCAATACTTAAGGTGATGGTTACATTGTTGATACTTAAGATAGTGGTTACAATGTATTACATTGTGTTATAGGTAGAGGTTACAGAAAGTTACATTGCCGCAATGATTAAGATGATAGTTGCATTGTCGATACTTAAGATAGTGGTTACATGGTGTTGAATCTTGCGTGTTACAGGTGCAGGTTGCAAGTAGGTACATCATGCATGTTGTTAGATACAGGTGCATTCATCAAGACATTTAGAATTGGTTTTCAGGTAAAACAGCAATGAGATTTCTATGCTTGAGTGGTTTAACGTGCTTGATGGTTACATCCTGAGGCATGATTATCTATAGCTAGTGTATCATTGTTGCGAGTCTAGGCTGAATAGTCTAGTTTTCAGACTTTTTCTGAATGACCACAGGGAAGGGTCGTTTCTGGGGTGAGGTGGTAGGAATTCCATAGATTAGCTGCCACTACCGGGAAACTGGACCCTCCTGCTTTCACTCTCTTAAATATTGGGATGGTGATAAGGTTAGACTATAGTGAGCAAATGGGTCTGTTGGAGTTGGTTCTGGTAATTTGGTTGCTGAGATAGGTTGGAACATTGTTGGTAAGGCATTTGTGGGTCAGCGTGAGAATTTTATATTTGATTCTGTCATGGACAGGGAGCCAGTGTATAAGGCATCTGGTGGATTTAATGTGCCCGTTCTTGGGTATGTTCAATGCTGCTCTGATGGCATTGTTTTGTACTACTTGAGTTTTTTGATGTTTCTAATACTAGTGCCTGCAAACAGTGAGTTGCAGTAATCAATCCTCAAGAGGATTAGAGCCCTTGCTAGTGTTATGCTATTGTCAGTAGATAGGAACGGTCTGCTGGATCTGATAAGTTTGGACGTGTAGGCTGCAGACAATATAATCGCATTGACCTGTCTGGTAAGAGAGAGGGATGAGTCGATGTGGATCCCTAATGTTTTTATTTCTTTAGCGACCTTAATTGTGTTGCCATCGATATTGAAGGATTCATATTCTTTGGGGAGATCATCTAATTTGGATTTGTTTCCTACTAGGATTAACTCTGTTTTGTCATCATTGAGGCACAATTCGTTTTGGGCCATCCAGGACTGGATGGTAAGGTATATTTTATTGAGGTTTTGGGTGTCTGTGTCATGGCAGCCTGATAGTGGAATTAGTATTTACGTATCATCTACGTAGTTAGTATATGTGATGCCCATGTTGTCTAGTTTGTTAAGTAAGAGTTTATTGAAGGCGTTGTAGGTGATACACATGAGCCTTGTGGCACACCACATGTTACCTGGCTAGGGGGGGCTGCTGATGTGGGAGAGAAGACTCTTGTTGTGTGGTTGCGGAGAAAGGAGTTTATCCAGTTGATGGCTTCAGATGAGAAATGGACAGCTGTTTCAAGGTGGTGACATAGGATTTTGTGGTTTACCAGGTCAAAGGCAGCAGAGAGGTCTAATAGGAGAAGGATGCAGAGATCTCCTCTGTCTTTGAATTGGTCCATCTGTATTTTTAGATCTAATAAGGCTGTCCCTGTGCCATGGCCAGGTCTCAACCCTGACTGTCTTAATCCTAGTAGTTTGTTAGCTTCCAGAAATTGTTGGATTTGCAGGTACGCTGCAAGGTCAAGGATTTTTAGTAAAAACGGTACTGTGGTGATAGGTCAAACATTTGTAGGGATATTGGGGTCCAAGGTGTTTTTTTTAAGCAGTGATAGTACCCAGGCTTCCTTTAGGTCATCGGCTATAGAGCTGGTGGAGAATGAACTGTTAATGATGACAATGATGAGAGGGGCTAATTTGTGTGCACATTCTTTTATTAGTGTGGGAGGGCAGATATCTCCTTTGCATTTGGATGGTTTTAGTCCTTTGATGATGTTGATAGTTTAAGAAATAGATACAGGCCTAAACGAGAATGTATTGGACATGGGTGATTCTTGAGTCACGGATATGGGTTGGCCGTTTGGGTCAAGGTTAAGTTTGGATTTTTTGATTTCTAGTTTATTTTGCAGGAGGGTGATTTTGTCTGCTAGAGCTTTTTGGACATTAGTACACCAAAGCTGATCTTGAATGGAGTGGTTGGTGGCTGGGGCGGGTGATTCAAGCTCACGGAGGATGGCGAATAGTTCCCTGGGCCGTGATTGGGCATTCTGGATTCTCGTGTTGTAGAGATTACTTTTTGCTTCCATAATGGCTTTCTTGTAGTTATTAGCTGACCTTTGCATGGTGGCTTTGTTTGTAGATGTTGGAGGGTTTCGCCAGTTTCATTCGGCGGACCTTATGGTAGCTCACAGCTTTTTTAGTTCTGGGGTAAACCATGTGTTGGTGTGGGTTTTGTTTTCTTAGATTTCAGAGGTGCGACTATATCCATAGCTGTTAGCATGGTTTTATTATAGAGTTTGACTAGTGGTGAAGGGTCATCTTCCAGGTAGGTGGAATTGATTAATGGTGCGAGGAGGGGTAGCATGTTGTTGCGATTGATGTTTTTTAAGCTTCTAGATGGTGGCGTAGGTGTTGGTGAGGGCATTGTGATGCGTTTGGAAGTTATGGTGGTGGAGAAGATTATGGTGTTGTGGTCGGACCATGGTGAAGGCATATTAGATATGAGGTCTGTGTGGCAATTAATATCGGCTATACAATATTAGATGCGGCCTTCTTCGTGGGTGGGTGTGTTGATGCGATGGGTAAAGCCTTGGGATTTCATGGCGTCTGCAAGAAGACCAGCGTGAATATCAGAAGGATCATTCAGGACAAAGTTAAAATCACCTAATATGATGACTTTAGATTGAGGTTTCATGTTGTAAGATCGGAGAGAGTTAATGTCGTCATCAAAGGTAGAGAGTGCACCTGGAAGTCTGTACACAAAATGTATATTGCAGGTGCAGTTGTGGGAGAGTTCAACTTTTAAGGTGATCACCTCGGCTGAGGTGATGGATGGTTCTCCTGTTATTCTAATGTTAAAGGTATTTTTAGCTATCAGAGCAACTCCGCCTCCTTTAGAGGTCGTTCTGCCCTTCCTATATATAGTGTATCCCTCAGGGATAGCTAGGGAGAGGTTGGGGCCTGAGGCTGGGTGGAGCCACGTTTTGTGATAGCCAGTAGGGCCAGGTTGTGGACTTTGATGAGGTCTGCTATGTCTAAAGCATGGGCTGTGATAGATCTTGCATTGATGAGGGCACTTTTTAGGTATATGGCAGAGTGTATGTCCCCGGATTTTGTGCTGTGGGTGATTTAGGTCGTAGGGTTATGAATCTTGTTTATAGATAGGTTGGGCAATTGTTGTGGTGTCGAGGCAGGGTGGGTCAGACTTGTACGAGGGGATGTTCTGTTCGTTTGCATAGGCTGTACTGTGATTGGTGTGTTCGTAATCTGATGTCTACAAGATGTTTGCCTAGTAGGTAATCTAGAGGTCAATATGTGGGCAGTCCTACTCCTGCGAGAATAGAGGAGTGCTGTCCGTGAGGATAGCCTAGGTTTTCTTGTGTGTCCGGTAATAGGTTGTGTGGCGTGGGCTTTGCTATGGTCAGAAGGATCTAGATTCTTACTGGAGTGAGTATGGTTGGTGGTCTGGGAGGGGGAGTGTGCTGTGGATGCTGGGAATGGGCTTATAGGGGGACGGAATGGGGTTGGGCAGGGCAGGGGATAGCGGCGTGTACAAAATAACTTGGCAAGGCCGTTCACAACATAAGAAATGGCACCAAGTGAACAAGGCAGATCCGTTGGGCTAGATGAGGCCATGATTAATTTTGATATGATGCTGATTGTGACCATGGCTGGTATGTGCAATTCGCGCTAGAAACAATAGTTGTAGTGGTCAAGTAATGGGTAAAAAGTGCAATTGGCACTAGGAACAATATTTGCAGTGGTCAAGCAATGGGTAAAAAGTGCAATTGGCACAAGTAACAATATTTGCAGTGGTCAAGCAATGGGTGCAAAGTGCAATTGGCACTAGAAACGATATTTTCAGTGGTCAAGCAATGGATGCAAAGTGCAATAGAGGGCTAGCAGGGCAGAAGAAGACGTGTATGTTGTCTTCAAATAGGTGGTATAAGAACCCTTATGAAGGGGTTAGCTGACCAAGGGAGGTGGTGTAGAGGGGGAATAATAGGGACCCAAGGACAGAGTCTTGAGGGATGCCGTCTGGGAGTGGGGTTGAATCACTGGTGGCCATGTTCCATGAGATGGAGAAGTACCAATGAAAAAGTAAAGAGTCCACCATGTCCAGAGCCTTTTCCTGGATGCCAAGATTAGAAAATGTACAAAGAAGAGAAGAGTTGTCCATGATATCAGAGGTGGTTGAGAGTTCCGAAAGAATGTGGGATATTCTGTAGTGGTGATCAGAGGTTGGAAAGTTTGACAAAGGGTTTAAGGCTGATTATGTATATTTACACGGGTGAAATAGAGATTTCATAGAGTCCCATGGGTCATTAATGTTCAGATCAGAAAATATCCACTTGAAGATGAGACGCTTGAGGATTTTAGAATAGTGGTGAATGAGAGATACTGGCCACTATTTGGCAGGATTATTCAGATCAGCTGAGAGCATCTTTGGGATTGGTAGGGCAGCTGCTAACTTGAAGCAGGCTTGAAAGTTTCCAAAGAAAAAGAGAAAAGTTTAATAGGGGACAAGCGTAGGAGCAAGTGAGAGGTGCAATGTCTTTGAATGTCTGTGGAGGAAACGTGTAAACAAGGGTGCAGGGAGGGTGGCAGTCTGAAAGAAGGAAGCCAATTAGAAGGGAGAGGTTGAGGGAATGAACACAAAGAGGGGTGATAGAGATAAATGATGGGGAAGGAGTGAGGACGGGGAGCGATAGGAGGGTTGCGAGGATGTCACATGTTTTGATTTCAGAGGACAATGGGGATGTAAATTCATTAGTGAAAACAGAAGAACAAATAATGTGAGGGTGAGGGGCAGCTAACATGGCGTGCATGGTGGAGGAGAGCGTGCAGGGGTGAGAATATAGAGTAGTAATTTGAATGGTGAAGTAAGGTGGTTTGGTTGAAACGAGTGCAGTGGTCAAGAAAAGAGAAACATTTTTATAGGTGACGAGGGGGTTCAGACTAACACAAGGTATGGAGGTGGTGTTGCACTTCTGTTTTAAGGAGCGGGATCTGAGCAGTGAAGAAATGTTGCGTGCAAGGGGTAGAATGGGTAAAGTTATGCAAGGGATAGTGGTGGTCAATGGAGGAGCAAAACTAGATTAAAGTCAGAAAAGGCCTGTTCAATAGAGGAAGCCTGGGATGGAACAAAAGTGAGAAGGGTGTGTGGCACAAGGTGGGATAGCTGCTCAGACATATAAGTGTTCTGCACAGACAGAACATTCCCCTCCTACTGCTTTGTAAATACATGCTTGCTGTAGAAGAGTGATATAAAATGTTATTTAATTATCTTTAAGATCCACTAGTTACAGAGACACACACATTCTCACTTGTATATTTATTCATGGTGTGACAGTCCTGATTTTCAGGCCTATAACTGGTATGTCCAGGTTCCAGTGGCATTTTACTTCTTTGTCTCACACATAAATCGATTCATTCCAATGCATGTGAATTGCTAAATGGAAAGTCCTTATGTCTAATGGCCCAATGTCACTCTTTTTTAACTCTTTTTTGTTGGTTGGCACAGCCCTTTGCACTGAGAACAGGGCAATTTTACAAAAAATGATGGTCCTTTTTGTTTGTTTTTTAACTGCAAAATAAGGAGATATATCTAAGTCCTACAGATATCCAAGTCCTACAGTAACATGTGTTACCATTACCCACCTTGCAGCAAACAGAAAGGAATGTTGGCCAGACATTTTGTGAGCTAATTACTTAAGGCAGCATTGTCAATTAAGAGGGACCAGTCATTTATTTTTTTTGTATTTTGTTTGGGAATTTCATTTTTTTTAAACCTTTACATGTCCATTAACCATTTTCTATGATGTAACCAGGGTTAAATGTTGTGTTCATGTTAGATACCCCTTTGATGTTACTAGGGTGAGAGAATGGTCCAATCTCAGTCTAATTATTCATTGACCTTTCTGAATAATTTGCCACTACATGAACGGATAGTGCTGTCAGTGATTTAAATGTTATTTAAATTAGCATGGATCCAATACGATACAACCAACAATAGTCACTGGTCACCAACATTGAGACGGAATGACAGTGAAATTTGAGACTCTTGTTTCAGGCTGAATGGGCATCCATAGCCAACTATCTGCCTAATCTGGAGCACTCCTTTTAAGCCTTAAAGTCCCCAAGGAGATGGTTTGCTGTAGTGTATCTCTTCATACTCTTCTGAAACCATCACATTTACTAAATACTCCTTTTCTCTCCCCATAGAATGAAAAACCGGGAGCAGATTCCACTTACACAGTAAGTACCTGGTACAGGGAAGAGCTTGAAATGCTTCTAAATGCAACCCTGCCATACATATGCTTCATCCCTTTGTCCACTGTAAACAATGGATACATGTGGTGTAGGGAGAAGGTCAAATGGGTGATCCATCATTTGTGTAGGAGATGTGTCCCCTGTAAGAGGATTCAATTCAACACTACAGCTAAGCCAACGCCTAGTCTAGAATACTGAATGAAAACCCTTATTGATAGATCTTTATGTCCAGTTCATGCGTTCTGGATGACTACCCCTATATAACACCCCTCTCTTGGAATCCCCCTGACCCCACTGAGCCAAGAAGTAGTTCTGTTTTGCAAGTTAAAAGGTTTATTTGATAATTTAAACAATATATATATATATATATATATATATATATATATATATATATATATATATATATATCACACTTTATGATAAATTAATAATTGGATATCACACTTAATCTGAGCAGTAATCAATAATGGATAGTCTGGCACTAGCACACTTGTGAATAGGAACAGAAGAATAAGGTGGTAGAGAATACTTTATATAAGTTCAGATGGATGTAATGTTGAATGAAAAATGCAATACAGAAAATACTCAATATGATTTCAACAAAACAATGTAATCACTTTTCTCTGGCAATCCCCTCCCCCCTTTATGCAATGCAAGGAAATGGAAGGAAAGCACACAGTTCTCAGAAATGCAATCAAATGTAATTCAGTTCACCCCAGCAAGCTTAGACTACAGAAGTTTGAAACACAGGCCCAAAATGCTTTTATATGTGCTGGCAATGAAGTGAAAAATATGCTAAAATGCTTTTAATTCCCTCTAGAGGTTCAGGTTGAGGATTAGTTGGTTTAAATTAGTTCATGCTTACTTTAGCAATGTTCTAGGAATGATTGGCAGGTTGCAAACGACTTTCTAACAGTTCTAGCAAGAAGCTGCTGTTTTCACACGTGGAGGAATTTTCAAATCGCGGTAAAATTCGCGCGTGCGTTTTTCGCGATTGCGGCAAAAGTATTGGGGCTAGGAATGCGGTTCTAGGTTCGTTGAAAAGCCAATATTCCCAGCGTTCAGAGGAAAGTTACTGCAAGTCTCTAGGACAAACGGTCACGGAGATATGAGCGATTAAATAAAGGTAGTTATTCGGATTTGGAATGTTAAAATTCAAAGTGACAAGTGACAGTTTTGCAAAATGACAAGGTACAACTTCTAGGAGACAGTTCTGGTTAGATTAAAATAGATTGAATTATATTATTTTAACTAAGAGATTGGTTCTGCACAGTTCTGCTAGGTACTCACAATATATTTAGAAATAGAATGGGCCTCGCCACGGATCTGGTCAGGCTTTCTTCACTCGCCACGGACGGTCTCTGCGCACAGCGTCTGGGTCAGCTCTACTCTGCTGGTCTGGTCTGGGTCTCTGGTTCTGATCAGGTCTGTGGGTCCGGATACAGCGGTCTCCGGTTCAGCTGGTCTCTCTCTGGATACAACACTGCTCTCTGGCAAATGGCAAGGGTTCTTGCAAAGAATTCAAACAGCTCGCCTGGCTGTGATAGTTGCAATGATTTGAGGCCTGCTAAAGAGGGATTTAGCTTGTAGTTGACCTCTCTGCTACACATTCTGAAGTAAAGTCTTGGTCTCTGAAGGTGGATAGATTGAAGTCTCTATGTTGGCTCTCTGAAGGTTGATGGAGGTAAAGTATGGATTTTCCCGGCAGAGCGTCCCGCAGCAAATGGATTTGAACGTCCCTATCTGTCCTGACTGTCTGCTTTTATGTGTTTTGAAAATGGGTGTGTGTGCAGCATCACTAGGCTCTACCCCTCTCCACTTGTCATTGGCCACTTCATCCTCTTCCCCTTGATTGGGGGAATGAAATGAAGTGTCATCATGGTGAGGTCTGTTTATGGTACAGAGAACCCACCCCTGTCAAATTAAACACAATCTATATTTGACCCAAAAGACATATTTGCACAGGTACACATTTGTTTAAAATTACATGCACCCATCACATATCACAGGAGGTATACCCTGTCCAAATCTGCTCTTCCTGGGAGCTTGCATTCAGAAATGGCGACATTTGCACTTTTTAACTGGTTTTGCAATATCGGACATTACCCCAAATTTACACACATGTGCGCAAGGAGTATGGATATTAATTGATGAAGTGTCAGATTTTTAACATGCATACATTTTAAGTAATACCCTCTTAACTGCTAGCTTGCCCCCAGATAATGCCACCGGTTCTAAAAACCTCTTAAAATGTGGGCAGAATAATCACAAGAATTATGGTATCATTTAAATAATTTTCACAAGTCCGCTCTATGAATGATCCATCTTTTTAGAGTTATGTTCTGGCCCCAAAGGGGTGTGGATTCCCCCCAGCACAAGGTTGAATTTCTGGTTTTTCCAGTTCTGCCAAGCCAGCTTGCTCTCACAGGCAGTGCTCCTCCCCTTTCCTTCAGGAGGAAGCCACTTTTACGGCCCCCGTAATAAAACATTTGCCTGAGTCAGGACAGGGCTTTGTTCAATTTCCTGCAGAGCCCAGGTAATTCAATCAGAGAAGTGTCATATCCCTTTTGGTGGGAGCAGCAAAAGGGCAGCTAGGCCTGGGAACACAGCTGTTGTGCAAGTCTCAACTCCTGTTGGGGATAGCTGGTGGGCAGAATTCAGTTCCTTAAGCCAGGCCCCAGCTAATGTCACTTTTAGTTACCCAGTTTTCTGCATTCAAATAAAATTAACCATTTTTTACATATGCAGCTAAAATGCTGATTCTAAGTTATAACTTTACATTGTATCCACCCCTCAGTAAGTCTTTCTTTGGCATGCTTTGGGTTCGTTTATTCAGTTTTACACACAAAAAAAAAAGTCTGGTGTTGTTTTAAACCGCCGGCTTTCTGATAGTGGTGAGTACTGGTACTGCAACCATTTTTGGGATTTAAGAAAATGAATTCCCACAATTCTAGGTTGCTTTTGGCAATCAGCATTGCCATTCCCAATGGTTTCAGACTACTGTGTGGGTAGTCCAATGGCGGTTTTAGGCAGTGCCCTTCTGTGCCCATAACATCGGCAAAAATGAGTGGCAGCCTATTCTTCATGCATTTCCCTGTGCATTTTCTGGGAAGCTCTGGCCATCATGATGTTTTCCATGTCAGTACTGCACAGTTTTGAGGTAGGGCTTGGATGCATGGATAAAAACATCCCACAAGCCCCCCTCTTGCGATGGCCATTCTGTTTCACTGATGGGACTCGCAAGACCTGGGATGTTTCCTCATCTTCTTCCAATAGATGGCACAGTTCAGCATCTTTTCCTCCATCCGGTCGGATCGATCGCTTCTCCTCGCCGGTCCTGATGGGAATATTGGGCGGTACCCCGGGCTCCTCGCGTTTCTGCTTCCAGTCTCCGGATCATCCTCCTTGGACAGTCTACAGGTTTTCTTTCTCCTAGGACGACAAAGGAAGAGCGGCAATACCTATTGATGGACATTTCTCCCCCACCATTGATATAGTGGGGTGGCATATAAATTTATAGTCAAAACAAATGAACATGCACATTTCTTTTTGCATTCAAAAACAAAAACACCCACATTGAGAAACTCAGAATTCGATAGGCGATATGTAGGATATATTAAGTTAGAACTGAATTAATCTGAGACAGTACCCTCTAGGATTCCAGAGGATTCCTCCAGTTGTTGCAGAGTGTGCCTGGGATGGCAACACTTCAACTGGTTAATGTGGACCCACTTGTCTTCCCCCTCTGCCAAACCGCCTTTGGGGATGCGGATCTTGTAGGCCACAGGGGAGATTTTGTCTATAATCTCAAAGGGTCCCTTCCATGTAGGCAAAAATTTTCGCTGTTTGGCCTGGTTCCTTTGGAAATTGTATAGATAGACCCGGTCCCCCACCTGATATTCCTTCCTGGAAGTCTTCAGGTCATAGTGGGTCTTCATGCTATCAGCTGATCTTTCTAGATTCCGCTGAGCATAAACAAAAGCATGTTGAAGGTGTTTCCTTAAATTCTCCACATACTCATGAGTTGTGGAGGCATTTATCAGTGTCTGCTCTTGGGTCCTGTAGAGCAAATGCTGAGGAAGCACCATCTTGCATCCAGTCATCAACTCGAATGGTGACATTTTGGTTGCAGATGAAGGGGTAGATCTGATGGCCATTAGGACCAGAGGTAATCGGATATCCCAACTTGGCCCAGAATCTGCCACAAACTTCTTTAATATGCTCACAATGGTTCGGTTATATCTCTCAACTGCCCCAGAAGAAGCTGGCCGGTAAGCAATATGCAACTTCCTTTTGACCCCCAGTATCTCCCACATCTTTGTCATTACTTCACTGGTGAAGTGGCTGCCCCTGTCTGACTCAATCCTTTGAGGTAGACCGAAACGGGAAAAGATGTGGTTAATCATCAGGGCAGCTGCAGTTTCTGCCAAGCAATTTGGGGCTGGGAGACATTCCACCCACTTGGTAAACAAGCATGTCACAGTCAACATGTACTTATTCCCCCTAGCAGAGCGAATCACGGGGCCTACAAAGTCGATTTGTAAATCTGACCATGGCAGTGTCATCCCCCTCTTTTGGAGAGGCGTACGGTGCGTGAGGGATGATGGCTGAAATTGTGCACACACAAGACACCCCTTCAAGTATTGGTCGAGGTCCTGCCCCATGTGTGGCCAGTATGCAACCTCTCTTAAGATTTCCAATGTTGTGTGAAACCCCCTATGACCGGCGGTGGCCGCATCATGGGCGTGACTTAACATCAGGCTTCGGAAAGAGGTAGGAACCACCCACTGATCGTGGCCAGCTTTGGATTTCCTTACCAGCAAACCGTCTTGGATCAGGAACATTTTTGGACATTTCATCAACACTCTTAGGTCCTTTTTCCCAGTGTAATCGGTATCCGTCAGGGGAAAGTTCTCAGGGTCCTTAAGGTGCTGGTAAAATTTACCAATTACTGGATCCCCCTTCTGAGCGGTAATCAAATCAGCATCAGGGGTCTCCTTACTCCATTGTGCAATTGAAAGGTCGTTGTGAGCATTTGTCTGGGACCTAGTGATAGCAGTGACCTGGATTTCCCCCAACAGGGACTGAATCTCAATTAGATCCCCTTGGATGGCCCCGGTTTTGGCCAACTGATCAGCTAAGTCAATTCCAGTTTTGTCTGGTCCCTCTACTTTGGAATGACCCTTGATCTTTTTCCAATGGATGGTCATCTCATTCGAGGTGACCAGATCGTCAATGTTTTGGATCAACTTCCCATGTTTCAAGGGTTTGTTATTAGCACATAACATGCCTCTGGTTTTCCAATTAACCAGGTGCTCCACGAACCCGTTCCGTACATAATCCGAATCTGTGATTATGACCAGTTCGTGGAGTTGATGCTGGACAGCAGTGAGGATGGCCTGATGCACAGCCATCAATTCTGCCACCTGACTACTTCGGGGACCAATTTTGTATCCAGCGGAGGGTTCTGGGGACTCATTCACCCATGCATTCCCTACGCCGGCCACCAGTTCTTTCTCCCCGTTGTTGTCAACATGGTAAGAGCATCCATCCACATAGACAGTGGGCATTCCCTCACACTTGTCCTCTTCAAAGACTTTGTGTGGGGAATTAAGGTATGCCTCCATGTTGTCCTTTATTTTTAGACTTTCGACCTCGAGACAGTTTTCTCTGGCACAATCATGCAAGTCAGCCAGACCTTGCGCGAGGGGACTCTTCTTGTTTTGGCCATATCGGACCTCCACAGGAAAGCCTTGCATTGACAGAATCCAGGAAGTAATTCGGGAATTACTCACATTTCCGGCCCGGATTCTGTCACTTTGGAGATATTGCAGAGGCTGGTGTGGAGTCTCCACTATGATGTGTTCCCCATGGATAAACGGGTGGTAATTCTTCAATGCCCACACCGTTGCCAGGAGTGCCTTCTCACAATCGTTGAATTTTTCCTCCACAGAGGATAAAGTTTTGCTCGCATAGGAGATTACTTTATTGACCTTGTCATGCTTTTGGTATAATACTGCCGTCAAGCACGTATTAGAGAACCCCGTCTCCAGGAAGAACTCCTTGTTTCTGACAGGGTAAGCTAGGCAGGGCGCTTGTGAGAGGCTTCTTTTGAGTTGTTTTACTGCCTCAGCTTGTTCTGGACCCCATTCCCACTTGACCCCCCCCTTCAGGAGATGAATCAGGGGTCTGGTGATCTCTGCGTAGCCCTCAATGAACTTTCTGCTGTAATTAGTCAGTCCAAGGAGGCTCCTTAGTTCCCGCAGAGTTGTGGGGTCTTTCAATTTTTGGAGGGCTTCCACTTTCTTTTCCTGGGGACAGAGACCCTGAGGAGTAATCTCATGCCCCAAGAAATAAACACGGGTTCGACACCACTGTGCTTTCTGAAAGGAAAGTTTTGCTCCTGCGGCCCTCAACTGGGTCAGAACATAACGGATCTCCGCTATGTGTTCCTCCACAGATGAACTTTTGATGAGGACATCATCTACATAAGCCAGGTTACCGCTCGCACCCAGGTCGGGCATGGCCTTATGTAGGAAAATGTTGAACTCATTACCGGAGTTAAGGTATCCGAAGGGAGTCCGGGTCCATGTGTACTGCTGGCCCCCAAAGGTAAAAGCCAGTTTGTATTGGTCCTCCCTTCTGACAGGCACGGTCCAGTATCCATTGGTCAGGTCTATTGCCGTGAATACCTGTGACCCCTGGATCTGGGCCAGCCCGTGGTCAATGTAGGGCAGAGGCCATCGGGAAGTATGGACCCGTTTGTTGAGCTCCCTAAGGTCAGCACAGAGTCTCCACTGGCCGTTTGGCTTCAATATTCCCAGCACCGGATTATTGAAGGTGCTGTGGACTGGACGGATTATTCCCCGGGACTCAATGTTCTTAATTATTTCAGTAAGGGACTCCATTGATGCGAGAGGCAAGCGATATTGCTTCACAAACACATGAGTCATGCCAGGGTCCGTGGGGATTGTTGTTGTGTGGATGTCAGTGCGACCGCAGTCATATGAGTCTACCGCAAAGAGGTCTTGGAAATCCAAGAAAACTTGTTTCAACTTTTGCTTTTGTTCCAGAGTCACACAGGCATCAGCTAGGTTGACTCTCTCTTCCACCATCTGCCTGAAGCCTGGAAAGACTTCTGGTTTGGCTATTTCAGCGGCCTCCTCCAGCTGGGTGGAGAAGTCCCTGGTCAGAGTGCTGATTTGGACTGGAGGCTTCAGGTGGGAAAGGCATCCCTCATGGACCTGGAAAATCACTGCATCCCTCCTGAAGTCACAAGTCACATCTTCCTTACCATAAGGGCAAGAAGTGTACACCAGGAAGTTCCCCCCATGCCGGATAAAAATCCTGTCTGGTATCGTATTGTCATCACTGTCACTGTCAAAGCAGTCCTTGGGGATTGGCCCTAACAGTTCATTATCTAAATCTATGGAAAAATGTCGGTCATCAACCGCCATTCCAATAATGGTGCCTGCGGCTAGAGTAATACTCTTTAAGTCGCTGTTATCCACCTCTATTGGAATGGTGTCATGTTCTATGTTGACTAATGGAGTTGGGTTTACCCCCAACCCTTGCTGTTGGAGAGAAGCGTTTAGATGTATGTAAGCATCAGGGTTTTGCAGATATTGTCCTCTTTTAACTTTCACTTCCAGGGAGAATTGTCGGGTCCTTTCTGGGATGGTGACTTCCTCTTTGATCTGAATTTCAACTGCATAAGGTAGCAATTGAGCTGACCTAAATGCTTTTTCTGGATCATCAAAGCCCATGGGATTATCCGCTAATCGGGACCAAGCTTTGAAGTTTATTAGGTCCAAACTAATGGCAAAGTGATTGAGGATGTCACTGCCTAAGTAAAAGGCGGAAGTGACGTCTCGCACGACCCAACAATTATGGACTATGCTCTTGTTGCCGATGGAGATTTTGAGCATACACCTGCTTGGCAGGAGCTGTTTGGAATTAGGTGCGTCCAGGTCCATTTCCCATTTGTCTATCAGTTTGAATGTGGGAATGGCTGGATCTTTTGGGAGTTGGCGGAACATGGCTTCGCTGATGAAGCTCTTACCGTTGTTCACACACACTCGAGCGAGAACAGAGTCCTTCCCATCATTTAATTGGAAAGGGATGAACAACTGCTCTCCAATTTGCTGAATATCAGCCAGGCTCTGAGCTGATTTCACATCTTTCTGGACTATAGGAGTGGGAGTTTCTGATTGTGGATTAGTATAGAATCTCAGAGTGTTTCCTTCCAGCGTGGAGTACCACTTTAGACTGGAAGGAAGGTTGATTTCCAGAAATAGAGAGGACCCCCCATCACCAGTCTGTTGTCCTACTGCTATTACTGTCACGTCTGGAATTTGGTTGTTCTGGAAGTGAAATTCTACTTGGTCAGATTTTTGTTCAACCATGTGGCAGGTGCCGTTTAAACTAACATGGTTGACACTCTGTTTTAATTTTATTGGTCGGCTAGTCTGGGTCCAGAGGACCTTGTTTACACAATCTATTAGGGGTGACAACCTTCTCAGGAGGTCATTCCCTAGTAAACAAGGGGTGCCCTCTGGAGTCACAACTATGACCGTGTGTTTCAACTTGTGTCGCCCAATTTTAATGTCCAAATCTGCCGTCCCCTCGACGGGAATTTCCTTCCCGTCAAAGTTCTGGAGTTGTCCAGGAAGAGAGGTGAGAGGAATTTGGTAATGCTCTCCCCTTCCTGCATTCAGTTCGTCAAAGGCCCTTCTGGACAGAAGGGTAGCCTGAGATCCAGTGTCCACCAGTGCCAAAATTGTCCCCTGCCCCTGTACTTGTACCGGGGCATAGTATCTTCCCTCCTTCTCCTCAAGGGGGCACAGATAATGCACATTTTTGGACAACTGGTTGGCTAACTTTCTGGTTTTGGACATCGCTAGCGAAGAGATTTGGGCAGAATTCTGTGGAGAGCCTTGGGAATCTGAAAGAAAAAGTTGGCAACTGGAGATCAGAGCCATTGTGTGTTCCCCTGGCTCCGGTTCTGGGCCGTCCCCCCCTTTTTGGAGGCAGTCATCAGGATGGGTTTGAACCAGGGGATTTTCTTGCTGTTGGTTCTGGGATGAGATGGTGGGCGGCGGTAGCTCAGTCTCCCCATCTCCCCAGTCTGGATTTGCATCCCTAGGGACCCATTTTTCTTTGGGAGGAGTTCCCCCCTCTCTGAAGGAGAAGATCCTTTTCCCAGGATCCTCTGAGGATCCCTCTCCCTCAAATTGGAAGGTCTGTACCTCCTCCTCAAACTGAGTCTGTTTGGGTCTTTTGTTTCTCCTACCCCCCCTCTGCTCCTTAGGAGGCAGACTTTCAGGGGCAAGATATTTTGTTTCCGGTTCCTGGGTTTCCAGGGGCTGTTTACAAGTGAGGAAGGAAGCTTCCTCCAAGGCTTTACACCCCCCTTCCCCTTGTGCCTCCTCCTTGGGAACTGGTGAGTTATCGGGGTGCTGCCCCCGTCATTGTTCTGGAGCACCACGTCCAGAGTTGGGTGCGTTCTGCGCCGGCATGCCGATCTGAGGGTTCTGCTGAGCCCTCAGTATGTGACCCAGATCCCGCGCCATGTTTTGAACCTGGCGCTCTAACTGGGAAACCCGCTCAGGCTGATACGGGGCCCTGTTTTCTCCCCTTGGCTGATCCCGGGAAGGGTAGCTATCCCTTCTTTGGTAGTACCCCTGGTTGGGAAGATTTGCATACCCCTCCACCCTTGGCCTCCCCTCTCCCGGATTCGGTTGTCTGGGCTCAGGGAATTGGGGAAAGAAGGGTGGAGGATTTTGGGGTTGGAAGTTGGATGGATGCCTGGGGAAAAAGTTCTGCCCAGGATTTGGAGAATTTCTGCCCTCCGGTGGGAAGTTAGGAGGGAAGTTCCCTGGGTTAGGTGCTTGGCTGGATCCCCCCCCTTGGGCTGGAGGAGTCCACACATAACCCAGGATGGGTCGATTTCCCTTGTAACAGGGACTTACATAATCAGGAGAGCGAGGGACCCCATTTGTGGGGCTGCCTCCCTGGCTACCTGTCTGTGACTGGCCCGAGGACCTTCTGGGCCTAGCATTATTAGGTGCAGGTCGGTTTTTAGGCCCCCCCATCTCCAAATCTAAAACGGGGGTGACCTTTACCTCTGCCACCTTGGCAGCAGCAGGGGTGTTGTTGGCTTTGGGGTTTTTGGGCGCATTATTTTTATTTTCTATTGGCTTCTGCACCTCATAGATCCGGGTCGCCTGTTCAATGACCTAGTCTAAAGATCTTTTCTCGTGAAAATCCCTCACGAGCTGGGTCATTATGTATTTGGGCAAGGCATGGAAAAACGTATTAATAAATTCTCTGCTATCCGTGCGCACCCTTCTTGTGGTCTGTGCAAAAGCACGCTTTAACTCCTGCACAAATTCTTGCGGGGCCTGATCCTCCCCACATTGTAAATTGTAGGCTGCCTTGCGAGCCTCTTGAGGATTTCTATGAGTAGAAAAATGTTTCAAGATGGCCGCCTTATAGTTGGACCATCTTAAATGATTTTGGTCCTCCAGCCCTGCAAAGAAACTGAACTATTCCGAGGAGAAGGTCCACTTTACATATTGAATACAGCTTTGGCTGTCCTTCAAATGGAAAGTCTCCATCATTTGCTCAAACAACTCTAAGTGCTCCCAAACAGAATACTTGGCGTTCTTATGATAAGGCGTGATGACGCTCCTGATTGCCTTAATCTGCTTTAAGGGGTCCTTAAGCAAGGCCCTTTTTGTCTTATTGGCCCTTTTGGTCCGGGTAACCCTGGTCCATTCATCTTCTGACTCAGAGGCACTGCTCCCAGAGGTTCCCGTCTGTTCTTCCAGGTTTTCCCGGATTCTGCGAGCCTGGGAATGGCTGGCAGAATGTGGGGACCTGGTCTCCTGTGTCCTGTACCGCTCAGATGAGTCTTCAGATCCCTCCTTGCTGCCCGGATTTGATGGGTACCCCTCTCACTGACCTAACTGGGCGGAAGTTTTCAGGATGCCCTTAATGGGCCTATTCTCCTGGGGTTCCCCACTAAATTGCACTGTGCTTGGGTGCCCATACCCGGATGCCCGCCCATCCATTCCTGGGAGGTACTGGCCTATGAGCCCCATGCTTCTGGCTGGATAGTTATCTGCCATCCCTGTGGCCCGGTGCTCATGTGCGCCAGGGGACATGGGGGTGGCAGAGTCCAGGGACTGAGAGAGATACAGGCCTCTGGTACTAGGGCTCCTGAGGTTATGCTCATGAGTCTCCCTCTTCCAGCGAACCTCATCTCTATCCACCCCTGCTCCCTGTTGCAATACAAGAGCCTGCGCCTTCAGTTCCTCAGTTAAGGCCTTACTAGACTCTATCAGTCTCTCCTGCATCGCTACCTGTTGTTGGAGTCTATCATTGTGCTGGCAGAGAGCCTCATTCTCTCTCTGTGCCTCCTGATTGGTCCTGGAGCACTGGGCCAGTCTTTGCTGCAGGAGGGTTACCTCCTGAGCTGTGTCCCTATTGGCCTGCTCCTTTCTTGCCAGAGCATCCTCCACCTTCCTGGTGTGCTCTAACAAGTTATGGTGTTCTTTTTGGAGGTCACCCAGTCCCTGGAGGGCCAGGTGATTTTCTTCCATTTTCCTTTTTAAGTGGCAGACTTCCTGGCCTAAGGTATCCCTTTCCTGACTAAGAGCCTGCATCTGTGCCGCCAGGTCGTCCCTTTGCCTTTGGAAGGCACCAGCTTTCTGGCGCTCCTGGTCAAACTCTGCCTGGGTATCCAGGTCTTTCAAAATCAGTTTATTGCTCTCTGCCTTCTCCCTATCTAGGTGGCTTTGCAGGGTGACTACCTGCTCAGCACATGCCCTATTAAAGTCTAACTTTTGCTCCAGCTTTTTCTGGCTCTGCAGTAGGGAGTCCAAATCTTCTTGGTACTCCTTCTGCAAGGCGAGAAACCTGGTATCCTGGTTGGTATCCTGGTCCGCCTTTTCCTGTTGCAGCATATCCATATCCTCCTTTATTTTAGCGATGTACCGTCTGCTGTCATTTTCTGACTCCTGGCTCCTGAGCAGCCTCTGCTCAGAAGAGTCCAGATCAGATTGGGCCTTCTGTAATGCCAGCAGTTGCCTACTCGCCAGATCTTGGCCTTCAGCACATTTGTCCTGCATGGCTCCCATATGTAAATATAAATATGCCGCTACCCTGGCAATCTTGTTGTGCTCATCCTTGGCCTTAGAGGACATATATAGTTCACTCAGGGCCACATGTAAGGGACCCTGGTCTGTCCATATATCTGACCCTGTTTCCGTGATCTGGGGTGCGATTGCTTGCAACCAGACCGTCTGGTCCTGATGAGTCCACTCACCTCCCACAAATAACGTATGTAAGAAGTGCTCTCTGGCTATTTTCATGTCTACTAAGGTCGTCATTCTAGAGTTTGAGTTCCTTCCTGACTTACAGAAGTTCGTATTTTATTTTTGCAAAACAGACCTTTTCCTTAGAGCGTTCCTTTGAGGAGTGCTTTACAGCGTAACACAGCGTGGTGATCCGACCGGATATGTGTATCTGGTCAGCTGGCACACTGTATTAATCTGCACAAATGGTAGATCTAACCCAAACGTCCCGCTCGAGCCCCCAATTTGTAAGAGGATTCAATTCAACACTACAGCTAAGCCAACGCCTGGTCTAGAATACTGAATGAAAACCCTTAGTGATAGATCTTTATGTCCAGTTCATGCGTTCTGGATGACTACCCCTATATAACACCCCTCTCTTGGAATCCCCCTGACCCCACTGAGCCAAGAAGTAGTTCTGTTTTGCAAGTTAAAAGGTTTATTTGATAATTTAAACAATATATATATATATATATATATATATATATATATATATATATATATATATATATATATCACACTTTATGATAAATTAATAATTGGATATCACACTTAATCTGAGCAGTAATCAATAATGGATAGTCTGGCACTAGCACACTTGTGAATAGGAACAGAAGAATAAGGTGGTAGAGAATACTTTATATAAGTTCAGATGGATGTAATGTTGAATGAAAAATGCAATACAGAAAATACTCAATATGATTTCAACAAAACAATGTAATCACTTTTCTCTGGCAATCCCCTCCCCCCTTTATGCAATGCAAGGAAATGGAAGGAAAGCACGCAGTTCTCAGAAATGCAATCAAATGTAATTCAGTTCACCCCAGCAAGCTTAGACTACAGAAGTTTGAAACACAGGCCCAAAATGCTTTTATATGTGCTGGCAATGAAGTGAAAAATATGCTAAAATGCTTTTAATTCCCTCTAGAGGTTCAGGTTGAGGATTAGTTGGTTTAAATTAGTTCAGGCTTACTTTAGCAATGTTCTAGGAATGATTGGCAGGTTGCAAACGACTTTCTAACAGTTCTAGCTAGAAGCTGCTGTTTTCACACGTGGAGGAATTTTCAAATCGTGGTAAAATTCGCGCGTGCGTCTTTCGCGATTGCGGGGTTAGGAATGCTGTTCTAGGTTCGTTGAAAAGCCAAGATTCCCAGCTTTCGGAGGAAAGTTACTGCAAGTCTCTAGGACAAACGGTCACGGAGATATGAGCGATTAAATAAAGGTAGTTTTTCGGATTTGTAATGTTGAAATTCAAAGTGACAAGTGACAGTTTTGCAAAATGACAAGGTACAACTTCTAGGAGACAGTTCTGGTTAGATTAAAATAGATTGAATTATATTATTTTAACTATTATTTTAACTAAGAGATTGGTTCAGCACAGTTCTGCTAGGTACTCACAGTATATTTAGAAATAGAATGGGGCTCGCCACGGATCTGGTCAGGTTTTCTTCACTCGCTACGGACGGTCTCTGCGCACAGCGTCTGGGTCAGCTCTACTCTGCTGGTCTGGTCTGGGTCTCTGGTTCTGATCAGGTCTGTGGGTCCGGATACAGCGGTCTCCGGTTCAGCTGGTCTCTCTCTGGATACAACACTGCTCTCTGGCAAATGGCAAGGGTTCTTGCAAAGAATTCAAACAGCTCGCCTGGCTGTGATAGTGGCAATGATTTGAGGCCTGCTAAAGAGGGATTTAGCTTGTATTTGACCTCTCTGCTACAAATTCTGAAGTAAAGTCTTGGTCTCTGAAGGTGGATAGATTGAAGTCTCTATGTTGGCTCTCTGAAGGTTGATGGAGGTAAAGTATGGATTTCCCGGTAGAGCGTCCCGCAGCAAATGGATTTGAAGGTCCCTATCTGTCCTGACTGTCTGCTTTTATGTGTTTTGAAAATGGGTGTGTGTGCAGCATCACTAGGCTCTACCCCTCTCCACTTGTCATTGGCCACTTCATCCTCTTCCCCTTGATTGGGGGAATGAAATGAAGTGTCATCATGATGAGGTCTGTTTATGGTACAGAGAACCCACCCCTGTCAAATTACACACAATCTATATTTTGACCCAAAAGACATATTTGCACAGGTACACATTTGTTTAAAATTACATGCACCCATCACATATCACAGGAGGTATACCCTGTCCAAATCTGCTCTTCCTGGGAGCTTGCATTCAGAAATGGCGACATTTGCACTTTTTTAACTGGTTTCGCAATATCGGACATTACCCCAAATTTACACACATGTGCGCAAGGAGTATGGACATTAATTGGTGAAGTGTCAGATTTTTAACATGCATACATTTTAAGTAATACCCTCTTAACTGCTAGCTTGCCCCCAGATCATGCCACCGGTTATAAAAACCTCTTAAAATGTGGGCAGAAAAATCACAAGAATTATGGTATCATTTAAATAATTTTCACAAGTCCACTCTATGAATGATCCATCTTTTTAGAGTTATGTTCTGGCCCCAAAGGGGTGTGGTTTCCCCCCAGCACAAGGTTGAATTTCTGGTATTTCCAGTTCTGCCAAGCCAGCTTGCTCTCACAGGCAGTGCTCCTCCCCTTTCCTTCAGGAGGAAGCCACTTTTACGGCCCCCGTAATAAAACATTTGCCTGAGTCAGGACAGGGCTTTGTTCAATTTCCTGCAGAGCCCAGGTAATTCAATCAGAGAAGTGTCATATCCCTTTTGGTGGGAGCAGCAAAGGGGCAGCTAGGCCTGGGAACACAGCTGTTGTGCAAGTCTCAACTCCTGTCGGGGGTAGCTGGTGGGCAGAATTCAGTTCCTTAAGCCAGGCCCCAGCTAATGTCACTTTTAGTTACCCAGTTTTCTGCATTCAAATAAAATTAACCATTTTTTACATATGCAGCTAAAATGCTGATTCTAAGTTTAAAACTATGACATTTAAACAATTGCAACCTATGTGACACTCAAAAGTAGGTCACTCATTTCTTTTAAACATTTAGATTTTTAGTGTCTTTCAGTCCACATTTACTTAAACTGCTGAAATCCACAGCTCAGCCAGTCTTGTTATAAACCTTCAAGTCACTTCAGAATATAACTTTACATTGTATCCACCCCTCAGTAAGTCTTTCTTTGGCATGCTTTGGGTTCATTTATTCAGTTTTACACAAAAAAAAAAGTCTGGTGTTGTTTTAAACCGCCGGCATTCTGATAGTGGTGAGTACTGGTACTGCAACCATTTTTGGGATTTAAGAAAATGAATTCCCCACAATTCTAGGTTGCTTTTGGCAATCAGCATTGCCATTCCCAATGGTTTCAGACTATTGTGTGGGTAGTCCAATGGCGGTTTTAGGCAGTGCCCTTCTGTGCCCATAACATCGGCAAAAATGAGTGGCAGCCTATTCTTCATGCATTTCCCTGTGCATTTTCTGGGAAGCTCTGGCCATCATGATGTTTTCCATGTCAGTACTGCACAGTTTTGAGGTAGGGCTTGGATGCATGGATAAAAACATCCCACACCCCCAGTGATATTGGAGTGTGCTTGAAAAGCCATGATTAGGCAGATTAACTGCTCTTGCTCTTGTAGATATGGTGAGACACTCGTGTAAGACTCCAGCCCACCAACATATCTCATGCACATCCACACAGTTAACACATGCAATCAATAAAACACTGGATACACACTTATGTGAATGAATGTTATCCAAACATGTACTTCTGTTTTATATTCCAGGAAGCTATGTCATATGATGCTAGGCTCCCATAGACATACAGATTGCCAGCCAACAAAAGAACATTTTGGGCTAATAAAGCAGGCAGAAGATTGTAGTACTTTGCCATGAGCCTTGACCTCAGCCTGCTCCTGCTCTAGGATATTTAATCATGACACCATATCCGGGACATCACTCATCATTTTTTTAGCATCCGTCATGTATTTGCTTTTTCACCCCATTTCAATTCTACAGCACTGAGTCATCTGTTAGTCAGTTCCATGAAAAGTTATAGAGCATCCAGCTTTTCCAGATTGTGCTCTGTGAAATTGTCTGGCCTTCAGGGGATAAATTGCCCCTCCTTGCCCCTACTTGCACAACATTCTAAAATCCACCCAGCAGTGGTAGGACAGATGTATAAGGAATGATGTTGTACACAAAGTCCTGATGATAGCAAGCATCCAGGTCAAATGGGTAATACAGATTACTCTGTCTCAGATGTGTTGTGCATACAGAGCTGTCACTAGTGTGGGATCAAATTACTCTGGCTGTACAATTGTGTGACCATAGCAGCAACAATGCCACCCACAGGCATGGCTTATATTTGCAGTTTAACATGCCACCAGGCTGACTTGAACACACAATTATTATCATTTGAAACAGAGTTGCAGACAATTGATAAAACAACTCTCTATGTTGTCAGTTTGTATTGAGGCAGCTATCAGGAATGCAGCAGTGACTTTGAACCTGCCCTGTGCCATGGCAGTGCTGGTGCTGAGATTGTCAGTAGACTTTCAGAAAAGGCACATGTTTGCCCTATAGTTTTGGCATGGAACATTTATGAATGGGATGTCTGATTAGCAGACCTATCTTTCAGAAACAGAATTACCTACATTATTTTAGTTAATAAAAAATAAAAAAGCTCAGACTATCCCACCCTCACTAGATGTCACTCAGTCACAATGCTGAATAAAGGATTTCCCCCTCAAGCGGTATATTGTATATGTCTTATGTCTTGCTGCGGGTAGTCATAACTTTATTTAGTGTGAGGATTGTCTGGGAGCACTCAGGGCTAGAGACAGGTGTTTGTGTGTGGGCAAGGCAAGACTCTTTACTAGCTTTTGGTAAACTTGTATTACTCTTCTCTATCCCTGTGACCAGGCCATTCCTGTAGTCGGGAGATCACCCAACGGTTGCACAGAGCTGGAAAGGTGCACACACACAGGGTAGTAGGAAAAAGTGATGCAAAGAAAAGCGTCTCAATTCCTTCTACATCTAAACAAACACTTTGTTAACACAATAACAAGATGATACCTACAGCTGGTGACACACCTTTTATCTGGTGTATTCAGGTCTTTAGTGAGTTCTCTTCTTATCTGTTCCCCAACTCTGCCCTGGGTGTAACTGGGCAAAGCCTTCTCAGTACATCACTTTTTTTTATCATTTAAAAGTCTTACATAAAATGGGGGAATTTAAACACACACATCCTTACTAAAATCACATATATGTCTCACTACCCTTACCCAAGCAGCTTCAGTTTAAACAAAAAAAGTATACACATATTTATGAAGTCTGTAGTGTGCACTTGTCTATATACAGTGTTGGTGAACTTCCCCCCACTTCCTCATCCCTTCTTTCTCTCTGCACTTGAATGTTCTGAATGCTCACAGGGACAAGTAGGTCCGTCTCTATCTTTCATTGTTATATTTGCTTTTCTCTCCCATGTTCTCTCTCTGTTGCTCTGTGGGTGCTTTGAAACACAATTTACTTACATATAGATTTTAAAGAGGAGCAGTGAGTGGCTTGAACCTTGAGGGACTCCAAAATTGATGTCTGATTACTTTGGCCTGAAAGGGGGAAGCCTGATAATGTCTTTCCTGCCCATTAGTTTAGTTTAGTTTAGTTTAGTTTAGTTTAGTTTAGTTTAGTTTAGTAGCAAGGTCCTCATCAATTGTAAAGGGTTCTATGGAGTGCAGTTTCTACAACTAGTCTGTTTAGCGTACTGTGCCTGACGATGCCGAAGGCCGCTGACATGCCAAGGAGCATGAGTGCTTAGGTGCTCTTTTCATCTACAGATATTTTGTGATTATCCCAGATGGACATTCATGCAGCTTTAGTGGCTCTCATAGGTCTAAACCCGACTTGTGAGTAATTGTATAGGTTATTGCATTCTCTATGCGCCATAATGTGGCTATATACATAATTCTCTATAATCTTGCTTTATACAGTATATTCCTTTGGGTCTCCAGATCTGCTTTTTAGAAGCAGTTTGACATACACATTCCTCTTTCCAGTAAAGTGTTCAACAGTTTGTAAAAATGGAGTCTCAGTGATTCTATGCCAAGAATTTCTTTGTAGATATCTGGGGGACCGGAGTCCATCGGAGTGCCAGGCGTGTTGCTCAGTTTCATGATTTAAAAAAGAAATCTGGTTCAGATAGGGGTTTAAATGTGTTCATCAGGAGGTGGTAGTGTGGTTTCTGTATCCAGGAATTCTAATGTTGCTTCCGTTCTTTACTAATGTGTTGATTGCCTGCTTTGTATTAAACACTTTATCTCTGAATTGGTTTTTGAATTGGTGTCAGTGCTCTGCTGCAGTATACTGGGGTTCTCATCTCATTCAAAATTTGGGAGAGGAACCTTGCTGTCATGTTCAGAGTAGGAAGGTTTCTTTGCTTCAAGGATTTTCACTTTGTAGTACCAGATTTGTCTTTGGTAAGCTGCCTGTCTTCATTGCTATAATGTTTCCTCTATGTTTTTGCAATATTTGATGTCTTTCTTTAGGGTTCTTAGATTTCTTTTTTATTTGATTGTATTGCTTACAGTGAAAAACTAGCTCAAGAGCAGTGGAACGCTTTACAACAGGAGGGTGCCTGCATCGGTCTTGGCATTTGATACAGTGGCAGTGGTGGTGGCAGAGAGGGATTTTTATTAATCTAGGAGCTATTGTTGAAGGATCCATGTTTTTAATGTTTTGCTATACTGTAGGATGGTGGGAGCATATTTCAGCCTTTGGAGGGATTGAGTTCCAGATGGTCGGGTGTGGCAGAAGAAGGGCTGCTTGCTACATTTGTCTTCGCAGGCCAGCTTTGACGGCAACCTTTTGACATGGTGTGGGGTGTGAACTATCTTGCTGCTGAATTTGATCTGAGATGATTATGCACTTTAGTGGAGTGAGGATGTCTAGTGCCTCAGTTATTCAATTCTGTAGTGTCGCTAAGGATTCTTCCAATAGTAATTCATGGGAAATTTGACTTAATCTCTTACATAAGATTTCCAAATTCTTCAAGGTTCAGTGTTTTCCAACTCATCCTGGTGGTGGTGCTATGGCCTTTGGGTGCCCAGAGTTTGGAAATTGGTGTGCTGATAGTAAAAGGTATAATTAGATGGTCGTTCCATAATACCCGAATGGTGGGAGGTGGTTATCATTCCTTATTCGTAGAAGATTGCATTGTTGGTGTGGTCTTCACTATGTATCCCTCTTTTTACCATGTGCTTAAGGTAGAAGCTGGCCATATAGTTGCCCAAACCTTTGGCTGCTGATGCCGGCGATTCCTTGAACCAAAGTTGAAGTCTCAGAGGATGGTTTGGCATTTGTGTTCTATCGCAAGTTTAGCAATTATGTCTTCAAAGTTTTCTGGAAAGGTTAAGATGACAGAGTGCATTCTATAAATATGTAGGAAAGAGAGATAGTTTTGATGATGGAGTGTGCAGTGGATCAGGAATCCTTCCCAGTCTAGGATGTCAGTGTACTCTGAAGTCGAGATGTTGAGTTGTTTGTGACGTGCCCTCCAATCTTATGCCAGTCCATTTGGCTTTAATGAGTTTAAAGTTGTTGGGGTTCTGTTCATGGGCTATTAGCTTATATTAGCTTATATTTTCTGATACCTATGTTTCTGTTATGAAGAGCCTGCGGGTTCCTCCTTTAGTTTATTGCCTTATTTGTTTAATCTCTCTCCTATGCTCAGAGCATGTGTTTTACAATTTATCTTGTCTCCTGCTGCTGAGTTTCATGTTAATTTCATTGGCTGCCTTGTATTGTTGCTGTTCTTGCTGCACACACCCCCATTCAATTTGTTTTGTGCTTCGCTCATTGTGGGGATGGGCATTTGCACCAACATTGTTGCTTCCTAAAACAGGTCCAGTAGGTTGCTAATTGGGCCATTTATTTCATCTTTTTCCTGATAGATTTTAGTGGCTGGTCTGTCTTTTGTGATTAAAGGCATGCTTGGGATACGTTTTCCTCTTAGGCCCATGAGATCCTGAACTTCTGGGCCTTGATATGTAGGCTACACGTACACAATTGAAGTTCCATGGCCAGTTATGTGTGTCATTCGCATTCAGAGTTGGCTGTGTAGGGTTTGCTGGGTTCCGTTTGTGTCCTCATGCTGTCGCTCAATTTGCTGTCTGGTTCCTCCTGGTAACATTTGTCAAATGTGTTTGAGATCTCAGTAGGTGGAAAAGCAACGTGAGACATAACATGTTTTTATTTAATCTTACTTACAGCCTTTTTCCCTCAGAGGCATGGGAGGCAGTTGCTGAGTGGTGTGAGGGTGAGCTCTTTGGTGGATTGTTGGAAGATATCTATACTATGTGGAAACTTGTTGGTTAATTCTTGTGGCATTGGTGTCTTTCGTTGCATGTCCTATTTCGGAGGGTACTATTTATTTTTGAAATCTGAAGAGGCCCCCTCCCAGGACATGTGGCAGCAGGGCCCTCTGCACAGCACAGCCTCTGGGGGCCCCTGCTACACCAGTGGGATGGATACTTCGAGGTATAAACTGAGCAAGTTGATACTTTGTTCCGAGCTAGAAAGACCAGGTTATACAGTGATAAGAGAAAGGGGGCCGATGGGTGCAAATTAGAGTGCTTGTGATGCGGCACATGGCTAGGCAGTTTACAATAGGATAGGCACTGTGTGCTTTCAACTCTGAGACATCTTGCAGTGAAATAAAAATCAATTGAGCAATGGATACTCCTGTAGCAGCTGCAAACGAGTCTGGCTGTTCAATGATATCCCTGGGAGCAGAATGTAAAAATAATTGATCTATTTGATGGATTTTCTGGCATTGAAGTATCTGGTAGCAAAACAGGAAAATAGCTAAACATTATTAAAATATTAGTGTGTTGCCTTACCTCTTTCTTAATCTATCTGCTAGGTGAGAGTTGATAAGCAGCAATGTTGGGGTGCCAGACAAGCAAGCAAACAAGTGTCAGCATTTTCCTTTGCCTGTTGCCGGCTGCCTGGGTAAGTCTACCCTGGGGGCATCAGATTTTAAAAGGATTTTGTGTCTCCTGATCAACAAGGAGGACCAATTCATACTAAAGGAGTGAAGCACACAGGCTAGGTACAGGGAGCACAAAGGAAGGGAGCAAAGTGCAAAGAAAAATGGATTTCACAAACAAAATGGGCAACATTCAAAGGAAACACTCACCGGATGTCTACATTGCCAAGAAGCAATGCATCAAGTGAGGCTTGAAGCATTTAGTTGCAGTGGTGTGTCTACTCCCTCCTTCGAGATAGCCTGACCCACCAGTAGGACCAACCCACATGCAGGGAAGGAGGGACACATGCAGAGGTGGGGGGGGGGCACAAAGGAGGCCAGCAAAGTGCAGATACATGTAGCCCTATCAAGTTGCAGCACAGTCTCCACAGGGATCCAGAAACTAGACTTGTGGAGTGAAAGACACTAGGTTTCCCCCACACTCCAAGGTCAATCACAATCACAAAAGCATTGGAGCAATGATAGGCTGAAGGACTTTCCAAAGGATTATCTGTGGAGTTCGCTGTAAAACGTCCAGCATGGTAAAGCAGATCTGTACCACTAGAATGACATGTAAAGTGCCATCAGCCACAGCAAGCTATGCAATGGTACTAGGATAAGGAATGGCAGAGTACATGATTTACTTAGTCTTTGAGCAGCATAGCTTCCATCAGTTGCACAGTCAATGTTTTATTCCATGACAAGCCCTAAGATTATGGATCTTCAGAGTAAAAAGCCAATAAAGTAGTCAAGGTGGCTATGCTCTAGAGAGAAAGTGTAGGACCTTTGCTGCTATAATTTTACCTGCTAATGTGGATTCTTGCTGTTGCTGAATTGCAGCCTCTGTTTCGTTCCTGGCTGAGCCTTATTAGATGCTTTGCTTCTGTTTCTTCATGATGGGATGGTCTGATGCAATAAGACAATGTTTCTGTAGACTTAAACATACTTTTTATATGGGATTATCGATTGGGAGCTACATGGTTATCAGATCAACCTTCTACACAATCTTTTATTTTCAAGCCTGTCTCCTGATAAGCCTACAAGTGTTCTAGGCCAATGTTTGGTTTGCATATGATTCGTTTTTATTAAAGCTACGATTTGCATTTTAATCTTTCTTCCGTCCTGAGCAAATTGATTTATATCTCAGACACTCCTTTCCCAAATGTGACAATGGGTTGAGGACATGTAAATAGTTTGAACAATGTTATGAAACCCACTATATGTATATGAAATATCTCTTCTTTCTAAAAAAAAAAAAAAAAGAGCCTGAAAGGCCTGATCCACAATGATTTTCACTGGAGTGCATCAGGAAGTGTCTGCAGACATGGTAGGTTTGCACCTGCTTGGTTATACCTAGTTCACAAGGCCTAAAACAGGTGGCAATCCGGAGACGCCTTTAGCATCTTTGAGATTTTCATGGACAAATGTGAGTCACAAAGATTTGCTCAATGGTATATCAGCTGTGCTTCATTGTCATGCTTTGTGAATCCTGCATAAGGTAACAGAGGCATCTGAGATGTTCACAGGCATGTCCTGCTTTGCTCCAGTGCATATCTCTGTTTATTAGGCTCAGAGACTATTTACTTTGCACTGCAATAGGGACAGCAAAGCATTAAAAGTTGGCGCATCATTGATCTATCACGCATCAGATACAATTGGGGAATGATAAGCCTGTATTACTTGGGAGCAAATCAGTGATTTTCTACAAGAGACTAATGTTCAAATATTCAGCAAGGGAGCATTTCAGTAGATTATAGCTGGTCAGATAGCACAGCGAGTAGAGCACTCGCTTTGACATCCCTGCCCTACCGACGCAGGTTTGAATCCCGGCCGTGCCAAACACCACACACCGTGGGTAATAATAAGCAGCGCTCAGCTCAGATGCCTGAGGTTATGTAGTGCTATATGAATGAAAAATTATTATTATTATTCTGTGAGAGTGTGAGTGGAGGCTGGCTTCCCATGTCATTACACACGGTATTAGCTTGTTAATATAATTTACAATCATAAATTACTTCTCACTAGTTGGGTAAACTAGGCATATTATGCATAGCACATCAACAGCCTTACAATGAGGTCCCACATGTAGATACATGAACATCATTCCGAAGGGCTTATTGACGCTGTAATAAGAGATACTGAAGCATTATTGAGACTTTTCCACAGTGGTTGCTTTTTGATGCTCACCTGCTGCTTGTGCATAGTCTCTGGGCTTAAGACCCTTCTTTATAGACTGTGTGCGGTGCTCTACCACTGATTATGTGAAATGTTTGTTCCCTGAGCCCCCCCAAACCTCTAGCTTTTCAATGAATCGGGTACGTTGGTATTTATTTTCTGCCCCTTTCACTTCGATGTTTGTGGGAGAAAACAAACTAGATTCAGATGCAGGTTAAGGGCTGAAAGAAATATGAGAGCACATTATAAAAACAGAGTGATGGACATGAATACAAAGATAAAGACTCAAGAAACATTAGAAACCCATGTGAGGAAGATTAGGCACAGGGCGCTCACCAGGCTTATGCCACACATGTTCAGAGGTAAAGATAGGGGGTCTTCTGCATGGCACTTCTACAACATTTGGCTTACACCTTTTGTGTTTCTAACAATTGATTATTTGATTTCTAGGAGTTGAAATATGGAGATCAAGCAACGTACGAGCAATTGAACAGGTAACATCTTGTATTTGCTTTATGTTACGCTCTTCATTTGAAAAAAAACACTGTACAGCGTATTCGTATTCTTGTAACTTAATACCGGGTGTCGTATTTACTTTCCCCTTTTGGAACTTCCATATACAATTGGCACCTGAAATAAATGTTGGATTAGGTCTGAATGGAAGAGGCATGAACTTTGCTAAATTGCTAAAGTGTACAAGAGAATATTTGAACTGTTCAACTGACCGAAATATTTTTTGTCTCCTAACAAAAAATAATTTTGTTGCATCCTAAACATTCCGCAAGCGTTACACACTGATTGCACACTCACACCCAGATCACACAGGGATAATTTATGTATGCATTTAAGTGTGGAAAGAGTACGTGTAAATGTTTTTGAATTAAAATGTAAGTTACGACTTGTTGGGATTTAACAAGTGTTTGTACTTTGCAACGCCTCCAATCACAGACAATAACATTAGTATTGAGCAGATGTAAGTTGCTCCTGAGCGTTGTCCTGAGAAAAACAATAGAAGTCAGAGTTTTGAACTGCATGTAACCCACTAAAAGTTATCTGCTCTACATTGGTGACAGACATTACATTTGGATAATCAATGTGCCTTATTGCCAGAATGACAAAGATGTTTTTGAAAGAAAATATATGTCTTTTTTATTTGGTTAATTATTCCAAAAATAAATTAAACAATGAATGCAGACATTATTAATTATACAGGCTAATATTTCTTTTGATATGGAAAATGTTACATCCACCAATATTTGTGTTATTGTTCTGCGCTTGAATTAGACCTGACCAACTTTTAACATATCCTCGTTGTGTGTTGAAGCCATATCCCCATCTGAAAATTCTCAGATAAATGTGCTAAATTGACCTTAATCGAGAGTTCTTGTATGAATCCACGTGCACATTGATATCCTCAACTTATCTTGCAGATTGACATTCTCACTATAGAGTCTCCTTAATGACCTCAACTGCAAATCTTCTTTGATTTCAATATCCTCTATTAAATATCCTCAAATGAGTGTCCCGGAAAGACCTTTTTTTGAGTGTTCTTGTATAAACCCACTTGAAAATTGGTGTCCTCAACTTGGAGTCTTATTAAAATCCTCAACCGGAAATCATCAACACGTGTTTCACTAATTATGTAGCGGATTATGAGAATGTTTTGTATACCTGGTGTATTCAAAGCAGCATATGAGTTCTACAGAAATTAAGTAACCATTGGGTCAACTTCATAATGCAATACTAAAAGGGTAAGTTATTGAAATTATAACTGGCCTGTATTTCTCATGCACTGATTCGATCTATACGCAAGACTGACCTACTTTGCTATCAAGGCTTTGATTGGACCTGTAATTTGCTTTGGCAACAGCTATGCTATGACTGAATTAGCGCGGGGTAAGAGGGAAAAAAAGAGTGGGATTTTGCATCAAGGAAACCACTAACTGAGAAACCCTGCAATTACAAAACGAGTGGAAGAAGCCATTTATTTATTAAAATGTTTAAAGTGCCAGAAGCCCAAAGGCATTGTGGTGCTGTTACAATTGAAAATCTGTTACATGTGATAGAAACAGAAACAATCATGTCTGGTTACAGTGGAGAAATGCTGTACGTGCAAGGAGTTGCGGTTAATCATGCATACTTAGTTACAGTTGATGATGGTCAAGAGAATGCAGTAGCAGGAGAGGTGGGTCCATTGAACAGGGTGGTTTTGAGGCCCTCGAGGAATGTGGTAAGTGAAGTTTCAGCTCGCAAGGCGTTGGGTAGGGCATTCCAAAGTTTAGGGGCAAGATAAGTGAAGCAAATGCCTGGATGGTGGAATAAATTTGGAGAAGAGCTGGCAAATCATGGTCGTAGGAGCCTGATAGTGGGAGGAGGACTTCAGTGTCATCGGCATAGTTTGTGTAGGCTGTGCCGAGGGAGTCAAGTTTGTCAAAAAGGGGCTTGGTAAACAAATTTTAGAGGGTGGGGGAAGTGCAGGATCCCTGTGGCACACCAAAGTGGATGGTGGTAGGGGTAGCGTTGGCTATGTCAAAGAAGACTTTCATTGCTCTACCTTCTAAGAAGGAGGTGATCCAGGAGGTGGCACGGGTGGAGAAGTGAGCGGTACTGGTGAGGTGGGAGGTGAGAGTTTTGTGGTCTACGAGGTCGAACGCGGCTGATAGGTCGAGTAGTAGAAGGAGTGCAGGTTTGCCTGTGTCCATTATTTTGGAGATTTGGGACTGAAGGTCTAGGAGTTCGGTTTCGTTGCCGTGGCCTTTGCGGAATCCAGATTGCCTTTTTCAAAGGATGGAGTGGGTTTCCAGGAAATGTTCGATTTGATTGTGGGCGGCCTTGTCAAGAATTTTAAGGAGGAAGGGGATGGTCACGATGGGACGATAGTTGTTGGGGTATAAGGAGTCTAGGGACTGCTTTTTGAGAAGGGGACAGGCCCATGCTTCTTTGAGGCTCATTGGGACAATGCCTGAGGAGAATGAGGCATTAATGAAAGCTGTGATGAGTGGGGCCAGGGAGTCAACACTGTCTTTAATGACGTTCAGTGGGCAGATATCACCTTTGCAGTGAATTAGATAGATCAGAGAGAGCGCTGGGTAAGTATTTTACCTTGGAGGAGGGAGATTTTATTTAGAAGTGCTTCTTGTATACTATTGCACCAGGCTTGTTCTTTAATTATCTTGTCAGGGCTTACAGGTGGGGTGGTGAGATCTTTGAAAATGGAGAATAGTTCCTTAGACTGGGGGATAGCCTTGGAGATGCGAGAGTTAATGTTGTTGGATTTGGCAGTAAATATCGATTTTTTATATACTGTGGAGGAGTTTTTAAAGACATTTATGGTGGCCTCACAGGGGTTGGATTGCCAGTTAGAGAGGGCAATCCGTTTGTTGACGTGGAGGGCAATTAGGTCCTCAGAGAACCAGGGGTTGGTGTTCAAAGATTTTTTCTCTTTTTTTGCTTCGATAGGTGCAATGGCGTTGATGGCTTTTGTGAGGGTGCGAGCAAAGACATCAGCCAGGACCTCTCGGTCATTGGTGAATGGGGGTTTAAGTTCCTTGGTGTCTAGGAGTGGGCGAATATTGTTGGCCGTGAGTTTTTTAGAACTTCTCACTATGGCAGGTAGAGTATTGGAGAGGGTTTTAGTGGTGGGTTTGGTGGGGATGAAAAAATGAATGCAGTTGTAGTCAGTCCATGGGTATGCCAGGTTAAATGTTATGGTGGAAAGACAATTGTGGTCAGCCTCCCAATCCAGGGTGTGAACTTTGGAATGGGTGGGGTCAGTGACTTTTTGTGTGAAGCCTAGGTCTTTAAGGTCTTTGGCCAAGTCTGTGGCGGCCTTGTCTTTGGGGTCAGTGAGAATTAAGTTGACGTCGCTGAGTAGAAGGCTTTTTGAGGAGTTTTTCAGTTTGTTGCTTAAGGCATGGAGGAGGTGTCCCTGGAAGTCAGGGGTGGTTCCTGGAGGTCTATAGATGATGTGTAAATTCAGGGTGTTGTCGGCTGAAGTGGGCAGCTTGACCGAGAGGAGGTCGGTGTTACCTTCCCAGGTGAGGTTGCACTGTCTAACAGGGAGTTGGTTTCTGTGTATGAGTGCAACACCCCCTCCTATGACATGTTTTCTGTTCAGGCGGAGGGCAGGGTAGCCTTGAGGGAGTGTAAGCGTGATTGCAGGGCTGAATGCTTCGTTCAGCCAGGTTTCAGTAATGGCCAATAGGTCTAGATCAGATGTGATTATGAGGTCGTTGATTTCTAGGGCATGAGCTGGGAGGGAGCGGGCATTGATAAGAGCACATTTGAGTGCCTCTGAGGTTTTGGTCTTGTTAGGGGAGGGTGAGTGGGTGGGGGAGGTGGAGTGGGCAGATGAGGATGTGAATGTGGTCGAGCTTTTGCTGGTAGTAGGTGCAGGTTTAGCGGAGCGGGGAGGGAGTGTGACTGGGCGCTGACGTGATGTGAGGTGTGTGCTTGCTGGTTTGCGTGGGTTGGGTATAGTAGAATAAGAGTAGACTGCTTTGGTGTGATTGCCTAATGAGGGGTTTCTGTGGTGGGTGGGATTGGGAACACTAGGGAGAGACAGAGGGTGGGTGCATGTTCTCAGTCTCAGGTTCCTGGTTTCTGCAAGGGTCATGTTGGCTGGAGTACGAGTGCGGGGAAGGGAGGCGGAGTTGGAGGGAAGCTTGGGTATAGGTGTAGGAGAGAGGGGTGGTGTGGGGGGAGTGGTCAGCATGATTGTGATTGAATGCAGGAGTGTAGTTAGTGTAATAGCTAGAGTGATAAAATGTAGGGGAGGGGGGGAGTGAGGGCGTGTTATGGCATGTGGGCCTGGGGGGTGCTTTGCATGTAGTGGTAGGATACATTTGGTAATACAAAATTGCAAACATAGGCTAAATGCAATAATCACGCAAGGGGCAAAAATGGCTAAATGCAATAATCACGCAAAGGGGCCAAATAGGCTAAATGCAATAATCACACAAAGGGGCAGAAAAGGCTATATGCCGTAATCACTCAAAGGGGCAAAAATTGCTAAATGCAATAATCACGCAAAGGGGCAAAATAGGCTAAATGCAATAATCAAGCAAAGGGGCAGAAAAGGCTAAATGCAGTAATCACTCCAGGGGCAAAATAGGCTAAATGCAGTAATCACGCAAAGGGGCAAAAATGGATAAATGCAGTAATCACTCAAAGGGGCAAAAATGGCTAAATGCAATAATCACTCAAAGGAACAAAGTAGGCTAAATGCAGTGAGCACGAATTTACAGATGTAGGCTAAATGCAATAATCACATAGGGCAAAATAGGCTAGATGCAGCAATCACTTAGTAGGTAGGAAGATAAATCTCGCTACGCCGGACAATTAATCGGCATTAGTAGTCTAGATGCAGTAGTCCCTTAATGGGAAGGATGTGTAATAGGAGCAGCGGGTGGTGATCTGGCATTGTGCTGTTTATACATTGCAAGGAAGTGTACATTACAGTGCGGAGCAGAGTACAGGATACAAGGTGCCGTATGGGCGGAACAGCGGAAGTTTGTTTCCCTAACGGGAGCACGTGTTGTGCACTATTGGTGGGTCAGGGTAAGGAAGAGAAGTCGGGGAGCAAGCGTGTGATCATAGACAAGCTGTGTCTCAGCCGAGTTCTTACGCGGTTGCCATGATCTCTGGAAGTAGCTGGTCGAAGTCTTAAAGCAGAGGTCGCCTATGGGTGGTTGCAGGCACGGCCTCAGCACGGCCCACTGCGGACAGCCGCAGACAGGCCCTTATGAGCGGCCCTTAAGGAGGTAGACCCGGCTTCCAGCTGACGGTGACGTCGTCGATGTAAATAGGGCCAGCGTACCAATTGAGGCGTGGGGAAGTGCCGGATGCAGAAGCCTCTTAGAAGTGAACGTTGATGGCGTCGGCCATCTTACAATTTTTTGCAGGAGATTCAAAAATGGGCAAAGTGAAATGAAAATGATGTGCAAGTACACAGCTTGCCGTGAATCTTGCAGAGCAGCTGTGGATGGGTCTCGAAGGACAGAAGGGTCACCTTAGCTGTGCAGATAACACAGCAAGGACAGCGCTGGTAATTACCCCAGTGTCTGTGAGGGGTTCTCTGTGGCAGTAGGGGTGTTGAAGCTCTTATCCTGGAGGAAGGGAGAGGGCTCTAGCCCTCTTCCATGTCGGAGAGATCAGTGGTCTGCAGAACAGCCGCAGGCAGGCCCTTATGAGCAGCTGTGAAGGAGGTAGGGCCAGCTTCCGCCTGAGGGTGACGTTGGTCGCTGTAAATAGGAGTGGCGCACCAATGGAGGCAGGGGGCAGTGCTGGATGCAAAAGCCTATTAGAAGTGAACGTTGATGGCGTCGGCCATCTTACAATTTTTTGCGGGAGTTTAAGAAATGGGCGAAGCGAAATGAAAATGCTGTGCAGGTCCACGGCTGCCTATGAATCTGGCAGAGCAGCTGTGGATGGTTCTCGAGGGACAGAGGGGTCACATTAGTTGTGCAGATAACGCAGCAAGGACGGCACTGGTATTTACCCCAGCTATAGGGAATCTTTTCAAAGCCAACATCCCTGAAGACACCTCGTTCTCTACAAACTTGGATACTCTAATGGCATCTCCGAGAGGTATATTTAAGCAGTCTTCATCTTAGACTAAAAGATCTCAGCTGTTGGTTGAGTCTAATCTTCAAAATCAGTTGTCCTTTGGAAAGCCCAGCATAAATCCAACCAATCCATGGTAATTATGAGACGACTATAAGCTACAAGGGTCCACATTAACGCCTCTGTCACTAACAAAGTAAAAAGTACTTTATTGCAGTCTAAGCGCATTTTATTTAAAAGGGAGTTACGTTTCGGCTTCTACTGGCTGGATAGCTGCAGATGAAAAAAACAATAATTTTTCTCAGCGATTAAGGCAAATGATGCCACATTGGTGGGAACTGAGACAGAGAAAATAGACACATTTGCAAACTTTTACTCTGCTCTATACACCGCTCACCAGCATGACAATGGGCTCAAAGGCAGTATCGTTGGGAGATTAAGATCCCAACAATTTCAGAAGAACACGCAATCTCCCATAACAAGCCAAGTACAGGCAAGTGTCAGGAAATCCCTCTTGCATCTCACACATTATGGTGTAAGACACCCCTTGATATCCATGGAAATGCAGGAAGATGGGGAGTGCAGCTCTAATCCAATGCATGCTGAACAGACTACACCTCCAAGCAGTATTTGCGGTGATGTGAACCACGTCATGCTAAAAGCCTCAAAGTGAAAGTTGTCCTGCTCCTTAATGGACTCCTGACCCCCTGCAATGTTAAATACTATTGAGAAGACTTCTCAGGCTTCTGTTTGCCTCTCTCCTTATTTTGTCTCCACTGAAGTTTTCTTTGATTATCTTTGCTGGCTCTCCTGCCTAGTGACACATTTCTTCTAGTTCCTGCTTCTACTGTGTTTACTCCCAAACAAGTGCCTCGTTGTTACCCTACCTGTTAATTACATTTTCCCTTATTTCCCTTTTTTAATGAACTGTTGAAACTCTGTTCAACAGATTTTGCAACAATGTTCTCTACTGTACAGTTTTCGCTGCGGGCTAACCCTTAAATAAAGACTCATTCCGAAGACCAGATCGGAATGTTTCTAGTAGAGAGGTTGGATGCATCAATCTAATTTAGGCATCTTTCTTCAGAAATGAACAGAGATTAATGTCTGCCTACAGTTCAAGAATTAAGGCTATCTCTCTGTAGATTCCTCATCTCCACTTTAGCCTCTATTTTCTAGAACAACTTCAGAGCCCAGGGTAAGCTATCCTGATCAAAAATAAAGTTATGTCCTTATACTGATCTTAAACATTTGCTGGCAGTTAGATGGTATGCAACCAGTGTAGCAAACCAGAAGAAGGACCTAGACACATTTTTGACATATTCAAGGGTTTTTATATAAATGATAATAAAAACGTCTATCTTGCCCTACTGCTATGATGGTAATGCCCTGCCTAACACATTAAAAGTAAGGGTGCTTGTCAAAAGTCCAAAAGAAATAGCATCTAGTCCAAATCCTATTTAACAAACTGTCTCTACCAGTCAGGAAAAATATAACAAAAACAAGCAGCTCTGAGAAATAGCCCAATGCACTTAGTAATGGTATGTACGGCCTTAACACAGACCAGAAGTTTTTTTCTAGATGAATTTAAATCTATGGGGCAAACTCTTAGCGTAGAGGATTGGTGGAAATGGGTGCAAATTGGTGACCAGACTCGATTGGTAATTGCGGCTATGAAAATGTTGGAATATGTCCTGTCTGCTGATTGAGTGAGTATGGTTTGGACCCTTTGCTTATTAGGAGACTCCGGAGGCTGTCTGATTTGGATAGGATGGTGAATTTCCTGTTCCTTTTTTTTCTTCTCCTTTTCTTCTTCTTTTTTCTTCTTCATTTTGCTCTTCTTTGTTTTTAATTATTCTTGATATTGAAAGAATTGTTGGGGAATGGAGGAATTTGCTTTAATTTTAAAGGTTTTTGCTTTGTTTACTGTGTATAACTATGAAACCAATAACAAACATTAAGTAAAAAAGAAAAAGCCTCTGTCCTTGGCTTGTGCCTGGCCCAATCACATGAATTCCTTTCTTAGAAAGTGTTGAAAGTGTGTCAATGTCTCACAATACAGTCCTCAACTGCAGTTTCTGTATGCCAAATCTTAATTCCATATGCTTCCTTTTTGCCGGGAAAAATCGCTTTTCTCAGTACAATTCCACCATTTTGGATTTGTTCTTGGCAATGTTCTTGGTTTATGCTTATTGACTGGAACCTACCAGCTTCTCTCTCCCTCTCCAGTTCTGCTTGTTATGTTTTGTATTTCCTGTGCACCCCAAAGTCCTCTTGCCCTCTGACAGGCTTGTTTTAGCCGGGCCTCGCTGGGGTGTCTGCCCGTTCAGGTTTTCTTGGCTGCCATAACCCTTGTGGATTTCCCAGCCTTGAGTGTTACTGTCTCTCGTTTTCTCAAGACTCTCCAAAGCCCTCTGGCCCTCCGACCGGCCTACTTTAGCTTGGATTTGGGAGGATGTTCGCCTGATCGGGTTTATCTGGCTCCTGTAACACTTGTGGCTTTCCCAGCCTCAAATATCCCAGTTTGCCCCTCTCACTGGTGTTATCTCTTCGGGAGCATTTGCTCCCCTTCTGCTGCCCAGCTTGACAGGTAATGCACTTCTCATGCAGAGGTCGGGGATCTGGTACCTCCACTGTGGTCCAGTCTTAACATCAGTAAACAGGCCCCAGGCCCACCACAGCTTCTGTGTGGTTGCACTATCAGGAAGGACACTTCTTTGTCGGTCAGAAAGCCAGAATTCTGGTATCTTGCTATTGACTCGCTCGCTCTACATGTTACCACTGGCTATGTGGTATAGCATGGATCTGCCCCTCCAGGATGTCCTCCTCTCAGAGGCTCACCTCTGGTTACGATTTTTCGCACTGATTCAGCTTTCCTCATGGTGTTATGTATGTCATCACAAACAAAGGGGGTGTGTCGTTCCTCTTTGATTGTGAAGATCATGCAGGACCCAGCATTACCTGAAGCCAATGTGTTTGAAGAATTGCCACTACCAGGAGAATACAAAAGAGAAGCAACAACAGTCTTTCTGATTTCCATGATGGCAGATAACGTTTTCTGGACAGAGAGTTAGTTACTGGAAAGGGAGTTCTTGTGCCTAAGAGGGGAGTCACTCCCAGTGAAGTCCTACTTTCCAAGACCACTAAGGAGGGTCTTGCTGAGCGGGCTCACCCCTCAAACCTAAAGGGGATGGCACCACTCCTGAGGAGAACAGACAAATATTCCAGATTCATCACACCAGACTATGGAAGAACGCTGATCCTCCCACAAAATAGATGTGGTGAACAAAGGAATGGGAAATGCTTGTATTGCAGAAAATAGCACATGTATGAAACATTCACATGTTTTGCCATCTGGTTGCCTGTCTTGGAATTCTCTGCAAGCACTGCATGGGTCTAAGGAGCCCCAAGAGGTTGAAGGTACTTAAATGGCTTTATGAATGATGTTAACGTGACAATACTCTTCCTTTTGATAAACTAAATATACATTGATGTTTAAGCTCTATACAATGGGCTGGGGCGTGTCTGGGAAATGAGAGTTGGCTTATTTAGTGGAAGTTAATTCTGATGAAGACTGGCCTGACCTTATGTCTGATTTGCTATTTCGATTTTGTAAAATGTTAATAAATGTTCATTGAAAAAAAAAAAAATTCAATAATTGTTTTTAGGAACTTTCACGACATATCTTCCTCTACAACATCTTTTAAGTCACAGATTTCCTTGTAGTGTTGATTAGCATATGCCATTCTGACAACCTTAAATTCCAAGTGGACCTCTGATAAATAAATAGCAATGAAGTCTACCTGAATTTCAGATTCAGTTGTGTTTGAGGAGGTTTTTTCTGCACTTCGCAAGGCATTTTGTTCATTTTTGGCATACCATTATTTAAGATGTACTATGTCATATGCATGAAATCTTTTTTGATTGATGCACCCACTCAACCTCAGTTCCATTGGCTCTTTTCACTCAATTGAACAGCATCAAACATCGTATAATCTGCAACGTCAGTGCAAACAGTGTTTAATGGATGTCTGCTCACTTCAGGTTTATTGCAAAAAAAGCGGGCATTATTTTGTAATTGTGAACTGGTCCTTTGGGACTTATACAGGGGAGCTCATTTCTGCTCACTGAGCTCTCACCAGCAACTTCATGTTAAAGTTGCTGTTTGTGTCTAGTCTGTAGAGTATCAACTTTATTTTTGTTCATGTAACAGGACAAATGCCACTTTGGTTTATTTTTTCTGCAATTCAAATTTATTAGTGTTCTGAAAAAAATGAATAACTGAACGTCTAACACGAGAGTTGTAATTAGATATCTGCACAAAATATTTTTGAGACCCCAATGGCTTCATATTATGACTAATTTGTTTGTCTGAAAGTATCTTTCAAATGGGGCCTTAGAAATGTAAACCTGTCCATAAATTACAGTGATATTAAGAGGTTGTATGCACTTTGTTGATGTCCATCTTGATGAATTTCTCAATCGTACATGCCATGTACCATAGAGTGATACCAAGAAATAGATAATATATTGCTGATTTATGATGACACAATGCCAGCCCAACTTTGTTACTCACTGTCAGTGACACCGAGCATGTATTGTTCTACATATGACCTGTACTATAGAGCAGAAATCATATGTCACAGGATTCGAACAAAATGTGATTGATATTCTGGATGCACTCAGGCTTAAACATTCATTACAACTGATACATTCCAGTGGTTTTATTAGGACATATTAAGAGTGAGATCAAAGTACAGTAAAGAGAAGACATGGCTCATTTTACAACCAATGTTTTCAGAATGGCATAGCCAATTAATAAACCTACCTTGCGTGTCTTGTAAACTCAAGTGCTGGCTTTAGTAGATGTGATGAGCATCTGAGATTTTAATGCATGCGTTCTCCCCACTTCGAGCTGTCTGCACCATATCAACAAGTTAGATTACATTATTTGACTTTATTTTAAGTAATGTCTGTATTTTTTGTCTCGTGTCTGTCAGTGAGCAACTGTTTGTGCAAGTTTAGGTAAACCTCAACATTTAACAGTTTGCTACATTTTCTTCAAGTTCATATTATAGAACAGTGTTTTACATGTGTTAGTAATATCTTTTAATTCAAAATGTTGACTATTATAGATGTATTCCATGTAAAAAAATAACATTTCCAAAATGTTTCTATCTTTAGATGCTTTCATACTAGATTGAGGTTCAGATCATTCCATTTGTAAACATATTTTTATAATTTGTTTTAAAAAAAATATCACTGTAGGCCCTGAAACTATGCTTGAGAGAAGTGCGGGTGCATGCAGAGAGAATTCAAAGCCATGAATAATTGGATCATCGGACACTTGGAATGTGGCTGACTACAGAAAGAGCTCATAGCTGGAATGTCTCCTCCTGGGAATGCTGCAGATGCAACAAATCATGTTTTCAATAGATCATTCTGATTTTTTTTATTCAACTGAATCGTGAAAGAATATACAAACTGTAACTAGGCTGTTCTTCACTTCATTTGCACTGTTTTTGGTATATTATTGATAGATAAAGTTTTCCTTGAGGGAGCAAATTGGCCTATTTCTGTCTCAGGAGGAGAGCTTAGGGGCAACGTGCTCGCTTCGGAAGCAAGACGACACAGAGCAGCATAGGCTCGATCCCCGGGTCCACGCTTAGAAACCTCTCGGTATTAAGCACGTTATAAATAACCTATCATATCATATCATTATATATATATTTTATCAGAAGCAGTAATAATGCTTGGTAATGAAACTGAAGGTTTTACATTATTGCTTTGTTAATGAGTAAACTTTTTGTGATGTACATATTTAAGCCCATTAATAATGACATAATGACACATGTTGATTTTTTAGCTTTTAGATTTTGGAAGTCTCCAAAAGGGTTGTGTTAGACTACTAAAATAGTGTACAGTTTACACAAACATCTTTTCATTTGAATAGAACTTCACAAAGTTGGAAGAGCAACAGTAACAATCTTAGATAACGTTAAACAGAAGTGAAGACCGGGGTCTACTCCCGAACGTATCTTCATCCACTCTCCCAACAAGTTGCATTTGATGATTTAATTAAGTGCATGCCATGGTCAGAAGATGATTTGCCAGTTATTCAGGCTACATATGAAAATTAAAATAATTTTTCTTGTCTGTCAATACATGGTGTCATTTACTACAGAATAAATGCCTATTCACAATGAAGTAACTATCTGCCCCTTGATCAATACCCGGAGAGTGCTATCCATTTAACAAAGAAGTTTATATGATAAATTCCGACTTACTTCTAGCTTAGCTTTTTATTACGTCTGAAGTAAGTCAAGGTAATTTCTCATAGAACCTCTTGTAGTAGCTTCTTAGTGAATCAGATAGTACTCTCCAGATTTACGTGAAAGAAAAAAAAGTTCAGACCGGTACAAAAAGTCTGAAAAATGCTTCGAACACCCAAAGTTTCAACCTTTGGTGGTAGCATTGTAGGTGAATATAAAAAAAAAAGACTGTGGGAGCTGCGGGGGTGTCTGTGTGGTATAGTGAGCGGGGTGTTGAGAGGGACACCTCCGCAGCACACCTGACAAAAAAAAAACAGGGGCTGCGGGGGTGTCCCCTGCAACACCCCACTCACTATACTGTATGGTATAGTGAGCAGGGGTTGTGGGGGACATCCCAGCAGCTCCCAAAAAAAAAAAGAAAAAAGAAAAGGATGCTGCGGTGCCGGTTCCCGATCACGGAAGTGAAAAGGGCACTGACACCTCAGGGACTCAGCGTGTAAAAAAGGTAAGTAGGGTTTGTTTATGTTGGAGGTGTGGGTGGGGGTGTTTTGAGGGTGTGGGTGGGGGAGTGTTGTGGGTATGTTGTGGGTGTGGGTGTGGGTGTGGGAATGTAGGGGTTTTGAATGTGTGTTCGCATGGGAAATGTGTGAACCTTCCGTGACGGAAAAATCACGCAGATCCGAAAGATAAGGCAGAGTTTTTCTTAGTAACCCCTTCATGAATTAGGTCAAAAATATTCTGTATTCTCTTATATGACAGTTTATTTTTGCCTCATATTTCATGTATTTGTAACCATTCGCAATATACATTGACATAATTAAACACATAACTCTTGAACTAATTCTATTCTTGTATTGATATTGTTGAGTGTTCAAATGTTGTCTCAAGTTATGCGTAAATTATTTCAATATTGCAAACACACATTTTGAAAATCTCTCCCAAATTAATATTTTGGTCCACTATATCATTATAAGCATTGCAATGAATTAATATATCAGAGTTATCATATTCTTTGTATAAGGGTATGCTTTGTGTCAGGACTCTGTCGTACTATCAGTAAGAGCAGAGAGCTTGCAATGGCCTTGTTTGATGTGTTTTCCTGCTCTTTTGGCATCTCATATGTGTTATTACCTCTGCATTTATCTCAAAACAATGCTTAATGATGTTCCGAATCAATTCCAGTCAACAGTCCTCTCCCTTTTTAGCATATCCAGAATTTCACATTCTTTTCCATGAAGAGTTTCCTTTCTCAGGCTGTAGAAAAACTGTTTTCAGGAGTTGGATCCATGATTATCTGTACCAGCACCTCTACTTTCACATGTGTACCTGATAGGAACTGCCTTTATAATATTTTGCCCTAGAGCTCATTGTTCTGCCTTGTTAATTCTGGATCACTGTATCTAGTTCTGTGCTTTCTTGCTGTTTTGCTTTTATACTTTTCTTTTTCTGTCAAAGTGGAGCAGTCCAGCCTGGGGCATGTTTCCTTGTGTGCTCCTCGTTTGATGCTGTTCCTACTGTCCCTGTTTGCTCTGCTGTTGCATTCTGGCATTGTAGCAGCACCATTTTATTATCGTTGTCTTTTAAGTCATTTTGATTTCTTCAGCTACAATGTCTAGTGTTAATTATAACATTTGCTTCAATCATAAATCCAGTTTGTTTTCTTAAATTATTAGACGAATGTATTAGTTCAAACATGTGAGAACTCTTCCCTCTGTTCTATCTGCATTCTCTCATGTCTCTTGCCTCACTTTGACCTGCAACCCAAACCCCTGATGCAGTTTCCATTGTTCCAGTGCTTGAGTGAAGATGCTAATCCTAGACTGTCTCAGGTGTTGTCTTTTTGCACTGTAGTGGCATAATTCGAATGTATGTATGTAGGTATGTATGTATGTATGTATGTATGTAGGGGACTTAAAGAGTGTGAACCAAGTTAGAAAGCAACTGAATTCTGCACAATTAAAGTGAGTGGAAAATAATGGCAGTGTGATGTCTAGTCAGTCTGTGATCGTCATTTGTTCTTGAAGTGTTCCTTGAAGAGAAGGTTGTTGCTGAGCATGGGAGTAGAACAGGAGAATGCTTGTTTTCTTCATCTTCTTCAGTGCATTGCATATTGTGGGATCTGGTGTCTCCTATATCTGTATGTATGTGTGGAGGTCTGTGTGTGTGATGTCAGAGTGTGTGAGGTCAATGAGTGCATGCAGAATATCCCTAACCCTTGTGTTCCACCAGTGATGGTTGGGCAGAGCTACCTCGGTGGTGGGCATCGGTGGGTCCTATATGTGCTGTTATCCTATGTTTAGTTGTAAGAAAAAAAAGGACTTACCCACAAACCTACCTGCAGATTCTGTAGAATAAGTCACTACAAACCGACGACGAGTGGGCCACAAGGGAGCCAGGAGAAGAATCCAGGTGAAACAGATACTGTAGTGGGGGAGCAACCAGGGTTGTTCCCAGGGCCAGCCCGGGGCAAGCAAATTTTGTTTCCTGGTTCTTTTTCATATTTTCTATGTTCTATGTAGATTTTATTCAGCCAATTTCTGGTGGCCTGCAACAAGCGAAAACATGATATGATATGATATGATATGGCATTTGTAACGCGCCTATACACAAGTGTTTCAAGGCGCAACGAGGCAGGGAGGGGGGAACAAGGGGAAGACAGACAACGATCCTACTAGGCCAGGTGTCATTCAGACCGCGCAAGTGCAGGGGTTGGGGGAAGGGAAAAAGTGCAAGGGGAAGGGGAGGGGGGAAGTGCAGTACAAAGTAAGTAGAATAAAAAATAAATAAATAGGGCCGGCTGGTGGCAAGTGCAAGGTAAGTGCAGACAAGTGCTGGGAAGGGGGGGCTGTAGGGATACAGAGACAGTCCCGCAGTGCAGGGGTTGCCAGGGAGGCAGTGCAAGTGGAGAGTGGCTGGGCCCAGGACCGAGGTCGGTGAAAGTGGCCCAGTTGCAGATTCAGTGCAGTTTCAGTGAAGAATTTAGCAGGGGAGAGGGAGAGAGAAAGCAGAAGCAAAGAGGAAGGATTTGAGGTGCTTCCGGAACGAGAGATGGTTCTCCTCAACTTTCAGGGAGGCAGGAAGGATGTTCCAGAGGGAGGCCACTGCCGCGGAGAGAGATCTACCCCCAGTTCGTTGCTTCGAGAAGCGGCTGACCCTGAAGGAGTTGGAGACGGATGAGCGAAGGGCTCGGGAAGGCAGATATTTAGGAAGAGAGAGTTGAAGGTATTTAGGCCCCAGGCCCCAGAAGGCCTTGTGGACAATGCAGAGGGTTTTGAACTTAATCCTCGCAGTCACAGGGAGCCAGTGTAGAGATTTCAGTCCTGGAGAGATACGGTCCCTGGGCTTGAGGCCAAGGACAAGTCTCGCAGTTCTGTTCTGGATGAGTTGCAGAGGGCGGAGAGTTGAGGCAGGCAGATTAAGATAGAGGCTGTTACAGTAGTCCAGCTTCGAGAGAACCAGGGCTCGGGAGACAGTGAGCTTCTGGGGGAAGGAGAGGAAGGGAAGAATACCTCTGAGGAGATGCAGCTGGTGGTGTGACTTCTTAGAGACGTCAGATATATGAGGAGAGAAGGAGAGTGTGGAGTCGAAGATGACCCCGAGGTTTTTTGCCTTGCAGGTAGGTGCAGGAAGAGGGCCAAGAGAGGCTGGCCAGAGAGCTGCAGGGAAGGAGGGAGTGGGTGTGCCGATGAGTAGAATCTCAGTCTTACTGGCATTAAGGCAGAGGTCATTGGCGGCACACCATTCCTGGATAGCAGACAGACAGTCAGAGATGAGCGAAGGAGAGGAGGAGGCCGAGGGTAGCCTGAAAATGAGCTGGGTATCGTCCGCATAGCACTGAAAGTTGGGGCAGAGAGCGGCGATGCGGTGGGCAAGGAGTGCCAGATACTGGTTGAACAGCCAGGGAGAGAGATTAGATCCCTGGGGAACACCACATGTGGAGAAAAAGATGTCAGAGAGGAAGGACCCAAGTTGGACCTGGGAGGGTCGATTGGAAAGGAAAGAGGTCAGCCACGCCAGAGCCTGACCAGTGATACCCAGGTTATCTCGGAGACAGTTGAGCAGGATGGCATGGTTGACAGTGTCAAAGGCAGAAGAGAGATCGAGCAGAATGAGAACACACGGAGTGTTGGGGTCGAGGTTCAAGAGCAGGTCCTCACGGATGTTCAGGAGAGCAGTTTCTGTACTTCTGGCCGCTCTGAAGCCAGATTGATGGTCATGAAGACTACCAACAGTTTCAGCATGGAGGTTAAGCTGGGAGATGGCCAGTTTCTCCAGGAGCTTGCCCAGGAAGGGAGTGATGGAGATTGGGCGATAGTTAGCCGGGCAGGAGGGGTCGGAGGAGGGTTTCTTAAGAAGAGGGTGCACAAGGGAGTGCTTGAGGGGGGATGGGAAGACTCCAGAGGCAAAGGAGTGGTTGCAAAAGTCAGCCAGGGCAGGAGCCAGGGAGTCGATGTGGTCCTTGATAGTTTTGAAGGAACTGGGGTGAACCTGTTTAGACGAGACTTTCATAGATCAGACTTGTCTGGAAACCTCGTCCGCAGAAAAAAGGGGAAAGGCAGAGAAGGAGGGAGGAGTGGTGGCTGCAGAAGGGCCAGAGGAAGAGCCGGGAAGAGAGGGAGGGAGGTGATAGGAGGAGAGTGAGGACAGGATGTCCTGAGTTTTAGAGATGAAGTGAGAGGCCAGTGCAGTGCAGAGGGCCTGGGGGGGGACAGGAGAGGTAGAGACTGCAGCAGGGTTGGCAAGCTCCTTGCAGATTTTAAAGAGTTCAGCCGAGTTGTTAGATGCCGCAGAGATGTGGGCTTGGATAAGGGCTCTCTTCTTGGTGAGAATGGAGAGACGGTATTGCCTTTGGAGCAGGCGGCAGGCCAGTTTGTCAGAGGATGAGCATGAAGCACGCCATTTCCTCTCTGCCACCCTGCACTTGCGTTTTAGGGTGACGAGATCCGAGTCATACCAGGAGTTACATTTGGCTTTGGGCTTCAGGCGGATTTTCATGACAGGGGCAAGGATATCAAGAATATCAGATATAGCAGAGTGGAGCATGGAGAGGGCTGTGTCTGGGTGGGAGTCAGCCAAAGGGGGAGGGGGGGCGAGAAGGTGGCAGCGAAAGCCTCAACTGACACGCGCTTCATGTGTTGGATGACCGAGAAGGTGGGCGGCAATGATGAGGGTGGCTTTGCCTGTGGGGTAGGGAGGGTGAGGTGGGAGGATAGGAGAAAGTGATCACTCCAGGAGAGAGGAGTGGAGAGAGGGACGGAGAGGGGAAGGTCAGAAGAGATCAGAGCATCAAGAGTGTGCCCTGCAGAATGAGTAGGCCCAGACGGGAGAATAGAGAGTGAGAGAGAGTCGCAGAGGTCACAAAAGAGTCCAGTGGGGGGACAGGAGGCATCCAGGTGGATGTTGAAGTCACCAAGAAAGAGGAGTTGAGTGGTTGAGGACAGGAGTGAGGCGGAGAGGTCAGCCCACTCAGAGAGGAAGGAGGAAATTTGACCAGGTGGCCGATAGATAGTAGCCACAGTAAGGGAATGGCTAGGAGAGAGAGAGAGTCGGCAGACAAGACATTCAAAAGAGGAGCAGGTCTGCGTAGGAGTGACAGTGGCAGAAATCCACTCAGGGAAGATAAGGGCAACACCCCCCCTGCACGGTTGGGCCTGGGCACGGAGAGGATCTTGTAACCGTCAGGTAGGAGTGTGTCAAAGCAGGTGACAGAGCTGGCTGTGAACCTTGTCTCAGTGAGATCGAGGACGTCAAGGTCCAGTTCCTCAAGAAGGCGACAGATATCAGAGGAATGCTTGATGGCCGAGCGGGAGTTAAGAGTGGCAATGTGGAGAAGGTTGCCATCCTTGAAGGACTTCCGGGGAGGGGTACAGATCAGAGGTACGCCCTGCGGAGGTGTAGAAGAAGGAGGTGAAGAAGGAGCGCGAGAGGGGGCAGGGAGGGAGGGTAGAGGCAAGGTAGCCGAGGACAGAGGAGGGGAGACAGCAGGAGAGGAAAGGAAGTTGATGAGGCGTGGGAAGCGTCTATCAAAGAGGTGAAGGTTGGCCTGAGGGCCTTGGACCAAGACGGTCCCATTAGCGTAGACATTAATGATGGCCTTAGAGGAGCGGAAGGGGGCCAAGAGGACATCCCAACGGGTGCCACCATTAATGGGAGAAGAGGAAAAAGGAGAGAGCACAGAGACCATATGAAGGGTCCATAGGTCAGGCGAAGGCACGAAAAAGAGGATGTCAGTGAGAGTTTCCTTAGAGCAGGCACTAGTGTAGGTGTCAGCGATAGGGAGGCCTGGGTTGGAGACCAGGATGTCCTTTTTAAACTTTTTCCTACCAGATTTAGTGAGGAGAGCAGGATAGTCAATAGAGAAGCAGTTAGAGAAGATAGGCGAGATAGAGAGCACCATGGGGTAGGAGGGAGTGCGGGTGGAAGACAGACGATACGAGAGCACGCAGACAGGAAATGAGCGGCAAGCACAAGTTTACCACATTTCAGGACAACAACAGTAAATGCGTATTAGGTACACAGTGGAGAGGCCACCTAAGTTTGAGAATCCTGCGAGGGGAGAAAAAACCCTAGTTTACTACATTTCAGAACAACAACAGTAAATGCGTATTAGGTACACAGTGGAGAGGCCACCTAAGTTTGAGAATCCTGCGAGGGGAGAAAAAACCCTAGTTTACCACAACTGTGGAACACAGTGAGATGAAGACACCATGCGAATGCAATGACCAGGTGTAGGTGGGGTGGTCCGGGAGCAGGTGGAGATAGCAAATTGAACGTGCGCCTTGCGCCTTGCGTCCCCTGCAGACACCTGCAGACACAGTGGGAGCCGCAGCTGTAGGAGCTGCCCTTTGCCTGAGGGGCCCTTAGCCGTGGGGGCTGCCGGACAGGGGGCTGCCCAGGAGGGTCAGTAGATAAGGGGGGGTGGGCGGGCAGGGAGGCGGGCTGGTGGAGGGCACCAGGAAGAGGCTGCAAGGGGAGGGGGGAGAAGAAAACACAACCACACGCTCGGAGCGCGAAACGAAGATTAAACACATACAATCCGGCAGATTCTTACTTGTGGCCCTGATGGACCGGCAGGATTCCAATCCTGCAGCTGGGCTGCCCGGCGAGCTGCTCTCAATCCCAGGAAATGCGAAAAGAGGCGAGCGGGGAGAGCAGCCGTCGGGTAGTCCAGAGGGACACCGACTTTAGCCAATCAGAGGGGGGGGCGGGCAGGGAGGCGGGCTGGAGGAGGGCACCAGGAAGAGGCTGCTAGGGGAGGGGGGAGGGAGAAAACACAACCACGCGCTCAGAGCACGAAACAAAGATTAAACACACACAATCCGGCAGATTCTTCCTTGTGGCCCTGATGGACCAGCAGAATTCCAATCCTGCAGCTGGGCTGCCCGGCGAGCTGCTCTCAATCCCAGGAAATGCGAAAAGAGGCGAGCGGGGAGAGCAGCCGTCGGGTAGTCCAGAGGGACACCGACTGGAGCCAATCAGAGGGGGGGGCGGGCAGGGAGGTGGGCTGGAGGAGGGCACCAGGAAGAGGCTGCAAGGGGAGGGGGAGGGAGAAAACACAACCATGCGCTCGGAGCGCGAAACAAAGATTAAACACACACAATCCGGCAGATTCTTACTTGTGGCCCTGATGGACCGGCAGGATTCCAATCCTGCAGCTGGGCTGCTCGGCGAGCTGCTCTCAACTCCAGGAAATGCGAAAAGAGGCGAGCGGGGAGAGCAGCCGTCGGGTAGTCCAGAGGGACACCGACTGGAGCCAATCAGAGGGGGGGGCGGGCAGGGAGGCGGGCTGGAGGAGGGCACCAGGAAGAGGCTGCAAGGGGAGCGGGGATGGAGAAAACACAACCACGCGCTCGGAGCGCGAAACAAAGATTAAACACACACAATCCGGCAGATTCTTACTTGTGGCCCTGATGGACCGGCAGTATTCCAATCCTGCAGCTGGGCTGCCCGGCGAGCTGCTCTCAACCCCAGGAAATGCGAAAAGAAAAACATCACATAGCTTTCACCCACCCTCAACCTCTCGAAATTGGGGGGTTTCACCCTGCAAACCCCCCTTCCTCAGCCCCCACCACCTCCCTCCCCACCCAAGAATTTCCCTCAACCAAAAACATGCACACAAACACACACATGCACTTACGGATTCTCCCCCGATAGTGCTTCCGGATCCTGGCGTGCCTGTAAGATCCTCTGCACACTTGTGTGAAGCAGGGGCATGACAGTTCGATTTAGAAAGACCGCTCTGATCTTTTTTTGTATCCATCAAAATTAAGCTATATTTTGACTTTGTTCCTATTTCCTCGCCTCGTTGCTCTGCTAAATACAGCGCTGCTGCCAAACCAGCAGTGGCACTGTATTTAATTAAGTGATTAACTCCCCGATCCCATGGTGGAGTGGGGAGTTAATCACTTCAATAGGGTGCTGAAGCTAAAGCAGCATGGGGCAGCCTTTGAAAGGCTGCCTAATGCTGGGTTAGCATCACCGCTCTATTGTAATAAAAAGCACCCGCTCTCCTGCTCGCAGACCCAATGCCAACAGGAGAGTGGGCATATTTTATTACAATAGGGTGCCTGCTGTGCCTTCATCCACCAAACAAGCTCAGGGAGCCCTTGAAAGACTCCCTCTGAACAGGCATGGTTGCCCTGGCGCCCGGGCCTAATTAGGCCTAAAAGAAGACCCACGACACAGTGAGGCCTACAGAGTAAGGTTAGCTGAAAGAAATGCTATGCTGAGAAGCAGTGATAGAGCAGTAACAGTAAGGCAGGAGAAGCCCTAATAGTATCAATAATGCATTTTAGAAAGAAAGGTAAAGGGACTGATTCATGGAATTGTGTGCATTATCCCTGCAAAGCCTACGTGTTGAGATCAAATCTGCACAGCACTAAGGGCAAAGTTTCCTTATACTATCCCTATTAGATAAGTGGCACACCAGCGCAATCTAGTATTAGGCATGGATTAGGCAGTATTAGCAAGAAAATCGGTCTATCCTTTCTGTCTTTTTCAACAACCTTTTCTCTCTCGGCCACTTGGAGACTGAGAAAACCTCTGTGCGGTAGAGAAATAACTATGCACAGATGTGCTCTGCCCTTGTGTTGTGGTAAACTACTGACAAGTAAGGGCATTACTCTGTTCACTTGAAATTCAGTGCCCCTGTGCTTTTGTGAATACAACATCCAGCACCCCAGCTATTCTGTGTGAGGTCCCACGTAAGTAACAGCTGCACCCCAGCTACTTTGCTCGTGGTCCCACATAACGGCTGCACCACAGCTACTCTGCACAAGGTCCCACGTAAGTAACAGATGCATCTGAGCTACTCTGTGTGAGGTTCCACGTAGATAATGCCTGCACCCCAGCTCCTCGGATCGAGGTCCCATGTAAGTAACCGCCGCACCCCAGATACTTTGCGTGAGGTCCCACGTAGGTAATGGCTGCACCCCAGCTACACTGCATGAGGTCCCACGTAGGTAACGGCTGCCCTCCAGCTACTCTGTGTGAGGTCACACGTAAGTAACGGCCGCACCCCAGCTACTCTGCATGAGGTCCCACATAAGCAACGGCTACACCACAGCTACTCTGTGCCATGTCCCACATAATTAATGGATGCACCCCAGCTACTCTGTGCGATGTCTCACGTAAGTAACGGTTGCATCCCAGCTACTCTGTGCAAGGTCACACGAAAGTAACGGCTGCACCCCAGCTGCTCTGCACAAGGTCCCACTAAGCAACGGCTGCATCTCTGCAAACCGTCCCCCCTATTCAAAACACTAACAAACTGCTGACAAATAGCCCGACCGCACAGCAGTCCCTCGGGTACAGACACCATCCAAAACCCCCACTCACTACTGCCACTACCACAGGCAGCCCCCTCAAGTGCCGACACCACCCACCAGCCCCCCTGACCTCTGGCTCTACCCAAGGCAGTCCCCTCAAGTCCTGATGCCCTGCTCACATCTGACACCAACCCCAGGCACCCCCCTCATGTCCTGACACCACCCACAAGCCCTGCTCACCTCTGACACTATCCCATGCACCCTCCTCAAGTCCTGACAGAACCCACCAGCCTCCCTCACCTCCACCACTGCCCCAGTCAGGCCCCTCAAGTCCTGAGACCACCCACCCCCCTCACATCTGACACCACCCCAGACAGCCCCCTCAAGTCAGGACACCACCCACCAGCCCTCCTCACCTCTGCCACTACCCCAGGGAGCCATCTCAGGTCCTGACACCACCCACCAACCACCCTCTCCTCTGACATCACCCCCAGGCAGCCCCCTCAAGTCCTGACACCACCCATCAGCCCCCTTCAACTCTGCCAATACCCCAGGCAGCGCCCTCAAGTCCTAACACCACCCACCAGACCCACTCACCTCCGATACCACCCCTAGCCAGCCCCCTCGAGCCCTGACACCACCAACCAGCCCCCCTCTCCTCCAACACCAATCCAACTTGACCCTGCCACATAATCCCCTTACCAGTCCAATGTTGACCAACAACTTACCTCAACTCCACTGGCCTGCCACCCACATGAAACACACTGGCCACATTCCCCCCCATATACTCAACAACTTGGAGCCCTGATGTAGAGTGCATGTGTGTAGCTCATCACAGGACTCCCTGGTACATCACCACCAGTGGCACAGAAACAGGACAGCAGAATCTAGCAGCAGCTGCACAGTGCAATGTGATGCAATGTGACATAACATTGTGCCCATGTGCCATTGCAATTGCCTTAAAGTGCCATAGGTGAATGACCTAGGGGAACACTAGTCTGAGACTTCACTGATAGGAGAGTGTCACATGTATTGTGAAGGCAAAGTAGTAAACAACAATCAATGAATGAAGGGACTCAGGCAGGAAAGTATAGCATTCAAAGCCCCTGCAACTAACACAAGCGAAACAGACATGTTTTGGGATGATGCAAAGAAAGTCTGAGCGTGTGTGAGCCAAGCAGATGAATGATGTGTACAACCACATATAAACAAACTCACATGTGATGATGAAGCATTATAGTGGTAGATGTGCTGCATGACATGAAAGCACACACTTGTTAATAGCTGATGTGTGCTGGTGGGTGGCCATGCATTGTGATGAGCATATGACACACATCCACAGATAGTCCCCAACCCATGTAACAGTCACATAATACATGAATACCAAAATCAAAGTAAACCACATGCAGCACATGAAAAAAGAGACAACAACAACTGTGTGATGAATGAAGAGAAATTGTATTAAAAATATTTACACTATGAAAAACTACTATGTGGAAAGGGGGAAATGTCCAAGGGGAAAAATGAACTAAATTCCCAAAATAAAAAAGTACTCAATGAACTATTTACATAGGCAGCAGGCAGAATAGTCTCTCATGATGTCCTCAAGAGCATTCCTCGTCCTCCACATCCTGGATGGCTTGCAGGCTCTGCCTCATCCTCCTTTCCTTTTCCCCTGAATCCCTGCAAGCCTCCTCCAGTATGACAAGCTGTCTCAGTGTCCTTCCCTCTACCATATCTTCGGTGGATCTAGCATCCTGTGCCATCCTGGCCCGCTGTCTCTCTGCCATCAGCGGCATCCTTAAGTCCACCATGACGCACACCAATTGCCTAAAGCGGAAGCGCTCTTCCACCAGGTGTCGGAACATTGCTGTGTTCTAGGACCCTGCAACGATTGCATCTGTCCACTCCTATATGGCTTCTCCCTGGCCAAGCGTACTCTGCTCATGCACCCCTGCCATCAGGATTTTGCACGACAGGGGTGTACAGAACCAGCACTGTCTTAATGTGCCAGCTGCCCCAATGATGCCTGTTCCTGTGTAGGTGCCTGGGCAGGCACAGCAACCACGTCTGTTGTACTTGCCGGGACTTCCACCTGAGGCAGGGATGTGCTGACCAACAGACTGGACGGTGTGGGTAGGATTGGACTAGAGGGG